>NC_140961.1:45079154-45586654 GCF_056783735.1 Eptatretus burgeri
CTGACATTGGCGGTTCCAACATTTGCGGGTTCGGTGGTTTCACAGTTGATAATTTGCGATGTACTCCTCCATTCGCGGGAAATTGCCCTGAGTATTCACGGTTTTCACGGCGATTTTTTTTTCCCCCGAGCCGCAAGTATAACACAGTTCGAAAACATATCTTCCACAATCCATGCACAAAGCAGCTGGATGTACGTACGCAAAAAAACATATCTTCCATGAGCTGTGAACATGACCTGCTTCCTGTACGTGTATTATCACTTCGTGGGATAAACATAGTTTCGCAGGGACGTCTCACCAGTGTAACACATCATTTCCCACGACGCCATCCCCCGTGAGTTACTTACAGTATGAAAACGCTAACAGCATCTATCATAGATGGCAGATGACCCGGATTTCACGAGTTTGACCTGTTTTGTTTGTGAAAACCCTCAGACCCGTTTTAGTATCGTCAGACCCTGCATTGGATGGAAAGTTCAATCCATTTAAGAAAAATGCAATGTTTCGTTTCCTTTCCACTCGCAAGGACTGACCCACAGACTCTTAGACCTGGGATGCGTTCAGTTACCAAGTTTCTTGTAGAGGGCTCGCCAAATGGCTTATGCACTGAAGCATGTATTCCACCATTCAACAATGTTGATAAGGAACAGCTGGCTTGGCAAGCGATAGCAAGCTCATTGGTAATGGAATACACCAGGGGTCTGTTCAGTTACCAAACAGCCAGCGTTTCGTTGGGGTGCTTGCTTGATTGCTTGAGCCACTTGGCAAGCGCTCTACCAGCTTATTGGTAATGGAATGAAATGGAAGACCAAAGAAAGAACCCGAAGAAGTAAAGAGCAAAGATGGAGTCATCATGAGGAACCTGGATAGGATTTGGGTTTCAGCCACGACATCACAACCCTCAAACCCATCCAGGCGCAGTCAAGTGAGCCTTGC
The DNA here is from genome assembly GCF_056783735.1 of Eptatretus burgeri. Classification (NCBI taxonomy): domain Eukaryota; kingdom Metazoa; phylum Chordata; class Myxini; order Myxiniformes; family Myxinidae; genus Eptatretus; species Eptatretus burgeri. The sequence continues at coordinate 45,080,091 of NC_140961.1, forward strand.
CAAAAAAAATTCTGCAAGAATTCACTTCTCCTTTGAGACATAGATAAAGAAAGAGAGAAATAGAGGGGACACTCGTGGATTTTTCTCGGGTCAGTAAATCCCTGGAACCAAACCCCCCACAATCGCGGTTTCAACATTCGCAGGGTTTTCCCAGAATGTATCCCCCGCGAATGTCGGGGTCCTGGTGTATATATACAATACCTTATATGAACCAATTTTTTTACTGTATAAAGCACCCAAATAACGTTCATATCTTTCATCCCGGCTGTAACTTAAAGTTCTTATGAAATGGTATTGGGTACCTAAATGGAGATGATGTGTGACAGTTGTACAACACTTGTTGTATAACACTGCCCAGTTGATTACTATTACACTGTAATCGTGTAATACTATGTACGTGTACATCCGGGGTCACCTCATACCCAAATGCAATTGGATATGATAAAATCATGACTGGTAAGCGATCAACAAGTGATACGAGTGCTTCTGGGCCTAAGAAACAAAGGAAAGATATTTAAATAAAGGTGAAATTCGAAGTGATTGAGCGATAATGAGCAGTGGAGATTTGTCAAGTGCTTTGACTTCCAGTATTCCCACGTTATGAATGGTTCGTGTAAATGCCGATAAAATCAAAGCGAGTGCTCAGAGTGTATCACCATTGACTCCAATGAAAGATGGACAAATTAACAGCAACGTGATTAACTACAAGTTGGATTAAAGTGATTAACTGCAATGTCAGATGTTAACGATCCTGCACCTTCCTCCCCTTAAAAACTCCACACCATCACCCCTCCACTTCCATCACTGCAAGCAACAACATTTAACATAGGTTAGTGAAGTTTCATGTTATTTTATTTACTTATTTTCGTTTTACCATTATCAGCTAACGTGGTAAATTCAATGAACGCAACTACAGCATTAAACAAGGAATTGCTTTATGTGATGCTGAAAGTGGGAATAATAAAACCAATGGCAGGAAACACATGCTGTCATCCATGGCACCACCATAACATAGCGACTAGTACTAGAACTACGCAGAAGGCAGGATTTAAGGTTTTATTTTATTTTATTTTATTTTATTTTTTTTTTTACATTTTTGACCTAAATCTAAAAATTAGTTATAACTTGAAAAAAAATCGTGGTTTTCAGGTAAAACTGGATTTTAGGTTTCAGAATTTATGGTTGGTTACCTGTATTTGTTTTTATTTTTTATTTTTCCTAAATTCATGAAAGCAGGTGTAAAGAGAGGCCTGCCCCATCTCTTGTGTGCTCCCTGGTGGATTGCTTTGGAAATGCTCGACACATATGGTCACTAAACAATGCCATGGGGGAACTCGGTACACTTGATTGACAAACGTTTGCTAATCCCTTGTTTTTATTTATGACAGATTGGTATATAATAGCTAACTATGATAAAGTTATGGTATGACCATGCATTCTGGTCCTGTGGGCGAGGAGTGTACATGTTTGTTTGACCATGTACTTTGGTCTTTGAGTCTAAGTGTATGCACATATGACTTTGACAAACTTTGTTGGACTGCGTACCGAAGACCAAAGTCTTAGGACCAAAGTATAGTTCCTTAGCTTTGTTAGATAATGTTTCATTTCTTACCTTTTTATCAAAAGGTGGTCTCATAAGGCCAATTATCAAGTTGTGATATGACCATGCATTCTGGACTGGTGGGCTAGGATGTATGCATTGGTATGACCATGAATCCTAGCCCTGTAAACTGGGATGTATGTGTTTGTTTGATTATGTGCTTCGACCTTCAGGCCGAAATGCATGTGTATACTAGCTTGAAAAGCTTTATTGGACTGTGTACTTTGGCCTGATAGGACCGGAGTGCATATCCTTAGCTTTGTTGCAATGTTATATTTATTTTTTTACCATTGTTTACATAAAGCTGCTCTCAAAAGAGTTGTCCCCAAACGATTAGGTGTGATATGCATTCTGGCCCTTGTGGAATAAGATCGACATGTTATTGTATAACCTTTGGTAAGGTTTTTCTATAACCATATAATGTTTTTTTTATAACTTTATAAGCCTTCGGGCCAAAGCACACGTGTTTTTTTCTAAACAAATATTGTTTCACTGTGTGCTTATAGGTCTTAGAGCTCTCCCTCTATCGAGTGCAGCCTGCGGCTGCTGGTTGCATCATTGGTTGGGACGCGGCTATGCCGCTGATGCAGTGTCCCCCTTACCAGTGCACTGGTACTCATTTTGCCGACCTCGGAAGGATGACAGGCTGAGTCAACCTCCTGGTGTATTAATTCAGTGGCCCAACGGGGCTTGAACTCAGGACCCTAGGATCTCAGGCCACCACCCTAACCACTAAGCCAACACCAGGCTGGTCTTAGAGCTGAAGTACATGTGCCTCACTTTGTTATGTTTGATTGTTTCACCTTCTTTTTTCTTTTTTTTTACATAAAAAGGCTCCCTTCAATAGAGGTCGGTGTTCACCAAACATTATGGTATGCCCATGCATTTTGGCCCTGTGGGCAAGGATGTGTGTGTTTTGTATGACCATGAGCCTTGGCCTCAGCACCAAGATGCATGTCTATTTATTTGAAAATCTTTGTTGGACTGTGTGCCTTTGTCTTGATGCCAAAGCACATGTCCTTAAATTTGTTATGATATTTCATCTTTAAACATTTTATACAAATAAACGTACTTCTAAACAGATTTTTTTTAACATACAATGTCAAGGCTCATATAAGAGCTAACACAGAGAACATATAACAAGGAGAGCAGGAAACAAAGAGGGATGGGAGACGAAAGCACAAAACAGTGGGGAATAGACACATGAGGAGATCTGTGGAAGGGAGAGGGATGGGGTGAGGTACACAGGGTAAACAAGATGGACACCACAGGGACTTTCAGGAAGGAAAGCAGGGAATGTGAAGGAGGTGGGATTGGGGTGGATTAACGGGGTAGAAAAGATCATAGTTTTGGATGGGGGAAGATAAGAGATGGTGGTGAAGAGCTGTTTTGAAGACCTGCAGGGAAGAGTGTGATTGAAGAGAGTGTGGGAGTACGTTCCAAAGGTGGGAAAAATGAGAAATGAAAGAATGAAGGTGAGCAGTGATTGTTGATTTCGGTAGTTTAACCAGAAGGGGGATTCTGGTGGACCTTGAGCACCCTACGGAAATATGGGTGGGACAGATAGCAGATGGAGCAGGGGGGAGGGGGCGGCGAGGCCGGAGAGGAGACAGTAGAAGACAGAAAGAACACCGACCCTGCCTGTGGTGAGAGAGAGCGAGAGACCCAAAGACTCAGCCTCATTGCGGGAGATACCAATGCTCTTAAATGCCTTGGTTTCCCCAGCGTGAAGCCGAGAAAGGTGAGAGGCAGGAGCACCAGCCCAGAGGGGAGAGCAGTACTCGATCAGGCTGCATATGAAAGCTTTGTACGTGGTCAGGAGCTCAAGTGTGCCAAGGAAGGACTTGACACGATGGAGGATGCCCAATCGGCGACTGACTTTGGAGGCCAGCTTGGAGATACAGCTTTCCCAGGAAAGATCATGGCAGATAGTGAGGCCCAAAAGTTTGAATGAAAGGCCTTCTTCTTGAGGATTGTTGAGAAAGTAGAGGAGGGGGAGTTTTCCAGACAGTTCTTTCAGAAAGACATGGTGAGGGTGTGAGATGATGGCCAGGAAAACATAAACACATCCATGGATTGATTTCTTTCCCCAGGGAATGAACTGATGATTCTGCCAAAAAAGCTTATAAAGTCATGTAGGCTGAATGATGATGTGGTTAACAGTGTAGCTAACCACCCTCTTACTTTCATTTTGTGGAAGGGTGGACTCTTCACCATGACCGCCTCTAATTGGAGGATCCGAGGCAGCGCTCCATTTGCCTGCGCTGCTTAACTGCCATAGCGCTGATTGGGTGAGGATCGGCACTGTTCATTGGCCAGGTTTGTATCTGTGCACGAGCCCAGCACACCATCTGCTGGGTGCTGATGGAAACGTGGGTGAGGGCAGGTATGGGAGGTGGGGGGATGAGTCCTTCAATGTGGGGGCTCTGCGACCGTTCTCTTTCTCTTTCTGCCCATTCACTGAGAGGTACACTGCACTCTCAAGCCACTCCATTTGTGAACTTTGCCACCTCCTCCAGCATGTAAAGAAAACCTGCTGTTTTCATTCTGGGAACAAAGTGCCAGCCCCTTAATTGTCTTGCCTGGTTGTGTGAATGCTTAACTCTGCTCAGCGCCTTAGGCAATTAGTTTATTTGCTGTTTGTGTCAGGTTTCATCGTGTCTAATAATTGTCGTATTCTGTGTGCAGAATTCCGTTACCACTGTCTCGTGTATGTATTCAAATCCAAATTCAGCCTTAAGTTGGATATCCACAGGATATGAACTCCCGGCATGTAATGTTCCCGTCTACTATTGCTTGCAATTCTGGGAGGGCCGTACATGTAACAATGCTTTCCATTTTCGTTTTGTTGAAGTCTAAATGAGCAGCCATTAGGTTACGTTTTATCTTTGAATGCTATCAACATGGTGTATACTGTATATAATATTGTTCTTTGCCTCATTTAACGAGTAAGAAACAGCATAGTGTGCAGTGTATGAATGAGCACAGGAATACACAAATGGATGAAAAGCAGAATCCTCACCACTGATGTGCTGGCCATTTGTGCATATGTCGATGAGTCTGAAACAGACGTTGTAGATGGCGTTACTGTGGCCATTGGGATCGGTGCAAGGCAACGAATAGGCCTAAAAGACTGGCCACTGTTAATGCTTGACACACTGCAATGATCTACAGGAGGGCAGAAGAGGGAGTAGAAGTAAAAGCTCATGGTAGTTGAGGAAGACAATGTAATTAATTTATCACAGTGCGTAACTGTTGTCATGAAGGACCATAAGTCACTGGCCTGAAGTACAAAGCCAATGATTGACAGTAACAAAACATATATTTAGACACAATCTTTCACAACAATTATAATCTTTTGAATTGACCAATTACCCTTATGTTTAGGCAGAAGGCTAACCCAAGTACCCTTGTATAATCAGAACTATGATTTAAATGTGACAAAGCACAGTTCCATAAAAAGAATGTGCTTGTTTACAGTACAGTACAGTACAGTGACACCTTTGTATGAAAAGCTTTACATTTACATTGTAATGTTTTGAATAATTTGTATTACTGTTAATATAACAGGAATTGTGAAGGTAGAAGAATAATATGACAGATCAACTGAAAGTAATAATAATTAAAGTTCAAAAGACTTACAATGGTAGTTAAGTCAGTGGAGTTCATATAACCATCCGTCCATAACCACAAGCTAACGGAATTCCAGTCCTCTTTCACTGAGTATTGAACTATGCAATTTCACTACTATTTCATTGCTATAATTCAAAACTACACTCTTGTTTGCTCACTTGTATTGCTCTTCCCCCTCTCTTGCCTCATTTTTACCCGTCTCTCCCTATCCCTCCAAATGAAAGGAAACACATTAGCCATAAACTTCCTGAATGAAAGCTTATCTGTAAAACCAGTCAACACAAACACACACACACTCACCCCTCACCTCTCTTTATTTCTGCAGTTCATCCAAACAAAGTAATTCAATCTCATTTCCTTACAAACACATTTGATATGTTTTTGTTTTTTAGCTCAATTACAGAAGACTTGTTAACTTGACGTGTTAAATTAAAAGACTATAGCCAGTCCCTTTGCTCGATAATAATATAAACCGATTCAGTAAAATCTGGTTTCCACAAACCTCCCCTCCCCTAGTCCTTTATTTTTCTTTTCTTTCTTTCTTTTTCTTTCTCTCTCTCTCATTATTTCCACTCAACGATATATTTTATCAAGCTGACCCCAACTTGAACTCAGTCTTGTTATTCTTCTTATTCTTCATGCATAGACCAACTCAGACCAAGTTGAGAAACGACATACCAATCAGAAAAGTGCATGACTTTGATATTAGGTTTAAGGTCTGGGTTAGGGTTACTTAAAAGTTCATTGATAACACAAAGTTTGCCACAAATTTTAAACAACATAAACATACCTTCCGCCTTTCCAACAGCACATGGCTGATCAAGTCAGCTATGGGTTAATAGCAAAGATGGTTATAAAAGAAAAACATGGTTTATAAGGTTAGAATTAGGATTGGGGTCCAGGATATAAAGCATGGTTATAGAGTCAGGGTATATGGTTTGTATTAAGAGTAGGATTAGAGTTTTCTTGAGTGACACTCAATATTTAAGAAACATAGAACATGGACAAAAAAAACATGACAAAGGCAATGGAAAACCACCCAGTATAACCCTTGCCAATAAATTGCTTTGGCGGCTCCAATGCTATGTAAATAGAGTATCGTACATCTCATCATCGCATTGGATTCAGGAAAATTAATAAAGTAGAAGTTATAGATTTAGGACTCAAGTTCAAAGTACGTTTAGGATGTTTAGAAGGTTACCATTGGGGATTTAAAGCTATGCATATGGCAGTGATGAGTGTAAACGAAGGTTTTGGGAAAACATACTTCTACTATAAATGGATGAAGAGCGTGAGTGTGTGTGTGTGTGTGTGTGTGTGTGTGTGTGTGTGTGTGTGTGTGTGTGTGTGTGTGTGTGTGTGTGTGTGTGTGTGTGTGTGTGTGTGTGTGTGATGTTTTTTGTGGAGTTCTATTGGAGCTGATGTGGAGTGTAATAAACCAAAATGATCACCATGATCTCCTGAGTTGATTAGACTAATGAATTACAAAGAACCTGCAAGAATTCCCATGTTTTAAACGCATGCCACGTTAAGGTGTTTTGAGCAGTGTAATAGGTCCTTCTGCGGCATGGCTTTCTAATGACAAAATAAATAACAAAAAGAATATCATTGAAGAAAAGCATATTTGTAATAAATAAATAATACACTTGCTGTTCCCTTTGTTATGTTGTATCCATTGAACATTTATTTCACTTTCATTAAGACTATAAGACAATCCTTGTTCAATTTTGGTAAATTTCTTTAAACTCTTCGTGTAGATATAGTAAAGGACATTTTGGGAACTGACTGTACATGTTCATCTTCCCCTTTTTTATATAGTCCTTGTGGACTCGTAGTTTCTGGGGATTTGAATATAATTAATAAAAGTGAAATTAGGGATCTGATGAAAATGGGAGCTAAATATAGGGACCAGTAACTCAACCTTGGAGCTTCATTAGGTCTTCAATTGTGGATTCTGTCTCTAATTTTGTTAACAAAATGTGCACCAAGTTTAAGTCATCTGTAAACAGTTTAATGCATCATTTAACAGACTTGTAGAAGTCCTGGATAATAGGATTAAGTTTTTTAGGAGTCGGGGTTTGCTTTCACTGGGTCGGTCTAAACCAGTGTTGAACAAGTCAAATGGTCGTAAAGATATTCGGGATCTCCATGATAGCTACATAGTAGCTCAAGCAGATAAGGCTGCTAATAATTTTGTTGTGGTTTGTAAAAAGTTTTATAGTCTAGAAGCCAAAATCTGTAGCTAGCCTAGAAAATAGGTTCGCTGCTGATTTCATGTTAGAATGGTGCAACTGGTGTTTTTGAAGAGTCTAGGCATGACCAAGTCTAGTTCCACTTGTTGCCAAGTCTGCATCTGAATATTATGACCGCCATGACAGTAATCAAAATGGCCGCCATCAGATTTAGTCTTTTTCTTACTGCAAATTGTACAAGCCAGAAATTTGTCATGATTGTGAAATACTATGTAATCTGACACGAGGAACACTATTTTGTGCTTTATTTTTGTACTGGATCACAACTTTTCACATAATTGACAACTTAAAGACGAAATTGAAAATGCACATACGAGCAACAAATGTGAAAAAGAAAATGTTTAGCACTATTGATGGAGATGGGTTTACAGTCAGTCAAAGGTTATTTCAACAGCTGTCAGATTCTTTCTAACACAAAATTACGTTGCTTTGCAGAAGAGAAAAGTGTTGTGAGAACACCCAAGTACAATTTTCAGAGCTATTGATTGGCTTGTACACTGAACGGGTTCCTACAAAGGGCTTTGCATCCACATGCTTTCGTGCAAGGCAGTCCATTCCGTGTACATTTGCACCGTCGAGTTGAGCATGACCCACGGCATTTGCATGTCGTTAGTTCTACACAGTAAGCAGTAATAGGCTGTGCAGTCATGAGTCGCGGCTGAAATGTCTCGTTGCCATCTTTGACGACCTGTTCCCACCCACAGTTCTCAGGTGCAGGTAGATGTGGTTCAGATTCCAAGGCTCTTCTCCACACAAAAGTCTGGTAGTGTGCTCGCTTGATGTGTAGAATCAGAGCATCGCGAGTTGGAGGCAGATTCTCAATAGCTTTGGTCAGACTGAGAAACAGATCACATCAGAAACAGCCCAGGTGTTTGGGGGTCAGTTTTTTGCCTCCTGAAGCCACATGAATAATGTCTTGGCAGATGCTCAGAACTTTGTTCTTGGTATCTGTCTCATCCGCTTCTTCATTGTCCATCTTGTCAGTGCTGTCACCACCACAAAGAAGCTTTACAAGCATTTACAGGGTTTCAGGTACAATTCGCTCTGCATTTTCTGTGTTCAGTCCACCGATAATGCTATGCCCTGGAGAGTGTTTTACGTCACTGTAAATCTTTATGCCCACTCTGAAGATCCAGCTAAGGATTTCATTCTCATGATGAGGCAGACTGCACTGGGCCAATTCATCTTCTTCAGAACTTTCACCTTCTTCAGATAAATCATTCACAGCGGTTCTCATGGCAAACTTTGTCACAGTTGAGGACGCAACTATGAGGGGTTTTGTGACATCCAATGGCTGCACGAATGTCACCTTGTCACTACCAAAGTGAACCTCCACTTTCTGATTGAAATTGTAGCTTTTGTAGGCTCCAGCCTCAATTCCAAAATCATTCAATAACAGCATGCTGTAGTGTTCCCAGATGTTTTTCAGGGTAAACACATGTCCCTTCTGCAGCTCTTTCTCAAGCTGGCTCATCACATTTCTGAAACAGATGCTTTCAGGAGACTGGTTTTTCTCTCCACTCTCCTTTTTATACTTTCTGCGAAAAGAAACATAACACTTGAGGTGATATTTACCTTCAGCTGCCATCAAGTCTGAAACACCTGCAAACCTGTGACGCATGGTGGGGGTCAAATTGGGCCAAACTAAGCATCCTGGATGATATGTGATCAAATTCAACATTTGTCAGGACACCAGCTTTTCCAGGAATGTCAGTCTGGCAGAAAGCGCATTTTGACCAATCCATAGCGCTGTGCGCGGATCTTAGTGACTTTGGGACATGGTATTTCTCTGAGGAACCTGATGTTGTGGGTATCTCTTCTGCGTAAGTCACAGATTGTGGCTGAATCCTTGACTTCAGTCTGTCTATTTTTTGTGCGTGAGTAAAGTCACTATAGCAGAATTTGTGCCATTGAATCTTTTCGACGTGCTCCGGTACAGAATATTTTCTGATTCTTGAGAATGAGTCAACATATTTAGCGTCATTATATTTCTCTCTTTCTTTTCAACATTCAGCTACAGTTTTCACACCAACGATTGTAGTCTTTCGAAGTGGCGTTGACTTGCTAGTTTTTGAACTGTCCGGGCAAATAAAGCATTTATTCCAGTCTACATGCTCTTCTTCTTCTCGATCCCTTGAACCCCCTGTGAGAAATCTTGCGGCTTTCATTTTTCAGTTAGTCCTGGGTAACAGAAAAACATACAGTTATGTAGTTTAGGTCCATTTTATAGCAAAGTTGTAAAATTCATTGATTGTGGTTTGTATAATCAGACATTCTAATTCGAGCCTGAACATTTCTTTAAAAATAATATAGTGAAAAACAAGTCATATTATTTTTAGAAAATGGATGGAGCAATGTTTTTTTCTATACTCCCATCAGCTCAGGCATGCTCAAAAACATGGAAATCGACCCTAATTTTGTAATTTCATGTCAATTTGCGGCTGAAATATGACGAAAAGTGTATTTAATGGTGACCATTTTGTAAACTGTCATGGCGGCCATACTATCCATATCCAGAGTTGGCAACAAGTTGATTCACGTTTCTGTGTGTCTGGACAGTCAATTTACACCTGTTGCACTATTCTAACACGGAATCAGCAGGGTCGTACACTATTCTGCATTGGGCCTCCTGACTATTATGTAGAGGTTTTATTAAGAGAGTTAGGCATTGATATGGTTACTCTCATTAGTATAGGAAATAGCACATATGTTCCTTGTCACAAGTCACTCCAAGATATTATCTCTGAGAATCAGAAAGTTTTAGTTTATAATTCCAGTATTAAATGTGAAGAGGTAAATCTTTCTATTCCTTGGCTTTTCTGGATCCCTAAGCTTCATAAGAACCCATGCAAGTATAGATTTATAGTGGGTGCCAGGCAGTGTTCCACCAAACAGTTATCGGTCATAGTTAACTCAGGCTTACTAGTTGTTAGGGAACAGTTCAGGAAATATTGTTTTGCAATTGAGAAGAATTTTGGTATTAACACTTTCTGGAGCATTAATTCTTTGTTTGAGTTCTTAGATAGAATTAGATGTCTCAATATCAAGTTAGTTGAAGTTTTTGATTTTTCAACTTTATATACAAATTTGGATTTAGTTCTAGTGAGGGATTTACTCTTAAAAGTGATTGACAAGGTTTTAAACTCTTTTAATAAGTTTTTATGTGTCAGGGTTGATAGAGCATTCTTTTCTGAAAAAGAAATACTCAAGTTTTCATTGTTTTGAGAAGCAGAAGTTTATGGATGTTGTTAATTTTATTTTATTTAATACTTTTGTGTCTTTTTGTGGGATAATATTTCAACAGGTTAAGGGTATTCCCATGGGTGACAATTGCAGCCCCCGACCAGTGGACATATTTTTTTATTTTCTGTGAATTTTCATTCGTGCAGAAACTGATGAAGGAGAAAAAATTAGGATCAATTAAAATGTTATCTCATACATGTTGTGATATCGATGCTAGTTTTATGTGGTTAACCATAATTTTTTTTTGATCGGCAGTTTCAAAGATTTACCCAGATAGTCTGATTGCAAACAGGAGTGGTAATAATTGTACAGTTGCTGCATATCTGGATGTGTTGGTTAGAGTTGGACAGAATGGTTTAAGTACAAGTGTATATTATAAAGTTGATGATTTCAGTTTTCCTGTAGTCTTGTACACCTTTCCAGGTCACAATGTACCAATTAAAATGGGTTACAATGTCTCTTCATCTCAGCTACTTATATTTGCAAGAATTTGTTCAGGAAAGGATGATTTTGTGGAATGTGCTGAGAAGGTTTTTATTGCAATCATGTTAAACAGAGGATATTTGGCTGATTGTTTGATCTGGTCTTGTGAGAATGTTTTTAAACTCCATAGTCACCTTTTATTTAAGTTTGGTTGGTTTTCATGTTCCGATTTAACAAGTTCCGATTTCCGATTCAATAACAAGTTCCGATTGCATTGCATTTGATATAATAATAATCATGAATTATTTATTTTAGTGAAGTAAATTCTTTAATTAATATTATTGGTTAAACATATATATATATATATATATATATATATATATGTATATATATATATATATATATATATATATATATATATATATATATATATATTAAACAAATGAGGTATTTAGATTAAAAAAAAATTTAAAAGAAAGAAAAATAAATGAATAAATAAATAAAATAAAATAAATATATAAATAAATGAATAAAAATTATTTATGAAATTTCCGTGGATAAGCATTAAAATATTTTCCGCTGGTTGCTAGGATATGCAGTACAGCATGTTAAAATCGTTTAATGATGACAGTTTGAATATATGAATGACAGTTTGAGTCTATTGTTAGATGGAAGTGCTGCGTCATGGACATGTCTACAAAGTAAAGTGTTTATCGCTTCATATATTATCATATAAAGTGGTGTATGATTAAGGTTATTCATATGTAGTAATAGAGTAAAAAAAAAACAGTAATTAAATAATGTCGTGTTCAGGCCAATTAACACCAGCCTGGATGGATAGCCAGATGGTTTTACCTCGGAGGTGAACAGCCGAAATTATTGTGGGAAGCGAGCCGTAGCTAACTTACCTGTTCGCCATGGTGTTCTACACCCCTTAAACACAACAATTCAAATATTTACAAAACTCTTGTGGGAAGCGAGCCGTAGCTAACTTAGCTGTTCACCATGGCGTTCTACACCCCTTAAACACAACAATTCAAATATTTACAAAACTCTTGGTTCCTCGATCCTAATTCGTGTGGCGGGTAGAAAATGTCAGAAAGCACACAAAAACCTACCCTAACAGACAAAACTTTAACCAGAGACTCATTAACATTTGTACAACCCCCTTCTAAAGACCGCATTCCCCAGTGGATACCACAATACCCAACATTACCTGCAGAGCCATCCCAATTTATGAAATCCAAATTTCCATGGACCCTGATCTTCTGGTACAGGTTAGTGATATGGATTGGGTGGACCTTCCCCCACACACTCACACATAAATCGAATCATCAATGTTTCATTCCAACCATACAAGACCATGGCATAAATGTTATTACACATGTGTGATCCTCAATTCGGTCCCTGACAGCCAAACAGCTCCTTTGCTGCTTGTCCCACCGGGGAGGATCTCCGCACCATCCAGGCTCTCTTAGCCTCTCCTGGGTCGCCAAGGGTGTCCCTGCCGGTGGTCACCCAACCAGACCTCCCCTACAATAGGTCCCCATTTCCAGGCACCACCGGCTGCCAGGGACAAATTACCTGAGGGGAGGGGGGGGCGCAGTCACCGTTCCTCCAGAGCTTGTTCCATTCCTGCGGACCCACACACCTTCGCCACCCACAAAATCCAGCATGTCGTTCCCTCCCCCACTGCCATTAAATTCTCAAACATTGAAATGCAAAAATGGTGATTGTGTTCCTACACTGCCAGGGTGTGCATACATGTCATAATCCACATTCATTCTCCAAACACAACTCAATTCTTGACACATAACAGACACCAACACAACAAGACAATTCTGGTTTCCAAACCAATCCGCTTACTGACAATTGGGTCACTCGCCCGCTCCCATCCTAACTACCCATATCCCAATATGTAAGCCAAACTGAACAGTTGGCACAGAAAGCATCAAGGAACCTTATATTACCCTAAGTGCAGGTCGTCACAGGTTGGTCGGGTCCAGGAGTGTCATCTTGCACTCCTAGTTTGCCACACACCCTTCTAATCCACCCAGGAGCCTCCCTTTATGGGATTGCTATTATTCCAAAATTGCTTGTTATTGCTTGTTATTCCAAAATCTTGTGGACCAACCTGGCTTGTGTTTGGGTGCAGCTGTAGACTTCAAGCACAACCTCGATGAGGAGATGCCAGAGAACCAGGCCAGCCACAGGAACTGCGTGTCTGCAATATTTCTTGCGAGAGGATGCAGGATTGATGCCTGCATCCTTGTCCAGGATCTGGAAGATCCAATGTTCTCACATCCACTCCAAGAAAAACTGTGGTCACAGCTAAAATACAGGCAGACATTTCCACAGCCCAGTGGACCCAGTGGGCCAGGATGAGGGCAGAACAAAGCCATGCTTGGGTGAATTACAACCAGTATGACGACAATAATTCCCAGGTACGCAAGGACGCTGGCAACCATACTCCACCATCCATGATAGACAAAAGCCAGACAAACAACCACTATGGTTAACACAAACGCCATCACCATAGCTGTCCTTTAGATCTGGAACCAGACTTTTTGGGAGTGCAGCTGTTGCATGGACCAGGCAAACCAGTAAAACTTGGCCACAAGGATTCCAAAACTAATCAGGCCCAACCACACTGTCACCATCAGAGCCGCGCGTGTTTTGAGGTACAGTGGTCCGCGTCTGCCAACCATCTCAACTGGTAGTCCAGGTGGTATGATGGGGCCAGTCACCAAAGGCTGGCAGTCATGGTGGTGTACCATTCCATTATGGGCATTTCCATCAGCCAGAAAAAGAAACAAGGGTTCTGCCAAATTTGTTTCCTGATTTGCCTCTTGGCAAGTGTTCATGTCAGACAGAGATTCTTTAGAAAGCTCATCTTCCTCATCCATTTCTTTCTTGCCTCCAATCCAATAATCATCATCCAATGGTTCATTCCCCATTATACATTCCTCAACTTCAAACTCCTTCTCAAGTGGAACAATTTCTGAAGTGTCCTTCTCAACTACTGGATTTAAAGAAGACTGACAAAGTCCTTCATAAAGTTTAGTACGGTTCTTATTGCCAAAAAGTCCGGTATTTGGCAATTCACCTTCGTCATGAAATTCATCCAGCTGGTTCCCCTCAATATCACTTGCTGATGAATCTATAGCACTAACATCCAGAAAGGATTCCTGGGGTACATCATCAACTGCAAGTTCATTCAATGAAAAATGCTGAACATCATATTCATCACTCGAGTCCTCAACATTCACACCAAGTGGGGGCATTTTCTCTGCAAAGCTTGCACTTGACTCACTTTGGTTTGATTCAAGATGAGCCTCTTGCTAAACTAACAGAAAGTTACAGTTGCTGCAACTCTCTTCCTCAACACATTTTTCAAGGGATTGTTCCAATATTGGCTCAACAAAATAAACTTCAACATTGGCCTTCTTGTAAGTGCCAAGTTCAGGAAGCAATGCTTCAGGAAGATCACTTTCCTCACCCAGCACCTTCACAACTTCAATGTAATTTTTGTTCACAGTATCAAATGTGCCATTCCCTATTGTACAATCATTAAAAAACATTTTCTAGATCCACTCTCAACTACAGCTGAACCATCTGCATTACAACAGCGACAAGCACAAGACTCGTCATAGCCTTCCGCTTTGCATCACTTCCACAAGGTTCATAAACAGTGAGTAATTGGCCTTCACAACTATAATTCTGATCTGAACTCTGGGATTGGTCCTGCAAATTCCGTTCAAAAACATCACTCTCCCACTTGTCCATTTGACAAGCATCCTGCTTTTCCTCTTGGGATCTATCTGTGACTGTTAAACCGCCTTTCACTTTTTCAAAATGGACAATTCTCTTTACACAGTTTACACCAACAAGCTCACTTTTGATTGTTTCAGAATGAGCCACTTGTTTAGTATTTGGCATGTAAATTTTACTGTTGGTCTCCTCTAATACATGTTCTGAAAATGGTTCAAACATTGGTTCTGCCAAATCCGCTCAGCCCTTTTGTTGATTGGCCGCTGGAATGAGCACTGCATCATACAGTTTGCGAGCCGCCATGCCAGACCACTCAAATCACCATGTTGGTCCAACATAGGATGTGTCCAACCGTTTATCCATCCAATTTGCCATGAATATTGATACATAAATACACGTCATCGTTGTCCATCCATAAATCGGTAGAAAAGGCGAGGCTGAGGTACCCGGTATCCGGGCCTCTGATTTCCACAATGACAGTTCCATTGTGTCCTGATGCCCACATATTGTTACGAATTTGGAAGCTTACTGCACTCATCATTCAGGTCCTTATAGAAAAGTTATATCGGTAAGTGTGTGTTTACAGTTAGGGCCCCCTACCTGTGTCTAACGGAAATTACATGTGTGTGCTGCAGAGATTCGTTTACAACAAACCTCCTTCACTTCACTTCACACCGACGCCATAGACCACGTGCGTTCGGCCACATACGTGGGCGGAGGTTTCCATCGCTTCAGACCGGGACTCCGCCCAGAAAGGCAGGGGCGTGCCGCTTGTCCAATCACGCCACAGAAAGCAACTTTCCCACGGCACGCCGGCCAATGGGGTTGAGATTGCCACAGAGAGCGACCTTTCCCACGGCACGCCGGCCAATGGGATTGAGATTGCCACAGAGAGCGACCCTTCCCACGGCACGCCGGCCAATGGGGTTGATATTGCCACAGAGAGCGACCTTTCCCACGGCACCCCGGCCAATGGGATTGAGATTACCACAGAGAGCGACTTTCCCATGGCACCCCGGCCAATGAGATTGAGATTGCCACAGAGAGCGACCTTCCCACGACGCCCCGTCCAATGAGGGTGGAGAGCGCCTCAGACGGCGATTTGCTCACCCCGGAGGAAAAAGGAATATAAGAAACGCCAGGCTGGGTCGTGGTAGTGGTAAAAGGGTGGAGGTGGTGGAGGTCATCGTGGTGGTAAAAGGGTCGAGGTGGTGGAGATCGTCGTGGTGGTAAAAGGGTTGAGGTGGTGGAGGTCGTCGTGGTGGAAGAAGGTCGTGGTCGTCGTAGTGGTGGTCATCATCATCGTGTTGCGGGTTCGAGTCCTGCCGAGCTGGATCATCGTCGCCTCTGATCTTCTCCTTGGCCTTGGCCGATTGGTGCATGGCCAGTTGGAGAGCGCGGTACATGGTGCTTGGAGCAGCATCGTGTTGCGGGTTCGAATCCCACCGAGCCGGATCGTCAAAGACCACACGAGGTGGATAAGTCCAAGCACAGGCTCTGGTCTCTAGCTCACTTGTCCTCAAGCTGGAGGCCTTCAATAAAGACCGTGTGTGTGTGTGTGTGTGTGTGTGTGTGTGTGTGTGTGTGTGTGTGTGTGTGTGTGTGTGTGTGTGTGTGTGTGTGTGTCTGTGTGTGGGCCCATCTTTAAGTAGCAACTGGATAAGTGCTTTTTCTTGTACATTGACTGCATTTCTTATAGTCGGATAACTCTGCTCTTCTGTGTTCCCTCACTGCCAATTGTAAATAAATATCCCTTTTGTTGAATGTACCAGCTCGTTCCCTGTCATTTCTTTCATTGGCTTAGCATGGTGTGTGTTGGGAAATTGGGAAACGGTAAATTGTGCATTTGGACCAATGGGTCTTGGTAACCATCCGCTCGGGTTATGCACGGTTCGAGCACGATAACGGCTCGTTCCGATCGAGGCCTGCCGAGGGTGTGAATTCCCCGGTAGCTTTTCCGCGTGGATACTTCGGTATATTGAAGTTGCCAATTAACCCTATTCCATGTGGCCGAATTATTGGCGATTCACGATCCTGTAAGGGACCCGTGCCTTTCGGAGTAATCCGAGGAGCACGATCTAAATCCCGGGTGTTTGGTGGAGCCGACTCTACTGCTCCACCTAGCAGTCGTGCTCGCCGCCGACGCCCGGCTCCACAACAATATAAACACAAAGCAGAAGAGGGAAGGCAGCCCAATGGGGGACCGCATGAGTGTTGCGTTCTTCCCACAATGTCCGGCTCAAAATGGTTTTGAAAGCTCTGCGCTGTTTTGTGTGGAAGGAACAAATGGCGTTTATTGGGTCGGAGGAGAAGTGGCTCCGGGTATTCTAATCAACGGACCATGAACGGCAACCTAAAACACACTGTAATCTTTCACAAACGTTGCCCGGAATCAAATGAATTCAGCGCCAGGAACAGAAGGGGAATGCCAGAGCACACTGACATGAGATTTTTGGTCTGAGCTTGCGTGACTCTATCTTCATCTTGCAGACTCTGTTGCACTTGAGCAACCTCTCCCTTGATGGTATTGTCGCAAGTGTTCAGTCGCCCCTGTAACATCTCATCCATCCTTTCCCCAATCAATTGTGCCCCCCATGGATCTAGATCTGTTATTACCCACTCTTGTTCCATAATACGGGGTTTTTTCATTTTCTACCTCTTTTACCAAACCGCCACCCTGGCACTGAACACAACCCCACTCTTCTATTTGCTGCCACATCCTGGTATCCACACAGGCGCGATTACCATCCAGGTTCTCATTTACTTTGTCAATTCTTTTATTTGTTGACTCAATTTTTCCTTCCAACTTTTCCTCTATCCAGACAGCCTGGATTTTACCCTCTTCTATTTTCCCTACCATCTCTTCCCGTTTAAGCTCAAAGTCTGATGCCATTGTTTTTTATCCATTTCCCCAAATAGAGTCTCCAATTTCGTCTTGAATTCTCCAGTCTGTCCTTCATTTAGTGTTCCATTTTTTTCTCTATTCCATAAATTCGTTCCCCCAGTTCCTGTGTTATTCCCTTCTTAAATTCGTTCATCTGGTCAGTGATGCCTTTTATTTTCCCATTAATTTTGCCTTCCAATTGTTCATTATTTCTGTTAATTCCTTACATTAATAAATGAAGCAAGTCCTGGTTGGACATCGCACCAGCTCCCTGCGTCTCATTTTCCACTATTGTAGAGGAGGGTGGACTGACACTCAAGATGGGAGAAGCACCTACCCTATCCTCATTAACCAACTCGACCCCCGCTCACTCCCTTCGTCCTTGCTGCCTCCTTTGACCACATGTCTCTGCATGTATGCCATTTTGTGCAGCGGCTTTCTTCCCGTGCACACCAAGGAAATTCAAACAAATTTATTTTAAAACTTTCAGCACAGTCCCCTGTGCTCTCCCGAAGCCAATTAACTATTCATTTATACCTCGGTCACTACAACTCCCCTCCCTCGATGGTAGAGAGGTGATCGTTTAAAATTAAGATGTCATATTTTCCAAGCTCAATTCGCTCTGACACGAATTGTCATGGTCATGTGTGGGTAGGTTCGAAAAATCCCACTCCGATGACACCAATTTCGTGTTCACAGAGTGAAATGTTGATCAGGGTTCGAGTCCATGCCTGGTATTGACTTAATGGGTAGAGTAGTGGGCTTGGGATCCTAGGGTCCTGAGTTTGAGTCCTGTTTGGTTGTTTAATTAATACCAGGTGGGGTTGACTCAGCCTGTTCATCCTTCTGAGGTCGGCAAAATGAGTACCAGCTTGCTAGTATCCTGTGTCGGAGTGGCGACCCGTCCAGAATTGTGCTCAATAGCACAGGAGACTGCTAAGGCAGCACCAATGCTGTGCACAGAGTAAGGCCCCAATGGAAGGATGGATGGTTCAAGTCCTGCACTACTGTGGGAGTCAGGGGGTTCAAGAAATATCCCACTCCGACGTCAATTGTTGTGTGCAGGCCGATTAACACCAGCCTGTACGGATAGCTGAACGGTTTTAACACGGAGGTAAACAGCTAAAATTATTGGCAGTTACGGCATGCAGGATGGATGCAGGGAAGGTGCTTTACCAGAACGGAAGCACACTAGTTTATTCTCGAACCCACAACGAACAAACACATGGAAATTCAACAATAATTATTGAATAAACATAAATCAAGGATAATAATAAAAATAAGTCAAAGCATGAGGTAATGAAAAGTGAGGTGAACTAAATCCTAATTTGAGACGTCTCCACTCAGTCACAAAAACAGACAAGGGGAAAGATAAAAACAAAAGAAATCCTCCCTTTATGCCGGCACTCAGCTTTGCTTCCAGAGATGACCTTTCGGAGCCTGGTGTCGTCGAACCGCATAGCCACTGAGCGGGAAAACGCACCAAAATGGTGCAAAGTCGCTCTCCGTGGCCAAGTATTGCAGGAAATTTGTGCATACGGTCTTCAACACCAGGAGCCCACAAACCACCATCCAATTTCTTCTCATGATCGAGATTGCCACACCGCTCCCTCTATGTTCCAGGTCTGTACGTACAAAATGGCGCCGCCATTGTCCTTGATCATACAACAAGGTGACTGCCGAGGCTGGCAGATAAAAGACGCACAAGAGCGACCGCCAGCCCAGTCTTGGCTTTCTTCTTGGCCCAGCAAAACCGACAATGGCTAGCACCTTATTTCAGCACGTGAACAAATTTGTATCAGCACTACAGCAAGAATCGGGCAGCTCTCTCGTCATGCCCAGGAGAGACAAGAGGGCCGACTGTTCTCTTTTAACCATCCTCCCTCTCTCGAAGCTTCTTCCCCTCACGTCACTCCAACCAATCATCAGCCTCGGTGGCGTGGCCTGCTGGTTACATTTCCCGGGAGGTGGGGTTTAGTCTGCTGGTTATTGTTGTTGTGAAACGTGGTTCTTTATGGCTGGCCACGTAAATGTAAAAACAGAATAAAAGGTCACGGGGGAAATCACATACTGGGAGAAACTAGCCTGAACCCCCACTTAGTTAACACAACACCACCCCTAGTGTAGTGACACCTAACAATCTTAAGCTCACAGTTTTCGCTACTTCATTTACATCGAGATGTCTCCTACTCGTCCACGGATCATGTTATACTGCACAATCCTATATTCACTATGGGATCCTCCATCTACCCCCACAAACGTCATAATAAATTTGAATAAGGATATTGCATTGCTGTATTGACTTACTGCCTGGACACAACTTTGAGGTTGTGGGTCCATTGATGCTGAATAATCTACTGATGTGGACCGGCGACCGGGGTTGTGGATCCACCGTTTTGAGAGGTTCTGGGCTGAAAAGATTGAAAGCTCGATGAAAAACGGTGCCGGCTGATGATCCGGGCAGTTGGGAAATCAGTAAATTGCTTATTAGTTAAGGATATAACTTCAAATAAAATAACTTTCATAAGTACTTACCAGTACATAATTTATGTGTTTGTATGTATATGTAAACAAATGTATAATCCCCACCCTGGCCAAAGCGAATCTGGGCTTGGTGAAAATTCAGGTTATGCTCAAGCAGTACAGCAGGCAGGTATGCTACAAGGCCATGAAGAGCAATGAAAATTTGGTCCAATGGACAAACGGGCCCTCTTGTATCATAAAATAGCTTGAAATAAAAGCTTCCATAAACTGTTATAGCTATTTGGTGACACAACTTGTATTTAAATAGCACCAGTTCTTTTCTTATGTGTGGCAGCTTGGCTGCCATGGTAGCGATCATTTCTTGGAAGCGCGGCTGTGCCGCTGACGCTGTGCCCCTCTACCAGTACACTGGTACTCATTTCGCCAACCTCAGAAGGATGACAGGCTGAGTCAACCCCACCTGGTGTTAATTCATCAGCCAATGAGGCTCAAACTCAGGACCCTAATATCCTAAGCTACCCAACCTAAATCACTAAGCCAACACCGGGCTTAATAGTACCAGTGGTGTAGTGCCAAATTTTGAGATGCCGGAGTCCTGCAAGAATGCACCGACCATGGCGTAATTGCCAGATCTAATCTACCGTCAAATCAAGTTTTAAAACGACACTCACAATTTGAGTGCCCAAAATGAAGAATAAATGAAATATGCACATTGTACCATGATAAGCAAAAGCATAAATAATACTGTTACGTCTGAGGGGGGTGGGGGGGGGGGTATGCATTCAAAGGGTAATTAGGATGTTTAATTAGGTATGCCATGCTGTTCGAGTTTACCAGGATCTCGATGTAATAAGTAGCAATTCAGTGGTGATAAGTTGTCTAGTAAATGTCCATTTCTTCAAGGGGGAAATGATAATTGTCACGTAATTAGATAGGGAGACGGGTTAGGGTAAATGTGTCTGCGTAAACCCTTTTAGTATTCCCTGGAGGCTTGCCGTGACGTAACAGGACAGTGATGCGGATGGCTCCGCCCCGTGATCACGATTGGCGGAAGGCAACGGCGGAGGGCCAATAAAAACGGCTCGATTGGAAGTGACGAGGACTCGAGGATAAAAAGGTTCTGTTCGGGGAAAAGAGGTAGAAGAAGAAGATTGATAAAGAGAAACCGTTTGGTCGAGGCTGTTGGGCTTGGAGCGTGCTCCATTATTGGGCTGGTACGTTCCTCGATTCGTCATGTCTCGTGGCCTTGCTGTGCCTTGTGCCTCACCTCGGTTGGCTCTGGGGTTCTGCTGGCTTGGAGTACGGGCCGAACGGCGGGCGGACCTGCCTCCCTCTCCTGCTCGCATCTTGGCGCCAGAACCAGGAGGTCGACAGCACCACGGTGTCTCCTGCCCCTGACGAGCGCAACGCCAGCTCGTCCGGCGCCAATCCAGGGACTGTTGCGTCTACACCACGGGCCAGCCTGACCACCAGGACCAGCTACGTTTTGTGTGTGTGTGTGTGTGTGTGTGTGTGTGTGTGTGTGTGTGTGTGTGTGTGTGTGTGTGTGTGTGTGTGTGTGTGTGTGTGTGTGTGTGTGTGTGTGTGTGTGTGTGTGTGTGTGTGTGTGTGTACCTGGCGTCTTAGAGGGTTTGAGATTTGTATATCCATTGGAATTGTTTGTGTTTTCCCCACGCCCGAACCCACACCACCATCCCATCTAATTGCCCCGGATCCATCCTCTTGCCGAGTCTTATTATTATTTCTGGTTAGAGAAATAAACATTATTAACTCAGTGAAAAGCGACTCGTGCCACCTTCCTCGTCCCGTTTGCTGTAGAGCGATTAAAACCGCCATCTTTGGGTTATAAAAAATAAATCGCCTCCATCAGGTCAGGTATGGGAGCATGTGCCAGAACAGCGCGTCGCTGCGTCCACTTTCCGCCGGTACTCCAGGGGCCTCCGTCTGGCCATCCCCCAGGCAGATGCCAGGCCCATCCCCATCTCCTTGAGATGATGGTCAACCTGCTGCAACCATGAGGAACGTGGTCGGCCCACTGGCCTCCTCCACTCATGAGACTCCACTCATGAGACATGAGGCAGGCAGGAGAGCCTGCCTCCATCGTTTCGGCTCATTCTACGTTGGCGGGACTGTTCAAGTCCCGTGGACGTCACATTGGTGTCAGGAGTGGGATGTTCGAACCCCTCTAAATTATATTTGGTATCGGGAGAATATACCAGGATTAAAATCTCGCCACGAATCGGAATATAAAATTACTACAGAAAAGCGCGCGAGCGCGGGAAAATTTTGGCGGGAGTTTTCAAATTAAATTTAATTGGCGGCAAACGGGATTTCTGCACCATGGCGGATGTGCAGATGTTTGAGGAGGAAGGCCATGTGTCTGGCAGCGAGTCGGGGGAAGAAGGGAGAGACGGGGGTAGGATCGAAACCTCCCCCATTCCGAGCGTGGACCGTGCTTCATTGCCCGTAATGGAGCCGGCAGCACCGGAAACCGGCGCGATGTCGATCTGGACAATGTTGGAACGTTTAATGAGTGCAATTACAGCACAGGGGGCAAAAATGACGGCACATGGGGCAGAAATGGCAAAAATTGCAGCACAAATGGCAAATCAATTCGTGACACAGAGGGCTGAAATGACATCAATTGGGGGTAATGGGGGAACAGTTGGGTGCACGGATTGATTTAATGAGGGATGATTGGGAGGAAAGACGGAGAAAATGAAAAATGAGATGCAGGAGTGTGTGGTTGTTCAATTGGGGGAAATACAAAGTAAATTCGAGGCTAGATTGGAGGAAACAAAGGTAGAAATTACATTGGAGGGGGAAAATATACGGAAAAAATTGGTAGATAAAATTGATGCAACGAACATTCGGGTTGATAAAGTGAATGAAGGCCTGGAACGTCATCGTGCCTGTGTGGATGCTCGTATGCAGCTGCAAGTAGAAGAGTGGGGAGAGCTGAGGAAGCAAGGGATGAATTTGGCGGAGGAGGTAAAAGGATTGGAGGCTCGTTTGGACGAACAAGATAAAATTATGAGCCAAGATGAAGACTTGGATAAAGGCCTGGTAGAGCCGTCTTTTGTAAGTAGAGTGTCCGGGTTGGTTGAGGAGCAGCTACAAACTCGCGACGGAGCCTTGGAGGAGGTTGTGCGGGCCCAGAAGATCCTGCGGGAAGAGGTGAATCGGACCATTCAACGTTTGGAACAAGAGGAAAAATTGACCCATGAGACCCTCACCACAAAACATCTTTGGCCACAGTGGGCCCCGAAATTGGATACGCAGCCACAAGGGTGTTTGATCCCTGGGCTGGATTCGGACAAGGGAGAAACTGGGAAGCGGGCCACCGGAAAAGTGATCCCCCTGGTAAATTTTGACGGGTCAGGGAGCGTTGAAGCTTTTCTGACGCAATTTGAGTGCATTTCCCGACTAAACGGGTGGAATGAGAGGGAACGTACAGGGAATTTGGTGGCAACGTTGCGGGGACCAGCCGCAGATGTGTTAAACGTGATCGCGGAGGGGATGTTGACCAGCTCCCACATTTGCGAGGCGTTGAGCCGTCGGTTTGGGTTCGCAGCGAACTGTGATCTGGTGCGGGCCCAGCTCCCGCACCGCAAATTAAAGTTGGGTGAGACAGTGCAGGAGCTGGCACAGGACATTTACCAATCAGTCAGGATCGCGTATCGGGACCTTACAGTGGAGGCATGGGACAGACTGGCACTAGAGAAATTTTTAGCTGCTCTTCCTGACCCTGAGGTCCGTGCGCTAGTGGAGCTACAGGATCCACCCACCGTGCACCGAGCGGCCGAGTGCGCGGCCAGGCTGGCCTCGTGGAGTCGGCCGGGTCGGGTGCCCGAGAGGCCATCGGTGACGATCCGACAGGCGGAGATTCGGGATCAGGGAGGGGGGCTGGGAGAAATTGGCATTACCCAAATGTTTCAGAGGATGAATCCTCCTGCTGAACTGCCAGGTCTATCCAAGGTGCCCTTTCATAGGTCGAGTCCGGAGATCACTGTCGGGGGTCGGGGAGACTAGATCGGGCTGAGCATTTCGGGCCATGCTCGGCTGGTGAGATTGTGGCGAAGTGCCTCCTTTGGTGAAAATAGTGAATTGTGGAAAATTGGCATGGGTTTGTAAGTTCTGCAGGGGTTTAGAGTGACAATAGGGATAGTGGGTAATTGGTAACAAAGCGGGCAAGAGTGGCTGTCCAATGGCTGGTGCGTGGATCGGTGAGAAGTGCTGTGTGAGTTGTTTCAAGTAAAGAAGTGAAATGTATAGTGCACACATTGATTTTTTTATTGGACATGGTGTGGTAACAGGGAAGGTCATGGTCGGTGAAGTGTTAGAAATGCAGGTGTCACATGTAAGGCCGATAGGGTGGGGGAGTCATGTGGGTTTTGAGGGTGGGGATGATGTGCTTGTCCGCAGGGATTGCTGAAGCTCACGGTGAGCGGGAATTGCGACCCCCTTCAAGGAGATTCACCACCTGGTGGCTAATGGTGACAGTGTCTGGAGGCAACTGGGAGAGGGTCTGGTTGGGCGACCAAGGTGGGTAGGACCTTGGCGACCCAGGAAGGCCAGAGGAGCCAGTGAGACCCCTTCCAGTGTGTTGTACGGGGTTAGAGCCGATGGCTACCAGGGGGGTGGGAATCAAAGGGAGCGGGGCAGAGAAACGTCCGGGTTGGACTAAAGCTTACCTGTGGGCATGGTTGCACCTGAGATGCCCCCATCATCTTGTAGTAACCCACCCCACGGCCATGACGGGATTCAGCCTGCATCATTAAAATGGGGACCATGACCGAGAAATGTGATGATGACCATGGTGTGAGTGTTGTGAAGATGTGTGAGTCCCACTCGATCCCGCACAATTTGACATGTGCAGCAAGGGCATGATGTCCGCATAATTTTGGGGTCAAGCAAATTTGAAAATTGGCTCCCCAGGTAATGCTGGGTCTATTAGCATCCACTGGGGGACGCGGTCAAGTGTAAATATCCTGTGATTAGTGTCGTTAAGGCTTAGAGTAGGAATGTAAAGTATAAGTGTTGTGTTTTTGTGGAACCTTTTGTTTCCCCTCCCCAGATCACTGGAAGAGTGTTGGACAGGAACGATGATGCAGAGGATGGAGTGCAACTTCCCTCACTGCTCTCATGTGATGAAAAAAAAATGAATGATTGTTTAGGCGAGGATAAGGCCATAAGGGATAAGGCCATACATTAAGCAGGATAGGTAAGTTAGCTGCGGCTCGCTGCCCATTGCCCCTCCTACTTTATTTCGTTAGGTTAAATAGGTGTGAGTCAGTAAGTGTTAAGGCTGGTACGGTAGCGCCTGTGATATACCTTGCAGGAGCTGCGGTACCAGAGGAGGGGGCAGTGTTACGTCTGAGTGGGGGTATGCATTCAAAGGGTAATTAGGATGTTTAATTAGGTATGCCATGCTGTTCGAGTTTACCAGGATCTCGATGTAATAAGTAGCAATTCAGTGGTGATAAGTTGTCTAGTAAATGTCCATTTCTTCAAGGAGGAAATGATAATTGTCACGTAATTTGATAGGGAGACGGGTTAGGGTAAGTGTGTCTGCGTAAACCCTTTTAGTATTCCCTGGAGGCTTGCCGTGACGTAACAGGACAGTGCTGTGCATGGCTCCACCCCGTGATCACGATTGGTGGAAGGCGACGGCGGAGGGCCAATAAAAACGGTCCGATTGGAAGTGACGAGGATTCGAGGATAAAAAGGTTCTGTTCGGGGAAAAGAGGTGGAAGAAGAAGATTGATAAAGAGAAACCGTTTGGTCGAGGCTGTTGGGCTCGAAGCGTGCTCTATTATTGGGCTGATACGTTCCTCGATTCGTCGTGTCTTGTGGCCTTGCTGTGCCTCGTCCCTCACCTCGGTTGGTTCTGGGGTTCTGCTGACTCGGAGTACGGGGTCGGGCGGCGGGCGGAAATGCCTCCCTCTCCTGCTCGCATCTTGGCGCCAGAACTGGCTCCCTGGCGGCTGTGAGCGGACTTGGGCCGACACCAGGAGGTCGACAGCACCATGGTGTCTCCTGCCCCTGACGAGCGCAACGCCAGCTCGTCCGGCGCCAATCCAGGGACTGTTGCGTCTACACCACGGGCCAGCCTGACCACCAGGACCAGCTACGTTGTGTGTGTGTGTGTGTGTGTGTGTGTGTGTGTGTGTGTGTGTGTGTGTGTGTGTGTGTGTGTGTGTGTGTGTGTGTGTGTGTGTGTGTGTGTGCCTGGCGCCTTAGAGGGTTTGAGATTTGTATATCCATTGGAATTGTTTGCGTTTTCCCCACGCCCGAACCCACACCACCATCCCGTCGAATCGCCCCGGATCCCTCCTCTTGCCGAGTCTTATTATTATTTCTAGTTAGAGAAATAAACATTATTAACTCAGTGAAAAGCGACTCGTGCCACCTTCCTCGTCCCATTTGCTGTAGAGCGATTAAAACCGCCATCTTTGGGTTATAAAAAATAAACCGCCTCCATCGTTTTGGCTCATTCTACGTTGGCGGGACTGTTCAAGTCCCGTGGACGTCACAATACTCATACACGCATTTAATTTCACAATGAAGAATCCACCTTTTAAGAAAAAGTCAGATCAATTTCGGCTCTAAAGACTGTTATTTGACAAAACTATGTATTTGAAGAAATGAAGATACATTTTTTATATATATATTTTTTTTAAATTGAGGACCATGTGGAAAGTTTCGCCTCGACACGAGACTGACCTTCATTTCTGGGTGCCGCCATATTTAAAATCCAGTGGTTTGTGGGATATCTAATATAAAATATCAAGCATCTATATTTTGCTCTTTCAAACAATTACTTCAATAAAATAATTAAAATTATTTGGTTAAAATACATTAGTTTGCTTTAAAAACCTTTCACTTAAACTATAAAAAATATACACTGATATAGCAGCAAAATACAAGATGTCCCTTGCAAATGCTGAGGGAGATATTCCTGGAGAGTGAACCACTGATTCGATGGGAAATAAAGACTTTCGGTCAGACCCCCTCCACGAAACCCCCTATTGCCCACATGTGTATGGTAAGGAACCACATATTTGAGAGGTTAGGTTTCAGAAGATTTTGCTAAAATAAATACATGCAAATATGATACCTGTTTATAGATACACTACGATAAAAAAAATAAAGGTTTAAGTCCCAAACCACTCAAAAATTCTCAACTTATTGATTAAAATTATATGTGATTGCCTCTGTAGATGTAGCTGGTAACACTTCTGCCCATGCTGATCACAGAAAACTAAATTGAGACGGAGGGTAAGAAGGGTGGTGTGTGTGCTTAGTCAAGGTGTGAGCCTTCACATGCTCACACACACACATATTGTAATTGCGGCTTTTCACCACTGGAGGGTGAGACAGGGAGAGAATTCAACTGATATCTGTTACTCCTTTGGGGTGTCAAGAAAAAAAGTTTCCAGCCAGTGGTGGAAATTATGAATATGAACAGGTGAAGTGGGATTTCATTTTTATGAAATCATTTACACAATATAAATAACAAGGGAATTTACATGAAATCGATGTACAGTATACATGGAGTTATACGAAGTAGTATCTAATTGGGTGGATGAGGGATGTGTAGTGGATTAAGTTTATCAAGACTTTCAGAAGGCATTATTATATTAATACGCTAAGCCATATTTTGTGGACGTATCTCTTCCGAAACTGCCGGACCGATTGTCGCCACTTTCGGCATGCGGGTGCTCTGTGGTCTAATGTACAGCATGGGCTAGGTGAGATCACGTCAGACGGACAAGTTTGGGAATTTTTGGCGATTTTCTCATTTTTACATTTGTTTGCATGGCGACGTGTGACGTCACCGCTGAGAGGCGTAATGACATCATGACATCATCGGTCATTCACTGACGTCATTACGTCTGTTGTCAACAGACTGTCACCACTGAGAGGCATAATGCCACTCCGAGAAAACAGTGTCTGCAATGTAAAACCCTCTTCTGCACATGCTGATTACCTCAGAAGGTGCATTTGACACAAAAAATGTAACAAGAAACATTGTATGTAAAGAAATTCTATAAATCACATTGTGAACACTGGATATATTGACATACTAACGAACCCTCAATTTAGAAAATTCGCGCGGAGCACGGGTTTGGCCATTTTGATATTAAAGTACTACATCGAAGGCTGTTAGCAAAGGTGAGGGCTTGTGGAATGGCTGGTAGAGTAGCCAAACTGGATTGGAAACTGGCTGAGTGATAGAAAGCAAAGAGTGGAATGTCTGTGAGTGAGACGATGTCTGGCAGAGAGGTTGTAAGTAGTGCTAAAGGAGGCTTTCATTTGAAACCATTTCATCCCAAACAAAATGTACCTATTCCTATGATAATTGCTGTTTTCCTCTGGGATCCTCAAAGATCAGCACTGATAAAATTCAAGAATTTTTTTTTATTGATTGAGCAATCTATTGGCTGATGCAGTTTAACACAAGGAAATGGAAGGTGGTGGGGATTGTAAGAGTAATGAAAATAGGGATGATACAATGCAAGGGGCAGCTTTGGAGCATGTGACACAAGAGAAGGGTCTCAGGTTCGTAATAGATATGGGGGGTAAGTAGATATCACAGTGCCAAGCAACTATAGGTAAAGCTAATAGAGTTTTAGCTTGTATTCGTCAGGGAATAAATTATGAATCAAAAGAGGTAATGTTAACATTTAAAATAATTTAGTGAGGCCTCATCTAGAATATTGTGCACTGTATTAGTCGCCACATTTGAGGAAAGACATAGCTGCCACAGATAGGGCATAGAGCAACAAGATTGATTTTGGGGATAGCTAGACTAAGCTATGAGAAGCAGCTGAAGGGGATGGGACTTTATGCATTAGAAAGGACGTGATTACGAGGGTGCCTGATAGAGATGTTTCAGATCATGAAGGGTGGAGACAAAACAAATACAGAAGAGTTTTTCATCAGAATTGGCTGTGACGGGAACAAGGATCACAGCATTAATTATAGTAAAGAAGAAGAGAGTTAAAACTACAGTAAGGCAGGTATCCTTCAATTAGAGAGTACAGTTAATGCATGGAATAGTCTACCTGGAAAGGTAGACGACATATATATATATATATATATATATATATATATATATATATATATATATATATATATATATATATATATATATATATAAATATATATATATATATATATATATATATATATATATATATATATATATAAATATATATATATAAATATATATATATATATATATATATATGGAAAGGGTTAATTAGTTCAAACTGGAATTGGATAAATATCAAGAAGCATTTAGGATAGAGGGGTATATGGATATTGGCAGGGGTTATTGGTAGCCTAAGGTATCAATGGGTGATCTCCTCTACATGTGTCGTTATTGTGATGCTAATTGTGAGTGGATCTCATCAAAAGGTGAATGTGCAGGTTGTGATTGTTCACCCTTCCCCTTCACTCTCCTCCATCCCCTCCCCCCAAATATCTATGTTACACTCTGGTGATGTCTCCTGTGCAGCTACATATGGAAGATGACATAAACAGGTAAACTAAGACCAGGAGAAAAACAGAATTCAAACACTGAGCATGAGTACATCAATAAACTAGAATGGCACTCAGTAGAGCACACACCTCCACCAGACTGAACAGTTTATGTTTTGTAACCCACTCATCGGCCAGATCTGGATCTGGACCTGAACCAATATCTAATCGGCTTGTTCTTGTCACCTAACAAACTCATGTAACCAACGTAGTTTTGACATAACTCGTCCATAACTTTTTTTGAAATCTCATACTATATCTCGTTTTTGTTCCGATCTCTCAAAGGTGAAGAATGACTTTTAAAAATACTCCAGATCCGTATCTTCACTAAAATAGAATCAATTCATCCTTGTCACACACCCAACCTGTCCACCAAGTTTTGATATCCAACCAAGTCCACAACGTTTTGAGATATCCTGCTTACAGACAGACAGACAGACAGACAGACAGACAGACAGACAGACAGACAGACAGACAAATAAAAGAGGGTGAAAACATAACCTCCATCCATCTTCGGTGGCGGAGGTAATAATCTCACGTGCATACATGCTGAGGCAGCTATGTCCCTTCATCCCCTCAATTCCATGCATCTGACCAATTGTATTTTTAAGTATATCATTGTCTCTACAGACACTACCCTTTCAAGCAAACTGCTCAATCAAGGTCATGTAATTTGTTGTTGGAGTAGCTGTCGATTGCTTTGCTTGTACATTTAGCAAGAAAGTTTCTCAAAAAAGGGAAATTGCTAAAAACAAAAAGGTTGGACACAGCAGGTTTGATAATGACCATCCCCATTCTGATCCTACGGGTTTCAAAAGTATCCGCATCATCATCTCACCCTCCAAGGTATCAGAGCCATATACTCCGGTGTCTGTGCTCTCCGAGTTCGTGCTGGTCAGACGTTGAGTTGATAAAACCCACGGTGAGTCAATATGATGGATGGAGCCTGAGCTACGGGCAGGCGTGGCTGAGAGAGATAAAACGCAAGTGAGAGAAAAGGGGAATCATTATAATATGATTGTAGTGGTGGATCAATATTAACTGCAAAGTGCAGCACAGCTCTAGCGATTAGTCTATAAACCATCACCGATGTGAAAAAGTTGATTGTAATTAATTCCTTCGCTATCTGCGCATCCAACCAACCACTTAGAAACTCATCACCCACTCATTGTATTTCTATCGAATAAACCGATTGCATCTATGGATCTTCTCAGTTGGGATACAACCATTTTCAAAGGAGAGAGATATTTTAAGTTCAATGTTTACGATCGAATCATCTCATTCATAAAGTACATTCTTCTGCATGCATTAGGCATGCCATGTACCAAGTTGTGTTTCTTATTTATCGACTAAATAAATGAAAAGAACCTATGAGAAGCAAAAAAAACTTGATCGGTTCTACTCTTGTCTGTTGTCTCATCAAGCAATTCATTGTGCCTTCTACATAGGCCTTACTGTCCATTAAATTCCAAATGAAATAAAAACCACTGTGCTACTTGAGCATCTCATGATATTTAGAAATTTCCACCATATCTAGGAAAATTGGATTTCTGAGTGTTGGAGGAGAAGACACAACAATATAATATAAATAACTTTTTAAACCCATAATACTACAGCCAGAGGTTGTAACAATTCATAGAGTCGAGGCTATCTGAAACAAACGATTCAAATACACACACAAGGCCTTGTGCCTCCAATGACAAAAAAGTAGCACTTTTACAAGATTAAACAAAAGAGAGCGTTGTCAATAACTTATTTCCACTTTCCATGTGACGTCAGTCAGTTTCTCACTTTCTGGTAGGACATTTAGTAAATTTTCGGTGGACAAGCTGCCTGTGTCTAAACCGTTTGTAGCCATCATTGTTTGAGGTTGTTGTAGCTTGGTGAATACCCTCGGATCTACGAATGGTCACGGTGGTGATTGAGAATTTTGATTATATTTCATTCCCATTGGACAAGGGAAAGACATCACAATGGTTTGTGTGTGTCATGCATGCCATCTCGCATCACCTCAGAACAAATCCGATGCTCACAAGTGGCCAATTCAGGTTCTGCCAGAAATACTTTGCACTCAGCCTTGATCCAAACATGGACACATAGCTGAATGGCAGAGAAAAGTTGCTGCCCTTGACATCAAGGCTGTATTCAATCAAGTCTGGCACCGAGTAGTCCAGTAAAAGATAAGGTCGTTTGGGGTCAAGAGTAAAACCTTCCAAAACGGATGGAGCTAGCTTGACATCATGGATCTTAGCTAAACTAGCTGAGATGGAAAACAAACATACTTACGCTCGTATCTCAAAGGAGTAAACACAGAAATGTATTTGTTTATGCTCAAACATTCAAAATGCTTTATGATTATATTGACTCAATATATTGAGGTTCTTTGTAAATACAGAGAGCATCTACAGTTTGAATGAGAATTTGATGAAGTTATCCATGTTTTGGTGATGGAATTTGAAGAAGTTAACCAACGTGCGTAGTCGGAACCTCACCACATCGTTACACCAGGTCAACAAAGCCCAGCAAGACTTTTGAAGCACCAAGTCTCAGCATAATCATGGCGTTCAAATGGAAACTAAGATGTGTATGAAAAGCAGGACAACCAACGTCCTGAACAATATTTGAAGTTTATAGTGTAAAGAAATTTTAACAAAAACTTTAACCAGCCTCGATGGTGTAATTGGTTGGAGTGTCTGCTTTGGATCAGGGAGGTTGGCGGTTTGAACCTTGGCCAAATCATACCAAAGACTTAAAAATGAGATTGGCTGCTTCCTTGCTTAACACTGCATTTAAAAAGGACAGAGCATGGAAAAATGATCATAAGTTGGCAACAATAGCGCAGGCTTCGACGGCCTAATGGCCTCCTCCTGCATCAAAGTTCCTTGTAAGGGAACTCAAAAAATATTAACAAGAAAAAGGGCAATCAGAGATTGCAGACAGTCGCCAGGACTTGTTTTGTGTGGTGTATTATGTGTGGCGTTTGTGTACTGGTGTATTACATAATTAATGAGACATAATTAGAACTGCCTCTTAATAACTGCTGGCAGTGATGACGGGGTACCAAGACGTCCCACTTTGATGCAACCCCGCATTGATTGGACACCTGACCCTGACCCATGACGGTTTTCATTATTATTGAATTGAATTCATAATTGGATTAAAACAAATTCAATTCAAATCAAATGGAAGACCAAACAGGTACAGTCCTACATTGGAGTCATCAGAAGGAACCCAAACAAGCAAAAAGCAAAGATGAAGTTATCAGGAGGAATCTGGACAGAATTCACATTTCAGCTGATACTCCTCCACCCTCAAACCCATCCAGGACAAGCGAAGTGAGCCTTATTCAAAAAAAATCAAAAAGAACCCAGATCAAAAAAAAAAAAATATATATATATATATATATATATATATATATATATATATATATATATATATATATATATATATATATATATTCTGGCTGCCAGACCATGCGTCGGATTAAGTTGAAATATAAAACATGTATTCCCCATCACTACTAGATCAGTTTCACGTCGATTGATTAAGTGGTTCTAGAGAAAACATTATTTAATATCTTCTTCAATCCAATGTGGCTGCCAAACCATGTTACCTATCAATTATTCCTTAGAAAACTTGTACACCCATGGCTTGGGAAACATTTGTGTGAAGTTTCCCCTCGATCTGTCCAGCTGTTCTGGAGAAGATTTTTTATTGGTTTTCGAGTAAATCCAATATGGCTGCCAAATCATGTGAGCTATGACAAAATATGTGTGAACCATTTATTCCTCCTGAATAGGCGGTCATACGTGTAAAAGTTTCGCCTCGATCTGTTCAGCCACTTCAAACAAGAAGATTTTTCAAGTTTTTTTAACAATATGGCTGCCGAATCACGTGACCGATGACGTAAATATTTTTTCTTTGGACCATTTTATCCCGAGATGACCATCAAAATTTTTCATATTGATCAGATGAAGCATTCTACATATACAATGATGTCATAATGAAGGCACCTATGACGTCATGAAAAAAAATCACACTTATTCTCCATAAGGAGTACTTGCTATGTGCCAAGTTTCATTTTTTTTCCTTGGTGTGGTTTCAGAGATACAGAGGTCCAAAGTTTTTCCATTTTTCCAACATGGCTGCTACACCACATGACCTATGACATCATAATTATCAATAAAACATTCTGCATGAGTAGTCACTCCCAGAGTGAAAATTTTGTCTCCATTCCACAAGTGGTTGCGGAGAAAAACACAAGTTCTGTGTAGACAAACAAACAAACAAACAGACAGAGAAACGGATCCAAATGCAATACCCTCTCCTTTGGCGAGGGTAACTAGACAGTTCATAGAACATGTTACCCCAAGCAGTATTTAAGTATATACTTCAATTTAAATAAAATAATCATTTTATTTCAATTAAAGATCGTTTTTTAAAAATTCCAGAAGTTTAGCACACTCTTATACAACACCATATTTAACATGTCCAAGTTCTGCGAAACTGGAGGTTCTTGGAAGTGACAAGAAGGTGATTTGTGTTCTAATGTTCAAGTATGTGATTCAATTTAAATAGAATAAAGATTTCAAAAGTCGTATAAAAAAGAAAATCATTCTGGGATTTACCACCATTTTAACGCTGTGGACGCAGTGGCTATTAGTATTACATCACCCTGTCTAACACGTTACATTAATTATATGTGCCTGTTGTTTGTGTCCTTTATGACATCCTTACAAACAGTAAGTTTCCTGTTTGAAATGATTTTCAATTTTGGTTGACTGCCAGACAGGCAGACAGAGTCAAAATATTATCTCACGCCTCTCTGTGCATGCGTGATCGGAACAAATTCAGAGCCAAAGTACTGTTAAACGGCAGGTTTGTTTTCCGATTCATGTTCCGATTCGTGTTCAACATATACAATTCAATTTAAATAAGTTGTTCCTCCATCATAAACTGACATTTGTGGACAGACCGAAGGAGAGACGGACAGACATGAACCAATGTGAAACTCTGCTTTTCGCTTCGCATGTGTGGGGTAATTACAAACTGTATAAGTGATCATTTAGTAAATAAGCACATACATTGTTTTTTTTTTAATGAAACACAACATTGATTGTTGTTATTATTTAATTTTTCCTGTTCCACACTCTCCCCCTCCGCACCCATCAAGCATGGTTGCGCAAATGACCTGACGTGGAAACGGAAGCATAAAAATGGGTTAATAAATCACAATTATATCTATCACCGTTAAACCACCGTTATCATCATCAAACTCATCACACTTTAATCAGAGCTGCATGCAGACACCATCAAACACTCACTGAAATCACGACTCTTCCTTGGTGGTAAAACGTCCTGCCATTCCATGACTCCTTCTGCACTCCTCACAAATTGCTTGGCAGGCAGGTCCGTGGCCGTTGCGGACCAGTCCATGTTCGATGCCGATTCCAATCGATCCCAGGTTTTCTCCGCAGAACGACCTGTAGTGTGCTATGCAATCAGTCTTTGTTTGCACAATCATATATATTCCAATTACTTTACAAACTTGAAAACAACAAAAAATATCAAAAAGACGAGGATAGGTTTGCATTTTGTCTGCAGTGACAACCCAATTGTACGTATCAACTAATATTTTCCAATTATCAACTGTAATCTGCGTCAATCGCCGTATCATCGACTATGGCATGTAGAGAATGTGTGTGTGTTAAGTGTTAACCAAGGGTGTGTTGTAGAGTGCATGTATGTGATTGCCATATGGACTTGTAAAAGCTTGAATCAACAACCTCTTTTGGACAGATCCTTTAGACTTAGACTCTCATCAGCAATACAGATACTTTGTAGACAGATACACCATGCAGATGTCCCACTACGACATTGTGGGAGCTGTTCCACGTACCTGTCCTGAATAGAACCTGGGGTTACAGAAGCGTGTCGTAGAAAATGGATGCTCTATGTATGTTTTGCCATGCAAATCACAGCGAGCTCTATGGGTTTAGTGTACCGATAAACAATGGGGCACAAGTACCAACGCTGGGAAACACTACCCCAAATTGTGCACGAAATGCAAAAGAGGACCAGAGAATGTGAAGGCGAGTAAAGGCAGACGAAGTACGTTAGTAAGTGAACGACAGTCAAAACAGGAGGAGGGAAAAAAAAAACTGTGCAAGTGATTCATTTTATGTTGTTAGTTTCAGAATTTCCTCGATTTTATTGCCTCCTCAAAATATTCCTCATTACTGCCGCCATTCGGCCCCAATTTCCTCGAGCGGACAAAACAAAACCGAGCACGCAAGTGGCTTGTTTGAATTCCCTGCTCAAGAGGCAACGCAAAGCAGCCAAGCGGGGTCAGTGATTGAATAGCCTCCAGCTATTCCCAGCAGCAAAGAGGTTTTAAAATACGGCTCAGGTCACCGGTTGCGCATCGGAACCACAAGGCAAAGCACAAGGGGCCAAAAGGCTGTTGGGCCAATTGTGAAAAGGGTCAGATGCCAGGAAAGAAGGCGTGCATAGAGACGGACAAATGTGTGCGCAGTGATAAAAAAAGGTTATTATTATTTCATTTTTGACAGTCTTTCATTGGTGATGAAAGTAAAGACCATAAGAACAACATGTTTACATCTTCACTCAGAGGTGTGAAAAACGAAAAGGAAGGAAAGATGGCTGCATGCAATCGGATTCCTGTGCGTTTCGATTGCACCGTGTGGTAGCGGTGTGCATCGCCAAGCGCTGTTAAGTGTTCAAGTTTAAATTTTAATGCGAATAAAAATTTGGTTACAAAGGATCTTTTTGAAGACCATCTTCCTATGAATGACATCAGATCACCAGCCCATTATTCATCATGTGAATAACGCCATGAAGGCGCAACATTTCGCAGCATTCTTATTATGTGAGTTTCATGAGGCCGCTGAGAGAATCCAAAAGGCTCAGATACATCATACCGGTGTTCATTCCATGAAAAATAAAACTGAACTTTTTTTTCAGATCTTTCCTGCATCGGTTTGAATATTAAATAAACCCACACATTACATTAAAATAATTCAAACTAATTCGTCGAAGGAGTTGTGTCGCCGTACTAGTTACTGTAAGGGTATTCTCATTGGGTTTCAATTGAAAATGCTCCATTCCATGTACAGTCCCTATAGATCGAATTCAGGACAATGTCATGACTCATAAACAACAAACTTGGCCGCTTCACTACCATAATTATTATGGCAATTGCCCTTGGCACAATACTACTTAACGCAAGGCTGATGTGGATTTTAAAA
This sequence comes from Eptatretus burgeri, assembly GCF_056783735.1. NCBI lineage: Eukaryota > Metazoa > Chordata > Myxini > Myxiniformes > Myxinidae > Eptatretus > Eptatretus burgeri. The sequence goes on from NC_140961.1 coordinate 45,117,198, forward strand.
CCATTTTAAAGCAACTGATTAAAAAGCAACGATTTTTTGCCTCCGCTGACGAAGTCGCCGGTGCAATTATGTTTTCGGGTTGTCCGTCCGTCCGTACATACGTACGTCCAATGCCAATTGTCTCTGTTTTCTCTGCAACCGCTTCAATCCGATTGACACAAAATTTTCACCATAGTTGCAACAACTCATGTAGAATGTTTTAATGATAGTTATGACATCATAGGTCACGTGGTGTGGCGGCCATGTTTGAAAAACGGAAAAGCTTTGGACTTCTATCTCCAAAAATGCTCCCTGGAAAAATTTGAAACTCCGCACATGTGAAGTACTCCCCATGGGGAAAGAAGTGCGATTTTTTTGATGTCGTCATCGGTGGCTTCGTTATGGCATCATAATTGGACACGTCAAATGCTTTATCTGATCAGTATGAAAGTTTTTGAGGGCCATCAAGGGCTAAATTGTATTGGGGGGGGGGGGGGAGGGAAATTGACGATGTCATTGGTCACGTGGTTCGGTAGCCATATGTTTTTTTTAACATAAAAACTTTCAAAAATATTCTTCTCTGAAACGGCTGAACAGATCAAGGAGAAGCTTTACAGGTATGATCGCCTATCCATGAGGAACAAAAAGTTCTCTACCTATGACGTCATAGGCCACTTGGTTTGGCAACCATATTGGATTTACCCAAAAACCTGTTAAAATGAACGTCTCCAGAACAGCTTGACAGACCGAGGGGAAACTTCACCCACATGTTCCCCAAGCCTTTGGGATACCAGGGTGTTTGTGAAAAATCAATAGATCACATGGGCCTGGCAGCCACATTGGATTGAACAAATATCTTTCAAAAATCTCTTGAACCACTTAATGAATTGACGTGAAATGTCACTGTTCCGATCCAGTAGTCGTGGGGCCTACATGTTTTAAATTTCAACCTAATCTGATGGATGGTTTGGTCGCCAGAATTATTTAATATTTTGAATCTGGGTTCAGGGATTTAAATCAAACTTGTAATTTAAATCAGGGATGTAAAAATTAAAAATGTTCAGGGATTTAAATCAAACAATTATTATAATGACGTAATAATGTCGGCGGAGGCATATCTCATGACGTAACGACAACGAAGAGTGCCCTTCTCATTTTTATTGCAGTGTAGTTTCATGGACAATCACGATGCAGCAGCAATACAGAGCAGATATTAATTTTCATTGAATCAGGAAAGCGAAAGTCATTGCAGGGTCATCAGCACGAAGTAGCCAACCTTCCCAGTCACGTGCTTGTCCAAAGTGTAACTGAGAATGGCCTAATCGATCGTTATACAACTTGTCCCAGAGAGTGACGATCAAAAATGACCTTGAGTGAATGAGAGGAAAAGGCAGGTTCCACGTCAATAAGGCTTTACTCATAATCTTCATCTTGCTGTAACAGCAATTGTTATGAGGTATTTTGAATTCCCGAAAGAGAGTTTTACTGCAAAATGTATAACCGCATCAGCCCATTCCAGCCTGAACAAAGGTAGTTTCCCTCATATAGGTTCCATAAAATGTGTTCAATTATTGCCTCTTTTGAAATATCCTGCACAGTGGCTCACACAGATGCCCTCCTGCATTCCTCAGCACAACCTTTCCGATAGAAAAAAAGACACAATGTAAGTCGCTTGCATGTTAGTACAATGGATACTATTCATATCTTTGAGCATGATTGGCATTAGGTTATTCTCAGCCTGCTTCCTTGGTCAGCCTTGAAAAAGCAGCTATGATTGATAATGCCATGTTGTTGAAACCAAATACAAATACTGTGTGATAATAGCTGTGATATTTTGTAACTTAATACCGTTGGGGCCACACGCAAGTGGCTAATGTGTTTGGTTGATGTCTGGGGGCCGAACATGGTTAGGCTCTACTTATAAAGAGAGGTTGGCCAGCCATATAGGCTATAGCACTTGGAAATCTTGGAATTTAGTCAGAGCACCATGATTGAGAATGCCTGCTTTTTCTGAAATCATTCCTCATATCTTTCTTTAGTAACATTCGTATCGTGTGAAAACAGATTTCAATTTCATTCCATCACAATTTACTTTGTATATTCCCACGGTGAGTAGCTGCATGACGCAATGTTACCTGAATTTGTGGAATTCAAACCCACTTGAATGAACATAAATTAGCATATAATAAATATAGCCCGTGTGGCTGTAGCGATGTCAGCAATATTCACTTGTCATTTGCTCGCGGCTTTGACCAATTGGGTGCGCCCATTTTTCCCTTCACTCGTCGATTTGTCGCGGCACTGAGGTTATTACATTGTTGAGTCTTTTATCACAAGCTTTTCTCACCTCTCGCAGTTGGTGTCCCTAAATGCCCCGAAATATATATCCCGAAAAATGTATCCATAAAAATCCCTGAAATATCCCTCTGTTCCCACTTAATATTCTTAAAATTGTGTTATGAAGAAGGGAGGGGGGAACCATAGCTAGAATATGTTAAGAAAGCATTTTCCATGTGCTCAAGTAGGTTAAATTTGCACCTGTACTAGGAACACGTCAGAGATAAGTTGTATGCAATATGTGCATTGGGAAGGCAGTGAACATCCATGAAAAGCAGCACAGGGTAGGGACGTCATTGTGTAAAACCAAATGTCTACAGGTGAGGCCAGGTAGAGCACTTGAGGTGAGTGCAAACGGGCATACCAAGTGCTGCAATCCTGGCTATGGAATTTCAGTGAACCCTTAAATAGGGCTTTGCATGGCCCCTGAAAAAGGACCGCACATGTCTGGTGAAAGGTACCATGGAAAAACTACGAGTAGGTGGGACAATATGAACGTACAACCCGGAATAGTGAGCACCCAATGACACCCAATTTCCCACGACACCCCAGCCAATGAGGGTTGAGATGGCCACAGAGGGCGACTTTCCCACGACATCCCGGCCAATGAGGGTTGACATTCCTTCAGAGGGTGACTTTCCCACGACACCCCGGCCAATGAGGGTTGACATTCCTTCAGAGAGCGACTTTCCCACGACACCCCGGCCAATGAGGGTTGAGATGGCCACAGAGGGCGACTTTCCCACGACACCCCAGCCAATGAGGGTTGAGATGGCCACAGAGGGCGACTTTCCCACAACACCCCGGCCAATGAGGGTTGAGATGGCCACAGAGGGCGACTTTCCCACGACACCCCGGCCAATGAGGGTTGACATTCCTTCAGAGGGCGACTTTCCCACGACACCCCGGCCAATGAGGGTTGACATTCCTTCAGAGGGCGACTTTACCATGACACCCCGGCCAATGAGGGTTGACATTCCTTCAGAGGGCGATTTTCCCATGACACCTCGGCCAATGAGGATCGACATTCCTTCAGAGGGCGACTTTACCACGACACCCCGGCCAATGAGGGTGGAGATAGCCACAGAGGGTGACTTTCCCACAACACCCCCGCCAATGAGGGTGGAGAGTGCCTCAGATGGCGATTTTCTCACCCCGGAGGAAAAATGAATAAAAGGAACGCCAGGCTGGGAGCATGTGTGGTAGTGATCATTGTCATCTTGGGGGTCGCGGGTCTTGGAGCTGGCTGGTTCGTCTGGTCCTGGATCATAGTCACCTCTGATCTTCTCCTCAGTCTTTGTCGATTGGTGCATGGCCGGTTGGAGAGCGCGGTACCTGGTGCTTGGAGCGGCATGTGTTGCGGGTTCGAGTCCCGCTAGCCGGATCGTCAAGGGCCACACAAGGCGGGAAAGTCCAAGCTAGCATCCTTACCTCCAGCTCACCTTCCCTCCGAGCTGGGGGTATCAATAAAGGCCACGGCCATCATTTATTTTGGGGGGTGTGTGTCTGTGTGTGGGCCCATCTTCAAGTAGAATTGTGTAAGTGCTTTCTTTTGCTCATTGTACATTACATTTCATATTCGGATAACTCTGGTCTTTGTGTGCTTCCCCTCCCCGATTATTGATGTAAATAAATTCCCCTTTTGTTAAATGTTCCAGCTCGTTTCTGTGTTTCTTTCATTGGCTTGGCATGCTGTGTATTGAGAGAGAACGAGGGTAAATTGTTCATTTGGTCCGGCACGGCTCTGGTAACTCCACTCGGTTACGCCGGATGCAAGTCGTTACTTGCGACTCGGATCAGACAGAGTCGGCCAAGGGTGTGGTTCCCCGGTAGTTAGACTGCGTGGGTATTTAGGTATATTGAAATTAGGCAATTAACCCTACCCCACGCCGTCGAAGTATTGGCGACCACGGTCCTTGAAATGACCCATCGGCTCCGGAGTTATCCGGGGTGACGACCTATAAATTCCGGTGTGTTCGGTGGAGCCGACTCTACTGCTCCCCCTAGCGGTCGTGCTCGCCACTGACACCCGGCCCCACAACAATATCACTGGTTCGGCCATATTGAACGATCTTGGGGAGATATTTAATTGTAACGGAGACTCCTGCTAGTAGGCGTGGAAAGGAAAAAAAAAAAAAAAAAAAAAACAATCGTTGTCCTCTCACAACAGCTTATAAAGATTGTTTGGTCATTCCCTGAAGTATTTGATCTCCGGCTCAGATGGTCTGCATTAGCGGACCTTCTGACATGACAATATATCCCTAAAAATCCCTGAAATATCTCTAAGTTTCACCTAAATAACCCTGCAATAATCTGAAAATATAACTCTCAACTATCCCTCTATTCCCCTTAGGTCAGGTCAGGTATGGGAGCATGTGCCAGAACAGCACGTCGCTGCGTCCACTTTCCGCCGGTACTCCAGGGGCCTCCGTCTGGCCATCCCCCAGGCAGATGCCAGGCCCATCCCCATCTCCTTGAGATGATGGTCAACCTGTTGCAACCATGAGGCACGTGGTCGACCCACTGGCCTCCTCCACTCATGAGACTCCCTCGCTGAGAGAATCTGGTGAGCAGGATCAGAGTCAGGAAAACGAGCCACATGTCCATACAGCCGCAACTGACGCTCACGGACTATGCAGGTAACAAATCTCATCCGAGTCTCTCTCAGCAACCGCTCGTTGGACACAAAATCCGACCAGCGATAGCCAAGGATTCTCCGAAGAGACCTGGTACCAAAGGAATTAAGTCTCCGTCTCAGATCCTTGGTCAGAGTCCAAGTCTCGCACCCATAGAGCAAGACTGGAAGTACCAAGGACCTGAAGACTCGGACTTTCGTCCTCCCGCACAGGTACCGGCAGCGCCACACCCCATGATCCAGTGAATCCATGACTCCCCAGGCCCGACCCAGACGTCTATTGACCTCTGACTCGCAGCCAGCAGAGACATGAATATCACTGCCAAGGTAAGTGAATCTCTCCACGACCTCAACATCCTCACCACAAACAGACACAGACAGGACAGCAGCATCCAAGATGTCACCGAAAGCCTGGATCTTAGTTTTGGCCCAAGAAACCCGTAATCCCAACGGCTCCGACTCCTCATTCAGCACCTCGAGGGCCCCCAAGAGGATATCTAAAGTCTCCGCAAGGATGACTGCATCATCTGCAAAGTCAAGGTCCGAGATCTTGACATTCCCAAATGACGCACCGCAACTTGATCTCTCCGACATCCTCCCTAGAATCCAGTCCATACAAGTGCTGATAAGTGTGGGGGCAAGTACACATCCCTGACGAACTCCAGTAACAACTGGAAATAAGTCAGAGATGGTACCACCACACTTCACAGCACTCTCAGTACCAGAGTAGAGTTCAGACATCAGATCGATCAGTTTTGGTGGCACCCCACGAAGACCAAGAATCCTCCAGAGGACATCCCGATTCACTGAATCGAACGCTTTACAGAGATCAACATAGGCTGCAAGCAGCCCCTGCTGAAACTCTCGTCTGCGTTCGGTGAGGACACGAAGTGCAAGGATACGGTCAATCGTTAACCTCTTTGGTGTAAAGCCTGACTGCTCTGGACGCTGGTGCTCAAGCAGATGGTGGCGAACCCTATCGAGAATTATCCGAGCAAAGATCTTGCCCGGCACTGAGAGCAGCGTCACCCCTCGGTAGTTGTTGCAGTCTTGGTGATCACCCTTCCCTTTCCAGAGAGGGACAACAAGGCCCCTCTTCCAGTCAGTTGGGATGATGCCTGTGTTCCAGGCAGAGCACAAAACTGCATGCAATGACACGAGTGCAGCATTTCCCCCAGCCTTGAGAAGTTCGGCATGGATGCCACAGATCCCTGGAGCTTTGCCCCGTTTCAACTGGTTCACCGCAGCCCAGGTGGACATAGGTGGACCACAGTTGATTCGAGGGTCAGCAACAGGGATTGTAACACCCTTGACGTCCAACTCGACAGTTGGGGGATCAGCCTGGTACAACCGCTCAAAATAACCGGCCCAGCGGGCCTTCACTTCAGACTCCTCTGTCAAGAGTCTACCACTCTCTGCTCGAACTGTAGTGCTCCGAGGGATGGGCTTGGATGAACGTAATGCGCGAATTCCCCTGTAAGCGGGACGAGAATGTAAGCCCTGCGGTGAGCTCCAAGGCATCCACCGGCAACATCAAGGACGGTGGTCTTGAAGGCGCTCCACAACTCTTCAGGACACCCCAAGTGTCCACTCAGCCTGTTCGCAAACTCCTCAGCTACTCTCTCATCCCTGAGCTTGGCAACATCCAGCCTCGGCTGGGATGGTACCATTCTCCAGGATTTAAGGTGCAGCTTTAGAGTTGCTACAACAAGCCTGTGGTCAGTATTGAGGAACTGAGCACTCCGGTAGACCCTGCAGTTCTGGATCATCCTCCAACGACCGTCAATGAGGACATGGTCAATCTCCTTTGCCACACCGCCAGCATTGGAATACCAAGTCCAGCGATGAGCTTGTGGGCGCTGAAACCATGAACCAGCCACCCTAAGTCCATGACTTCTTGCAAAGTCAAGGAACTTAGTGCCATTCTGGTTCATAGTTCCTGACCCATGGGGACCAACACACACCTCATAACCGTCCCTATCAGTTCCAGTCGATGCAATGAAATCCCCCAAGACTAGAAGTGTATCTCGTCTGGGGCAATGATCAACCACAGACTCGAGTGTGGCGTAGAATGCATCCTTCACGGTGAGATCACTCGCCTCAGTTGGAGCATAAACAGAGACCAGGGAAATGACACCTAAGGAGTGACGAATCCTTAATCTCATAATACGCTCGTTGACCGGTGTTACCTCAATTATCATTGGGGTCAGCTTATTGGACACAGCTACAGCAACTCCTTGGGTATGGTAACCATCAGAGCGACCAGACCAATAGTAGTTGTAACCACCCACCATTATCTCGCCGCAATCCGGTCTCCGAACCTCAGAGAGAGCTGCAATCCCGATGTCCAAACGCTTGAGCTCAGATGATAACAGAGACAGGTGATCATCCTCTCTTAGGGATAGGACATTCCAGGCACCCACCCGAAGGGACCGCCTCAGGTTAACCCAAGGAGACCGCCGTCTGCTGGACGACAGCTCAGCACCACTCCGACACACTCTCCCGCAATCTGACCCAGGGATGTTACCCCGTGGTTTCCCTCCTATCAAAGATTGGGGGTCCCGAAGGCTTTGCCCCAATCCCGTCATCCGGTGAGCTGCCCTGCGAAGGGAAGCTGCACAGGAGGTACTCCCACGGAGTGGGTTTTCAGATGTTTTTGCGTTTTGCGGAATGAAGGGTTTTACGGTGGCCGGAGTGCAAATCCTGCCACCAACCTCCTAATAAGAAGTGACCCAACTGCAGGAGGATGTCCGCAGACAGTTGGGCACTAGATATGGATGGCCGTTGGCTCACAAGGAGCTCCTCCGCCCTTTGACAGGTTTTGTTTTTAATCCTGCTGGGTGTCCATATCCAAACACCCTCCTCACCAGAAAACCTGGTGGGGGAGACGGTTTAGTCGCCGACAACCCGACCATGGAACAGGTTAGTACAGGTTTACATGGTACCTGTAGCAGGTCACAGATCGAACCTGACTTGACAGAAATATTCCTGAAATATCCTTAAAATTAATACCTTAATTCCCTATAAATACCTCAAAATTCCCTTCAAATAGCCCTGAAATGCATGTGTTTTATTTCCTACCTTTGTATATTGTTTACCCTTTTGGCATCACTTTATACTACCAATGTGAAAATAAACTTTCATTTCATAACTGCCTTGTCAACCCCCACCCAATTATCATAAACATTGTGTAATCTGTTCCTTCATAAACACAAATTTATATTATGTTTAAGGCTGATACCTGCCTTATTCAATATTTACAGTGTCAGGATTGTAAAAACAAAGGATTGTTAAGTCCAACTTAAATGTCTGTATCCGATTTAGTGGTTTAATAGTGCTACCAACATTGACTACAGTATAAGCGATCAATTCCCTGCTGAAAACATAATCACTTCCCTGTTGTTTTCAATGTCCAAAACCGAAAAACCTTATTGCCCAAGTCCTGCCTTGGTAGGTAAAGCATCATTACCTAAATTATAATGAAACCAAAACACTAAATGGGATCATTTCACCCATCATGCCTGTGTCATATCCACAACACTTGCACAGGTATTAACCATATTTGTTTCCCACAATTAATATTCCCCTTTAATTTTATGTATTAGCATGTCACAAAAAATATATCCCGCCTAATGATACGAGAGCTCATCGGTAAGCTTGTGGCCTGAAGTATTGAAATAAATAAAAAAAACCCCCACAAAACAAAATGAAATTCGTACTTTTCTACGTGGTTTGAAAAATGTTTTGAAACCAAATGTTTCTCCATTATGATAAGTCACAGATTTACTCATAAACGTTCCCCACCCACCCAAATCTCTCACCTTCCCCTTTCCAAAATCCCAGGTTCACCGATGAAATGTAGTATATTACAATCAACCTTGGTTTGTTTTGGTGGTTTGTTATTAACAAAAACAAACAAACATGAAAGCTTTAAATATAAAGTCATACCATGCAAGATCAAGCATGGTACATCATTAGGGAGCAAACCATGATGGTATAATAGTACCTCCTCACTCCATCTCCTCCATGGGTATATACTTCTCCAGACAACCTCCTCAAACCATCACCACGACACAGTAACATGTTACTCTCCATACAACCACTTCCAAAGCAACACCATTGTGATCTCCGCACAACAATCACCATCACGATCTCCACAAAACATCCCCAAACCAACAACAGGTACACTGCCCACTCGCTCCCTACAATATCCAAACTTGTAGTACAAATGGACATTTTTTTTCTGTGAATCAAACTGACAAACTGTGAATCAAATCTCTGATAATCCGTCATCAATTTGGAAATTAAAATCTAAACGGCACAGTCGCATCTCACCAGGTACGTGCAGGTAATAACAAAGGCTCCATAATCCCAATAAGAAAATGAGGAGGGGAACAAATGGATGAATTGCGGTAAAGTGAACATGCCAGCCTCAGCCAGGTGAGCCAAAGAAGACACACTTGATGGCATTCCAAAGCGGTGAGAGACTGGGATGGAGTGCGCAGTAAGTAATTCAGGAAATCTCGCTTACCAACTTCAAGCAGATATATCCATGGAGATGAAGACACAGAGGCGTGAAAGCTTTCCCTCTGGTGTTAGCAAGTCACAGTTGCCTTGACTTTAAACAACTGAGCAGAAGTTGAAGAAACTAAATTAGCATAAATCGCTTCAATTAATCCATGCCCAACACAAATGCAGAATATCCAAATGAGAATCTCATGAGGGTTAAAGTTAAGCATGCCTCTCTCACTTCCACTCCCTCTCTCTCGCTCTCTCTCTCTCTCTCTCTCTCTCTCTCTCTCTCTCTCTCTCTCTCTCTCTCTCTCGCTCTCTCTCTCTCTCTCTCTCTCTCTCTCTCTTGCCTTCTCTGCCCCGTTAACGGGCCCCCGGTGTGAATCTCCAGCAGCTGGCATGTAAGACAGGATGCAACGTCACCAAAAGCAACTCCCTGTACTCGCTCTCCCGCCCAATCATGCACTCATTCACTGTATTCCATATCTGTGCCAATGGCCTGTTTTCTCACCCTTCTTCGTTTCCTTTGTCTTCCACGCCCATCCACTTCATTGCCCTTGTCCAGTTTGTGCCTTCAACAATGGGGTGTGTGTCTATGTGTCTCTGTCTCTGTCTCTGTCTCTCTCTCTCTCTCTCTCTCTCTCTCTCTCTCTCTCTCTCTCTCTCTCTCTCTCTCTCTCTCTCTCTCTCTCTCTCTCTCTCTCTCTCTCTCTCTCTCTCTCTCTCTCTCTCTCTCTCTCTCTCTCTCTCTCTCTCTCTCTCTCTCTCTCTCTCTCTCTCTCTCTCTCTCTCTCTCTCTCTCTCTCTCTCTCTCTCTCTCTCTCTCTCTCTCTCTCTCTCTCTCTCTCTCTCTCTCTCTCTCTCTCTCTCTCTCTCTCTCTCTCTCTCTCTCTCTCTCTCTCTCTCTCTCTCTCTCTCTCTCTCTCTCTCTCTCTCTCTCTCTCAAAACATGTTTATGTCTGTCTGTATATTCTGTACAATAATAGTTGAAACATGACAAATAACTGTATATCTACTTTGATTTATCTTTATCTTTACAAATAATATCAACCCTCTTGCACCCTTCCAAACATTGCCTCTTCTGAACAATGTCTGCATTACCTTGTGTGTAAGGCAAGGTGTGAGCGACTCATTCACCCTCACTTGGGGGGGTCAAACTCCTCAAGGGTTCCTGGAACCTGTCTGGACAACAAGGTAACGCTACGTTTATGGTCACCACATCTCAGGAAGGATGTACGTGGCTGTTAAAGGGTACAGGTTCAATGTGGGGAAGAACATAGCTGTCATAGAGAGGATACAGCATAGGGCTACTTGACTGATTCTGGGGCTCGCTAGATTAAGCTATGAGGAGTGGTTGAAGGAGACAGGATTTTTTACTCGTTCATTGGGAAGGAGGCGATTACGAGGGGATGTGATTGAGATATTTCGGAGAATGAAGGTTGTGGACAAGATAGGTGCAGTGAAGTTTTTGCTTTTTCAGCAAAGTGGACAGCATTAGGACCAGGGGCCATAGCTTAAGGGTAAATAAGATGATGGCGAGAACAGTTTTACGACAAGGGTCTTTCAGTCAGAAAGTGGTTAATGCATGGAATGGTCTCCATGGAAAGGTAGTGGCAGTAGAGGGGTTGGATATGTTTAGATTGGAATTAAATAGGTACTTGGATGCATTGGAGATAGTAGGATATGGGGATATTGGCAGGACTTGTAGGTAGCTTACGTGTGTTTGGGTAATGGATAATGACCGGGGTTGATGCAGCGCAGGCATTACGAGCCGAATGCCCTCCTCTTGCCCCAAAGTTCCTTGTGTGCAAGGTTGGTTTCGGTGCATGTGAAGTTAAAGTCATAAACCACTGTCCAGCTTTTTAGCTGAGATTTAATCACAAACATGTTGAGTCATTATGAGGCTACACGAGTGAACCAAGTCAGTTATGTACATAATGACACAGACATACAATTGGATGTACGTGCACAAATTTGTTTCTTCATCTGGATTAACCATTGATGAGATACCGAAGAGTTATTAAAAAAAAAAAAAAACTTTATATTTCTCTTTGATGTCCCATCTTGCATCAGAAATCCTCTGTTTCTAATCTCCATCAATTTTACTCTATTTCAATTTCCATTATATATTAGGAAGCTTATTTCTAAGTTTGACTCAATTTTCTATCCCTATTTTGTCAGCAAAAATATGTGTTTAATGTCATGGTACTCACCAAGTTTCCTTTGCCTTAGTCTAACGCAAATCATTTTCATTCTAAAGAGGACTTGAAATCCAAACGTATCGCAATCTGAGAAAGGTTGTTCACGTTAGTTTTTGCAATGACACCACAAATTGTGTGTGAATCCATTTCGCTCGTGCTTCGGGGGTATTATCCTGTGAAGAACACACTCTCTTCCGCTTTCTCCCCCCCCCACCCCTCCCCTACACAACCCCAACCCACAAGGGAATGAAGGACCATCTGCTAAAGCATCCTAAAAGCTTCAGCCTAAAAGCCTCACCTTAAGAGCAGATGGCTCAGAAACGCCTGGACTGCCACGAGGGTCTCTCCACTAGCTAGGAAACATTTCAACATCAATTTACCTGATGAGACTATTTCAAGTGACAGTCAAGTCTTACATCAGCATCCGGAAGGAGGATTGAGCGGAGGCATTGCTGACGGCATGATGATAGTGAAGGGTGTGTGAGGTCATCCCCGATGATGTGCTCCAAATATTTACTATTCTCTCTTTAAGCACAAACAGAGAAAATCCACAAGACAAACTTAGCAACTGAGATGCAGATTGAGAGAACTGAAAGATCTATAAGAGGTTTATATAGTATATTTTTTCAATCCATTCTTTTTAAAGACATAACCAGCATGTGCAACTAGTCCATTGAAGGGCGTTGTACTCAAGTACTCATCAAAGGCTGGATCTTACTTGAAACAAGGTGCAGCCTTTTCTTAGGAAAAGCAGTCCTGGTCTGGCCTTTTCTGCTTTTGAGAATTGTGCTCTCTGGAGTTAAAGCTGGAGCTATTACTAGTGCTGGATTAGTGGAGTCATTTGACGGCTAACACTGGAGACACTGTGTAACACCGGTGAAAATGAGGATGGATCAAAAGTTTACTCACTGGATCTGACACCATTGTAAGTGTTGTACCTAAACTCACCACCACAAAAACAAGTGAAAATGTATTTGTTCCATGTTTACAGTGTATATTCACTCAATACATGACCATGTGACACGTAACAAAAGAAAGTGTCACAAAGTCACACTTGCCTCTGGTGGAACTTTACACCAAGCTAGCAGTTTAGAAACCGAAAATAGCTCAGGCAACCACGCAAGCACCGCATGTTTTTTTCCATGTACACAGCACTGTGTTCTTGCCATGTCTGTAACAGTGATAAAAATGAGAATATAGCCCCTGGTTATAATTCCAGAACCATCTTATATGCACTTCCACAGCAGCATAAAGAACTTCATGGACTCACTGAACAACTATATTCCTGCAAGTCAGATCAAGCATGTCGACACCTTACATATTGCAAACTCGTTTTTACTATCTCAAAGTACACATTATGTACTGTAAATATTAATTCATGCAAAAAATAGGACCGCCTGTCTTGAAGCTTACTTGCATCAGTAGCAACAGTCACTCAAACGCCCTGCAGACCTCCTCCAACACTGAATTATTTAATGCCGTGAACAAACTTTGGTACATTAAGGCTCATGAAGGTTGCGGTCAAGTTTCATTGAAATTCTGTTTGTAGTTCAGAGAAGAGAGTAAATACCTATTTTGTGGGTCAAACCACCCCCCCACCCCACCCCGTAACCCCCCTTAATGAGCGCAGATTTTGAGTAAGTTTCACCCTCCTGTAAGTTTTGAGTTTTGAGTTTGACTCATTGGCAAAATGAGTGCCAGCATCGAAATCATGTGTGTAGTTTCTGAGAAGAGAGCAAATACTTTGTTTTGGGGGGAAGCCCCCCTTCCCCCCAATAGACCCTCTTAATGAGTGTAGATTTTGATGTGGTTGATACACTTTGGTGCAACACAGGTGATGATGATGTGGTCATGTTTCCTCAAAATTGCGTGTGTAGTTTCGGAGAAGAGAGCAAATACCTATTTTGGGGGGTCAAACTCCCCCGACCCCTGTATACCCCTTTAATGAGCACAGATTTTGATGCAATCAATACAACAAGCCTGGTGTTGGCTTAGTGGTTAGGGTGGCGGCTTGGGATCCTAGGGTCCTGAGTTCAAGCCCCGTTGGCCGCTGAATTAAAAAAACACCAGGAGGTTGACTAAGCCTGTCATCCTTCCCAGGTCGGCAAAATAAGTACCAGTGTACTGGTAAGGGGGACACTGCATCAGTGGCATAGCTGCGTCCCAACCAATGATGCAACCAGCAGGCTGCACAAGAGAGAGAGAGAGAGAGAGAGAGAGAGAGAGAGAGAGAGAGAGAGAGAGAGAGAGAGAGAGAGAGAGAGAGAGAGAGAGAGAGAGAGAGAGAGAGTCAAGACAACTTCGTTCGGCATCAGTTATGAAGCTTGTGGTTAAGTTTCATCAAAATCTTAGGCTACAATAACTGTCCTTTCTTCTGTGCTTAACAATCAAAGATACGGTAAAGGATTTCACTTGGAGAGCAAACAAGCTCCATAAGGACTGTGAATGATGGTCCCCAAGGATCTGTCTTAGCTCCAATCATCTTCAACATATATGTGAGTGACATGCCTTGTACCACCTCCAGAAAGTTTGCTTATGCACCTGATCTTGCCCTTGCCACCCAAGCAATCAACCATGACTATCTCAGCAGTACCTTGGCCCAGGAATTAAAGGTAATGGGCAATACTTCATCTACTGGCAATTCCACCCAAACCCAACTAAGACTACAGTTACTGCTTTTCATCTCAGCAACCAACTGGCTAACAGCAAACTCCAGGTTTCCTTTTGTGGCAAACCAGTCAAGAATCACAACCAGTCAAGGAGAGGAATCACTTCAAAACTCTAGTATCTGGATCCGGACCATCACCAGCATCTAATCAATTAATCCTTGTCAAACAACCAACCTGTCCACAAAGTTTTGTCCTAATCAGTCATAAATTTCTGAGATATGCTGCTCAAAAACAACCAGACAAACAGGAGTGAACACATAGCCTCCATCCGCATTAGTTGATGGAGGTAAAAATTTATCAGGTAGGTTGGTGCTCAGGATTTACACAATCCATTTAAAAGGTATTTCTCCAGAGTGGTTTCAGATTCAAGCTGGAAGTTCAACTCTAAAACAAAAGGACAGGTTGACAATTATTTTAAAAGGACAAAATTCTTTCGAAATCACAAAATATTCAATTTCACTGTGAATTAAACAAACATGTAACAAGTAATTACAAGGTACTTTTGAATCCACCCAAGATATGCACATGTACTGTATGTATGTATGCATATATATATATATATATATATATATAGAAATATGTATATATTGTTACGGATTTCAGAATCCGATCCGATGAATGCATACAAACATCAAGGTCCTCAGATAGTTATTTCCCAAAATGCATGTTCAGGATAGACCCATCCCTATGTCTGGTAGGATTCTAAATGTGATGCGTTGAGAAGGGGAAAGAATAGATTCCTTCTCTTATGGAAAGCTCCTTTTTCTCTTTACGACGGACACATTCATGCACGTGAGATAGCCGTTAGCCCAACGGAGGCTCGACACACCCACCTTTTTCCATCGACGTTGAAACTCAGTTCTTTCACCGACACCCACCTTTTTTCCATCGACGTTGACACCCGCTTCTTTCACCGACGCCGACACCCGCCTTTTTCCATCGATGTTTGACACCCGGTTCAGCAGCTCTATGGACACTAACTGGCTCTTTTTCATATTGGACTGAACATTGAGGTGATAATTGTTGTTGACGTTTCATGAACGTTCACGTTTTCGCTCGGTAATTCTGACAAATGGCTGCTTTCTGCCAGCACCACAGGCATGGCGTCATGGGCCAGGAATGGTCGCGGGACGGGCGGGTTGTCACGGGCAACGAATCGCAAATGGGGCAGGGTGAATTTGGCTGGAGTCTGCGCCCGCCCAGACGGGCCACCTATAAAAAAAAGAGGTCGAGAGGTCCGTTCTACACCATTCAGTTGGCGTCAGTGAGTCAGCGTTAATCTGACGGCTTTACCGGTCAGTCGACAACCAGTCAGTTGGCATCAGTGAGTCAGCGTCAGTTAGATGGCTTTTCCGGTCAGTCGACAACCAGTCAGTTGGTGTCAGTGAGTCGGCGTCAGTCAGACGGCTTTTCCGGTCAGTCGACAACCAGTCAGTTGGTGTCAGTGAGTCGGCATCAGTCAGACGGCTTTTCCAGTCAGTCGACAACCAGTCAGTTGGTGTCAGTGAGTCGGCGTCAGTCAGACGGCTTTTCCAGTCAGTCGATCACCAGTCAGTTGGCGAGAGCTGGTTGCGGTTCTGACAGCTATGAGAGTATTTCAGTCAGTTCCAGTCAATCAATCGGCACTAGTCGGTCAGCGCCAGTGAGTTGGTGACAGCCTCAGCACCTTACAGCTTCTCACAGTGCCTCACAGCGCCTCAGCACTTCACAGGGTCTCCCAGCTCTCAACAGCTGTCCATCGGTTGTGGCTCCTGGTGGCTCCAGGCGGTGGGTGACGCTCGGACCGTTAATGCTCGTTCTGCTCGAGACCTGCTCTTGGCGTACCTGATTCTTGTCATCACCTCCAGGAACCAGGGACGCTGTGATGTTGATTGGCGATCAAGCCTGTTCGCGAGTAGGTGCACGGCAAGTCTGGGCGCTGGCAACGGACAAGGCATGCTCAGACATTTCAGGACGTTTTTATTTGATGAACGACAACTTCTATTTGGTGAGCAAGATTGAATTTCTCTTCCCCCCTGAATGATCTGCTGGGTACCCTTGGTTCGTGTTTAATTGTTAAGTAAGGCATAAAGAAAAGCATCTGCTCTTTGTCCCTTTTTCCATCAGTGCCTGAGTGATAATTATTTATTTGCTTACGATTATGTTGATTGATTTTTTTTTATTTTTTCATTATGAATAAATTCCTTTGTTGATGTTCCAACCTGTCCGTGCTTGTCCTTTCCTTCCATTGATCAAGCATTGTCCAAACCTAGATAGCCTGGGAGGTAATCACCACACAAATCGACATGTAATAGTTGGCATGCACCAGCGGTTGGTTTAACGCTCGGCCGCCCTAATAAAGATCTAATCAAGATAAGATTGGTGCTTTGCCGAAGGTGCACTCCCGTTCAGGAAACCTCTAGTAGTAACACCTCCAGTTAAATGGCAAAATTAGATGGTGGACACTGGAACTCGTGGTTCGAAAGCAACCCACCGTACCACGAAGTTAATCGTGAGTGGTGACCCCAGGTCCAGCTCTTCCGAGGACAAATGGAGATTAAACCCCCTCATAATACGCTTGGTACCCGTAACTATATATATATATATATATATATATATATATATATATATATATATATATATATATATATATATATATATATATATATATATATATATATATATATATATATATATATATATATATATATTGTTACGGCTGTGGAAATTCACAGGACACCATAAAGGATTTCTCCAAGATCAGTTATGTCGATAAGTCTGTGTTCAGATAGATTTCCCCACCGATGTCTAAGGGTTTTATTCGTGTAACCGGGCTGTGAATCTTCAGATAGCTGTTTTTCTTTTGCTATCGTTATTTTGGACCAACCGCTCACAACAACCACCTCCACCACCAACATCGCTCTCATCAACCGCTTCATCACAACCACCTTAACCACAACTGCCCAACCACACCACCCTCATGACCACCACAAAGCGCCAGCCACGCCACCATTACGACAACCACCGTAACCACCTTCACCACAACCACAGCCGCATTTCCACCTCGGCACACGGTTGCGAGAAGCCTGGCATTCATCGGGGGAGAACGGACGACGGCCTCACCCCTCCCCCCAATGACAAACCCTGCGAGAGGAACGTGAAGCAAGGACGCCCTGAAAACAAAAGCAAAGGAAAGGCCCCGATTCAGGAGGAAAAACGCCCTTCTTCTGGAAGTTTCCCGCACGTGCTGGAAGAGGGGGACGGAAGGGAGGGGCGAGGCGCTGTGGAGATAAAAGGGCGCGCTGAACGCAAGGGTGTGTGTGTGTGTGTGGAGGAGAGGAAAGAGTGTCGTGTCGGAGTTGTGGGCAGTTGTGTGGAGCCTTTGGCCACTGAGTTGTCTGGAGTCTGGAGTCGGTTAGGAGCTGGAGAAAGAGGAGCCAAGGCGCGTGGCCTGCCGGACCGTGCCTAACCATGGGTCGCTGGAGAGGACACATCGAGGGTCGCCCAAGCGAGTCACCACGAGGGACAAGGTAGCCAGCCCGGTCTCTCGGAGCCTTTGCGGTCTTCACGGCTCCATGTTTATAAAGACCCCAAGGGGTCCAGTCTACCCCTCGTCTGTCCTGGCGTTTTTCCTTGTTTCTTTGCGTGAACGTTGTGGCGCCATGTCTTTAAGTAGAACTGTTAAGTGTGTACATAATAGATAGACGGTAGTAGCTCTTTTGCATTGCTCGTGGTTTGTCCCTTACATGTTACATAATTGCATGCGTGCTTTTGTTTTTGCCTTTGTCGATTGCAAACTGCATGCGTGTCTTGCCTTGCTTGATTACATGACGACTGCATGATTGCATATGTGCCGCTTATTCAATAAATGTGCTTGTTTAAATGTCAACCCGTTCGTTGCGTCCTTTGCCCTAATTGAACTGCCATATTGCACTCGGAATATAGTTGGTTGTTAAATAACCGATAATAGAATCGGATCCAACAGGGCCTCGCGATAACACCCCGCTCGGTTATCCCACAACTTAAGCGAGCTGCTTAAGCGGCTCGTTTCCAAGCGGGGCCCGTTGAGGTACAGTCTCTCGGTAGTCTGCCCGCGCGACTAATTAGGTATATCGACAATTCGGTGATTGACCCTGTAGCGCACGGGTAGAGTGTTGACTAGGCTGTGGTGTGCTCAAAACACACCCGTAGCGGGATTCGGGCGTTTGATCCGGAAGGTTGCGACTAGATTGTCCGTTCGGTGGGCGAGGCAGCCGCCATTGGCTAAACGCGGTCGCTCGCACGTCGGCGGGCGAGAATCTATAACAATATATATATATATATATATATATATATATATATATATATATATATATATATATATATATATATATATATATATATATATATATACATATACAGTGGGGAGAACAAGTATTTGATACACTGCCGATTTTGCAGGTTTTCCCACTTAAAGCAAGTAGAGGTCTGTAATTTTTATCATAGGTACACTTCAACTGTGAAAGACGGAATCTAACACAAAAATCCTGAAAATCACATTGTATGATTTTTAAATAATTAATTTGCATTTTATTGCATGAAATAAGTATTTGATCACCAACCAACCAGTAATAATTCCGGCTCTCACAGACCTGTTAGTTTTGTCTTGAAGAAGCCCTCCCATTCTCCACTCATTACCTGTATTAACTGCACCTGTTTGAAAACGTTATCTGCATAAAAGACAGCTGTCCACACTCAATCAATCAGACTCCAACCTCTCCACAATGGGCAAGACCAGAGAGCTGTCTAAGGACATCAGGGACAAAAGTGTAGACTTGCACAAGGCTGGGATGGGCTACAGGATAATAGGCAAGCAGCTTGGTGAGAAGGCAACAACTATTGGTGCAATTATTAGAAAATGGAAGAAGTTCAAGATAACAGTCAACCTCCCTCGGTCTGGGGCTCCATGCAAGATCTCACCTCGTGGAGCCTCAATGATCATGAGAAAGGTGAGGGATCAGCCCAGAACTACACGGCAGGACCTGTTCAATGACCTGAAGAGAGCTGGGACCACACTATCAATGAAAACCATAAGTAACACACTACGCCGTCATAGATTAAAATCCTTCAGTGCACCCAAGGTCCCTCTGCTCAAGCCAGAGCATGTCCAGGCCCATCTGAAGTTTGCCAATGACCATCTGGATTATCCAGAGGAGGAATGGGAGAAGGTCATGTGGTCTGATGAGACCAAAATAGAGCTTTTGGTTTCAACTCCACTCGCCGTGTTTGGAGGAAGAAGAAGGATGAGTACAACCCCAAGAACACCATCACAACCGTGAAGCATGGAGGTGGAAACATCATTCTTTGGGGATGCTTTTCTGCAAAGAGGACAGGACGACTGCACCGTATTGAGGGGAGGATGGATGGGGCCATGTATCGCGAGATATTGGCCAACAACCTCCTTCCCTCAACAAGAGCATTGAAGATGTGGTGTGGCTGGGTCTTCCAGCATGACAACGACCCGAAACACACAGCCAGGACAACTAAGGAGTGGCTCCGTAAGAAGCATCTCAAGGTCCTGGAGTGGCCGATCCAGTCTCCAGACCTGAACCCAATAGAAAATCTTTGGAGGGAGCTGAAAGTCTGTGTTGCCCAGCGACAGCCCCGAAACCTGAAGGATCTGGAGAAGATCTGTATGGAGGAGTGGGCCAAAATTCTTCCTGCAGTCTGTGCAAACCTGGTTAAGAACTACAGGAAACGTCTGATCTCTGTAATTGCAAACAAAAGTTTCTGCACCAAATATTAAGTTCTGTTTTTCTGATGTATCAAATACTTATTTCATGCAATAAAATGCAAATTAATTATTTAAAAATCATACAATGTGATTTTCAGGATTTTTGTTTTAGATTCCGTCTTTCACAGTTGAAGTGTACCTATGATAAAAATTACAGACCTCTACGTACTTTGTAAGTGGGAAAACCTGCAAAATCGGCAGTGTATCAAATACTTGTTCTCCCCACTGTATATATATATATATATATATATATATATATATATATATATATATATATATATATATATATATATATATATATATATATATATATATATATATATATATATATATACCGGTCAAAAGTTTTAGAAGACCCCCATTTTTCAATATTTCTGAAATTTAAGCAGTTCAAGTCCAGTGAATAACCTGAGGCCTAGGTCACATTTGCCACGGCGGCCGTGGGGTCACCAAAATCTACGGCCACGAGCAATTATACGGTGGCCACAGTATTTCCACGGTCACACAATGTAGCAGTCACATATGTTTGTATTTTTCAGGGAGCCACACGGCGTATTTAGGCCTAAGTCACATTTGCCACGGCGGCCGTGGGGTCTCCAAAATCTACGGCCACTTGCAATTATACGGCAGCCGCAGTATTTCCACGGTCACACAATGTAGCAGTCACATATGTTTTTTTTTTTTGGGGAGCTGCACGGCGTATTTATAAATTGTGGAGACCGAAAACGTGGGGTTGCCATACGGTCTTTGATTTGATGTCGCACGGTGACCATAGGGCGTTCCTGCGGCAGCCATAGAATTTTCAAGGCAGACGCAAGGTGCCCGCAAGGTGACTGCAAGGTGACCGCAGGGGGGTCCTAAGGCAAACGTGCGGCCAGACGGACGGTAACGAATGGGTTAATTTTTTAATTTTTTTTTACCAGTTTTTTTTTTTTTCGGCTTGTCGAATTGCTACAGCGAACGTAGAAATGAAAAAAGTTATAACTCCGCGTTATAATTCCACAGCGACCTTACGGCCTGTAAAACATAGCCATATGGCATAGGGCCACCCTGAGGCCACTGCACGTTTCTGTCAATTCAGAGGGCGTACGGCCGCCGTATCCTCGCCGTAGAGCAAATGTGACTTAGGCCTTAGGTCTTAGAAATTGCGGAGACCGAAAACGTGGGGTTGCCGTACAGTCTTTGATTTGATGTCGCACGGTGACCTTAAGGGGGCCCTGCAGCGGCCATAGAATTTTCAAGGCAGACGCAAGGTAGCCTCAAGGTGCCCGCAAGGCGACCACAGGGGGCCCTAACGCGAACGTGTGGCCAGACGGACGGTAACGAATGGGTTAATTTTTTTTTTTTTTACCAGTTTTTTTTTTTTTGGCTTGTCAAATTGCTACGGCGAACGTAGAAATGAAAAAAGTTATAACTCTGCGTTATAATTCCACGGCGACCTTACGACCTGTAAAATATAGCCAAACGGTGTAGGGCCACCCTGAGGCCACTGCAGAAACTCTGCAGCCGCAATAAGTTTCTGTCAATTCAGAGGGTGTACGGCTGCCGTATCCTCGCCGTAGAGCAAATGTGACTTAGACCTGAGTACTAAGTTAAGCGGAAAACTGCCAGAGGTTAAAAAAACAAATTTAGGTTACCAAAAACTGAAAAATAATGTAAATTTCAGAGTTGTTAAAAAAGGCCATTTTTAAGGAACAAGTAATGGGTTAGCAACTGCAGCTGTTCTGCAGCAATGGAAGTAAATTAAGCCTTGAAAGTTGATGCAAACAATTCCGAAAGGTGTCCCAACTTATGTTGATTAGTTACAAACCCCCTGTCTGTATAAAGCAGTGTTGGAACAGACTGTGTTGCTACACCTTCTGAAGCATTATTTGGACAATATTGCACTGCAGGAAGTAGTATGTTGCTATCATAATGGCGAGAAAAAGACAATTAACAAAGGAAGACAGACAGACCATAATAACTGTTAAAAGTGTAGGTCTTTCTTTAAAGAAATTGCAAAGAAGCCAAGGTGTCAGCGAGTACAGTTTCCTACACCATCAAAAGGCACTTGGAAACTGGAGGAAACTCTGACACGAAGAGGTCAAGCAGACCCAAAGCCACAACACAATCAGAAGACAAGTTTCTGAGAGTCAACAGCTTGTGTGATAGGCGGCTCACAGGACAGCAGCTTCAAGCACAGCTTAACAATGATCGAAGTAAGGAAGTCTTAGTTTCAACTGTAAAGAGAAGACTTCGAGCTGCAGGTTTGACAGGTCGAGTGACAGTAAGAAAGCCATTGCTAAGATGGCAAAATAAGAAAAAGAAGCTTGCCTGGGCCATGAAGCACTGCCAGTGGACTACTGAAAACTGGAAGAAGGTCTTATGGACCGATGAATCAAAATTTGAAATCTTCAGTTCATCATGCAGGGTTTTTATACACCGTCGAGTAGGCGAAAGGATGGTTCCTCAGTGTGTGACACCAAATGTCAAACATAGAGGAGGAAGCGTGATGATCTGGGGGTCTTTTGCTGGATCCAGTCGGCGACTTGCACAAAGTGACTGGCACCCTGAACCAAAGGGCGACCACTGCATTTTGCAGTGCCATGCAATACCCTCTGGTCTACGCCGAGTTGGTCAGGGGTTCATCCTACAGCAAGATAACGACCCAAAACATACCTCCAGGCAATGTCAGAACTACCTTAGAAGAAAAGAACAAGACGGTAGGCTTCAAATCATGGAATGGCCAGCACAGTCTCCAGACTTAAACCCCATCGAGCTGGTTTGGGATGAACTGGACAGAAGGGTGAAAGCAAAGCAACCTACAAGTGCAACACATTTGTGAGAACTTCTGCAACAGTGTTGGGAAGAACTTTCCGAACAATATTTGATTTCCATTGTAGAAAGAATGCCACGAGTATGTTCGGCTGTTATATCAGCAAAAGTGCATACTTTTATGAGTCAAAATTTTAGATTAAATTTTGTTCAACAAAACGATTCCATGATTTCTTTTTTATCTGCAATTGTTTATTGGTTCTATGCTTTAATTTCAGAGCACATTGAAACATTAAACTGCTTAAATTTCAGTAAAAACTGGAAAAATGGGGATGTTCTAAAACTTTTGACCAGTAGCGTATATGCTGTACACAAGGGCATGACAGAAGTAAATTAACACCTTAAATTTATTTATTTCATCTGTATAAAGCAAGTTATACTCAGTGATTTGGACTAATATCCAACGATATATTTGCAGAAAAGAGTTCCTGGGTCGTGTGTGACAATTAACTATGCCTCGCACTCAAGGAGCACACTACCTTTGCGATTTTCAAAGAGAACGAATTGTTGGAAAATCGGAATCCACAGCTTCCCGTTCTGGTCAACCTGGGCCCTCAGCAAGGTGTCTTCGAGTTGTCAAGCGGTCCACAGAGATATAATAACTCCCCGTTGCAAGGCAGCAGATGTTGCAGAGAAGGTCCAAGTTAGCTCAAGTACTGCCGTGCGGTACCTTCATCAACTGGACGACTACGGGAGAGCAGCCAGGAGAAAACCTCAGCTGAGACCAGGCAACATTCAAAGGAGAAAGGAGTGGGCTGACGAGATGGCCACCAGACCCTTGGAGTTTTGGCAAACTGTCATTTTTTTCAGATGAGTCCCAATTTGCTAAATTTTCTGACAGTGGACGCATTTGTTTCTGGAGACTTCCCAATCACGAGTTCTCTTTGAACCAATTGCAGCCAAAAACACAGTGGTTTTTCAGTGATGGTGTGGGGAGCAATCTGGAACGCTGGTCGGCCAGAGCTTGTGGGGTGTGTTGGCAACATCAACTCCACGATGGACATTTCTATCCTTGAGGATGGACTTCTCCCTGTCTTTTCTACTGGTCAGATGGTCAAAAACAACACTGTTCATGGAAGATGGGGAGCTCAATGCCACACTGCAAAAAAGACCAAAGAATGGCAGGACAGAAATGGGATCAAGCGACTTCCACGGCCAAGTTAGTCTCCTGACATAAATCCCATTGAACACCTCTGGGCCATATTGGATCGAGCTGTGCAGAAAAAGTCCAGGAAAGCAACATCACGGGCAGAATTGTGAAACTTTTTGCATGAAGCCTGGGCAGAAATCCCAAAAGAGAAAATTTCGAACTCGTCAGTTCTATGCCTGAAAGAGTAAAAGCATTGAAATCTGCATAAGGCAAGTCTAGAAAATACTAGTGTATGTACTAAAATGGATCAAATGTTCTTCAAATGTTAAATAAATTAATTATTTAAAAATCATGGTGTCTATTTACTTCTGTCATGTCTCTGTAAATATACTAGCAAATACCACCCATAGCTTCGCTGACGAAAATACTAAAGGGGGGAGAGAGAAAAAGAGGGAGAAAGAGGTAGAGAGGGGTGGGAGATAAAGAGAGAGAGTGGGGAGAGTGAGGAGGTGGAGGGGAAAGGAAAGGAGGGAGTGGGATAAAGGAGGGGTGGGGGAAGGGAAGACAGTGTGGGGTGAGAGAAAGGGAAGGCAGACTTGCGGTGGAGTGTTAATTACGATTCATACCGTCTCCTCAAAATTATTCTGCATAAAATAACAGTGAAGATGGAAACAAAATAAAGTCTGAAAACCATTTTCTACAAGTCATACGATAAACACGGCCCGGACACAAACTCCTGTCCAGACAAAAATACTGCCCGGACACGTCTGGAGCCAAGTTGTCCAAAGACGAACACCGCCCGGACGCGTCCAGAGACGAACACCACCCGGATGCGTCTGAAGACGAACACCGCCCGGACGCGTCCATTGACGAACACAGCCCGGACACAAACACCACCCGGATGCGTCCAGAGACGAACACCGCCCGGACGTGTCTGGAGACAAACACCGCCCGGACGCATCCAGAGATGAACACCGCCCGGACGCATCTATTGACGAATACAGCCCGGACACAAACACCACCCAGATGCGTCCAGAGACGAACACTGCCCAGACGTGTCCGGAGACGAACACCGCCCGGACGCGTCTGGAGACGAACACCCACCGGACATGTCTGGATACGAACACCACCCGGATGCGTCTGGAGATGAACACCGCCCGGACGCATCCGTTGACGAACACTGCCCGGACACAAACACCGCCCGGATGTGTCCAGAGACGAACACCGCCCAGACGTGTCCGGAGACGCACACCACCCGGACGCGTCTGGAGACGAACACCGCCTGGACATGTCCGGATACAAACACCACCCAGATGCGTCTGGAGACGAACACTGCCCAGATGCGTCCGGAGTAGAACACCGCCCAGATGTGTCTGGAGACGCACACCGCCCAGATGTGTCTGGAGACGCACACCGCCCGGACGCGTCTGGAGACGAACACCGCCCGGACGCGTCTGGAGACGAACACCGCCCGGACGCGTCTGGAGACGAACACCGCCCGGACGCGTCTGGAGACGAACACCGCCCGGACGCGTCTGGAGACGAACACCGCCCGGACGCGTCTGGAGACGAACACCGCCCGGACGCGTCTGGAGACGAACACCGCCCGGACGCGTCTGGAGACGAACACCGCCCGGACGCGTCTGGAGACGAACACCGCCCGGACGCGTCTGGAGACGAACACCGCCCGGACGCGTCTGGAGACGAACACCGCCCGGACGCGTCTGGAGACGAACACCGCCCGGACGCGTCTGGAGACGAACACCGCCCGGACGCGTCTGGAGATGAACACCGCCCGGACGCGTCTGGAGACGAACACCGCCCGGACGCGTCTGGAGACGAACACCGCCCGGACGCGTCTGGAGACGAACACCGCCCGGACGCGTCTGGAGACGAACACCGCCCGGACGCATCTGGAGACGAACACCGCCCGGATGCGTCTGGAGACGAACACCGCCTGGATGCGTCTGGAAACAAACACCGCCCAGACGCGTCCAGAGATGAACACTGCCGGGACGTGAGCGGAGATCAACACCGCCCGGACGCGAAAACTGCCCGGACGCGCCCGGAGGCGAACACCGCCTAGACGCGTCCGGAGACAAGCCATGCCTGGACATGTTCAGAGACAAACACTGGCCAGACGTAACCACCGTCCGGATATATTCAGAGAGAGACAGAGAGACAGAGGGGAGGGGAGAGTGGAAGAAGAGATACGAGAGGACGGTACTGCACTGTGTTGTGAGGGGGTAGAGCAAGGATAGGATGAGTGTGAGAGAGAGAGAGAGAGAGAGAGAGAGAGAGAGAGAGAGAGAGAGAGAGAGAGAGAGAGAGAGAGAGAGAGAGAGAGAGAGAGAGAGAGAGACAGAGACAGAGACAGAGACAGAGACAGAGACAGAGACAGAGAGAAGGGTAGGGAGTTAGCAGCAATAATGTTATGCATTATGAACACACACACACACACACACACACACACACACACACACACACACACACACACACACACACACACACACACACACACACACACACACACACACACACACACACACACACACTTGGCCGATATCGACAATTTTTCGGGAATCGGCAGGTTGGACTCAGTGCGATTACCAACTACAGTACTTACTGTATACATCACAGAAACGTTGAGTAGCTTTTACCGAAAAGCAACGTTGCATTTATATAGATGTTGCTGGGATATGTTCATAAACATTATATATATATATATATATATATATATATATATATATATATATATATATATATATATATATATATATATACATATATTACTAAAACTCTCATCTTGTATGTGTGTATGTATGCATGTTCCCGAAATACAGCCAAAACGGTAGACGACAGTGCAAAAATTTTTAGGACCACCTTACCATTCTCCTGCGGTGTGCAGTATCAAGTTTCGTTCAAATCGGGCAACGAAAAAAATTATTTAAAAAAATCAATTCCCGATTCAGTCAAATACTCCGGGATTATTTAATCAATGCAAACAACCTCAGCAATACAGTTCGCTGGAGCTATCTTTTTTTTCTTGAAATGATTTTTTTATCAACCGCCATCACAACGGGAACCCATCGGGTTCACAGGTCATCTAGTATATTTCTAAAACTCTCATCTTGTATGTATGTATGTTCCCGAAATACAGCCAAAACGGTACACAATAGCGCCAAAAATTTCAGCCCACATTACTCATCATTCTCCTGTGGAGTGCCGTGTTAAGTTTCGTTCAAATCGGGCAATGAAAAAATTATAAAAAAAATCAATTCCCAATTCAGTCAAGTACTCTTCGGGAGAATTTTATCAATGTAAACAACCTCAGCGGTATAGTTCGCTGGAGCTATCTTGTTTTTTTTTCTTGAAATGATTCATTTTAAAATCTCAAACATTTAGTATAGACAAAGAACGATTTATTTTTAAGCATAAAATAAACATCGCCATTTTGATCTAATACTTCCATGTTCATAAATAAATAAAATTGTGTTTAGAAGATTACACACAATAATTTCTTTGATTTTCTTTTCTCCGTTTTTTTTTTTTCACATTAACGCGCAATATCAAGTTTCGTTCAAATCAGGCAACGACAAAAAATTATTAAAAAATCAATTCCAGATTCAGTCAAGTACTCTTCGGGAGAATGTGATCAATGCAAACAACCTCAGCGGTATAGTTCGCTGGAGGTTTTTTTTTTTTTTAATCAACCGCTGTCACAACGGGAACCCAATGGGTTCATGGGTCGTCTCATATATTACTAAAACTCTCATCATGTATATATGCATGATCCCAAAATACAGCCAAAACGGTACATGATAGCGCCAACATTTTCAGCCCACGTTACTCACCATTCTCCTGTGGAGTGCAGTGTTAAGTTTCGTTAAAATCGGGCAACGAAAAAATTATTTAAAAAAATCAATTCCCGATTCAGTCATTCTCTTCGGGAGAATTTGATCAATGCAAACAACCTCAGCGGTATAGTTTGCTGGAGCTGTCTTGATTCTTTCTTGAAATGATTCATTTTAAAATCTCAAACATTTAGTATATAGACAAAGAGCGATTTAATTTTAAGCATAAAATAAACATCGCCATTTTGATCTAATACTTCCGTGTTCATTAATAAATAAAATTGTGTTTAGAAGATTATGCACAATAATTTCTTCGACTTTCTTTTCTCCGTTTTGTTTTTACACATTGACGCGCAATATCAAGTTTCTTTCAAATCGGGCAATGAAAAAAATTATTCAAAAATCAATTCCCGATTCAGTCAAGTTCTCTTCGGGATTATTTGATCAATGCAAACAACCTCAGCGGTATAGTTCACTGGAGCTATTTTTTTTCTTTTCTTTTTTTTTAATCAACCGCTGTCACAGCAGGAACCCAACAGGTTCACGGGTCTTCTAGTTCTTTATAAACAGCTGCGTGTGATGGGTGGAAAAACATTTGGCTCGGTAATCTAGAAAACATTAATACGGCAAACGGCTCGGAAATCGGGGGTTATTTCACAACTCGCTCAGGTGACGGAATACGAACCACTCGCTCAGGGTGAAGGAACAAGAACCACTATCTCAGGGTGACGGAGCATGAACCACTCGCTTAGGGTGAAGGAACACGAACCACTCGCTCAGGGTGACGGAGCATGAACCACTCACTCTAAATGACATGGCGTGGCAAACACATCCGCAGTGAGTGAACTGCGCACTTTCCACGGAGAATTTGTCTGTCTGGGACTGGGAAAACCACGCGTTCCAGCAGAGATTCCTCACTTTTGGCTACGTTGGCATCCACCCGTGGCCAGGCTGAATCCTTTTCCGTGGCTGGGTGGTGTCATCCCATCCTCGTTGCCAACTGTCGAAGTAGGTTTTCCAACTACCTCAAAACAGTAAAAAAGAGTAAGTTGACATGAAAGCCGTTTATTCGATAAAACAAAAGAACACTTCCGTGCACAGGAAAGAAGGCCTCAACTCTGAATGATATTATGAGTCGAAGACTTAAAACTTACATAGAATCTTGAGTATATATACAGTTTTTATCATGACATCAGATGGACTTTTGTGGACTTCAAATTTGCAACATAGAGAGGTTTTGGTTTGTTTTAGAGTGTTGTTTTCAGCCTCGGGAATGGGTGTGGGGAGGGGGGGAATATAAAAGAGCCATGGTTTGCCTTGCTGACTCAATGGTCACCAGACAATGGTTACCAATGAGATAAGGTTTTCCAAGGTTGTTTTCGACTTGAACAGAGAAATGCGTAGTCTGCTCTAAACTAGCTTTCTCAGCATATACATTTATTAAATTCTTTTTCAAAGCACTAAACTATGACAATTTTGTATTTTACATGATTATAAATTCAATTAATAATTCAGTTTCCACACCTGTCCAGGATTGTACCCAATAGCTGAGAAGACTGCTTCGGCAGCACCAACGCTCTGCACTTTGTATGGTCCCAATGGATGGATGGAAGAATGGATGGAATATAATTCTCCAAACAGAAGAAAAAGATAGCTTTTATGCTTTGGAAATTTCACATTTTCTTGTGCATGTCTGGAGAAGGAGGGAACATAGCCTTGCTTGCTTAAAGAAAATAAGTATATTGGCTTAGTTATCAGACTCGTTATTTCTTTAAATTATCAGACTTCACAACAGATTTTGACAGATATTTAGTCCGGACAATATACGATTATCAGAAGCAAAATAATATTTCGATGATATACTTTAACAAGTCTGGAGACGACGATGGTTCACGAGCAATGTACACGATTCGCCTTTTTTATTTTTTGACCTCCGAGGGGACGCCACGGGCAAACTGGCGGAAATCGGGAAAAACGTAAATGATGAAAGTTGTAGTACTCGAAGAGCACTACTTGCATACCAACTTTCATTCGAAACAGTTGAAAACCCTAGGAGCTCGATGCCCAATTTATTGATTTTTTTGACATTTTCTAAGTTTGTGACATTGTGACCTTGACCTTGGGACAAAAATGAAAAAAAAAAAATCGAGCTCCGTGGGGCTATGCAGGTGCCATTGGGCTAACCAAATACCAAAGCCCCTGCGAGATTCGACAAATCCCCTCGGAGAAGATGTAACTTGAAACCGGCTACCCCCTAAAAACACATGTTTTTTGGGTGTGGCTCCGCCCATAATGGGCACAGCATGCCCATTCTCCGGAAAACACAACTAGATCATGATACAAACCTCCCACCCTAATTTTATCAAGATCGGATCAAAACCCACGGAGCTATGCTCGGGACAGACAGAAAGACACACACACACACACACACACACACACACACACACACACACACACACACACACACACACCCATAACGAATATAGTGGTCGCTTACTGACTCGTGAACCAATTCATCTGTGAGAGTACATTGTGGAAAATCGTATCATATAATGCATGAAATCGCTCCAAGCTCCTAATTTGAAAACTATCGTACTCACAAAAGTGATGTAAACAGTGATTCGTAACTATGATGTAGAGGCATTCAATAATACGAGTGAGGAAAGTGGAAAAAAAAAAACCTTATCGTGAAGAAATCGATCTAACCTGTTCCAAATCAAGGCACGGTTGAGCAGGCCAAAAACACATGGCAGCTTCAGATATCATCGAGGTTACCTCGGATATGCCTGAAGACCCCGTAGGGAGTGACCAAGGATGTGCCTGATAAAGGATATAAATAAATAAATAAGGCCATTAATTATCTTCAAAAGGGGTGTTTTAATTAATCCAAACATCCAATTTTCAGTTTTGCCCTCCCTTGGAGTTCCCTTAGTGTGCATGCAAAGTTTCAGGCTGCTAAGTTTAATGGTTTTGGAGTTATGGAGGAGACACACTGACATTTATTATACAACCTGTCTCGCTTCGCTGTGACGGGTCAATAAAGTGGGGGGGGGGAGAAAGAGGGTGGGAGAGAGGAGAGAGAGAGAGAGAGAGAGAGAGAGAGAGAGAGAGAGAGAGAGAGAGAGAGAGAGAGAGAGAGAGAGAGAGAGAGAGAGAGGGGGCAGGTGTAGGGTCAGAGTGGGAAGGGGAGGCAGAGAGGATGAAGAGAGGGGAGTTAGGAGGGAGGTGGAGAGAGCAACACCTCACCAAACGTTGCTATTCGCTGTGAGAGGAAGGGGTGTGTGTGTGTGTGTGTGTGTGTGTGTGTGTGTGTGTGTGTGTGTGTGTGTGTGTGTGTGTGTGTGTGTGTGTGTGTGTGTGTGTGTGTGTGCGCAAGCTAAATAGAGAGAGACAGAGAGACAGACAAAGACAGAGACAGAGACAGCGAGAGAGCGACAGAGGTGTGCGAAGAGAGTGCTACATTTTATGAGCAGGGGGGAGCGAGGAGGGAACAGAGTAAGAGAAAAGGGTGGGAGAGAGGAGGAAAAAGAAAGACAGGTGAGGGGTTGACATGGGGTTAGCAAAGAGATTGATATGTGACGATTAATGACCGAACATGAAAAAAAATCAAAAAACGTGTCAAAACATCTGTACACATTGTGTGTCAAAAAAAAACGTGTCAAAACATCTGTACACAACGACACAACAGAGTTTGTAAAGTAATCTGCTGGCACATCTGCAAAAAACTTTGATATTCCAGTTCCAGAGAATTTGTGGGAAAATGAACCAAAAGCAATGACTGAAAACACTCAAGTACTGCTCATATACGACCTTATGATCCCATCGGGCGTGAACATTGAAAACAAAGCATTGCAACCAGATATCATACTTAGGTGCAAAAAAAGAGAAGGCATTGCTAGTTGAGGTGAGACACCCGAAATTAAACATACACTTCCCAGAGACACCCGAAATGTCAAGCCACGAACGCTGATGTCTCCGGATGTTTATAAGCATTGCAATATACCCAGTGATTCGTAGCTGTGATGAACAGGCATTTGATAATACAAGTGAGGAAAGTGAAAACAACAACTTTATCGTTAAGACTCCTCTAACCCCTAACTCCTCTTCATCGGTGTGTGTGTGTGTGTGTGTGTGTGTGTGTGTGTGTGTGTGTGTGTGTGTGTGTGTGTGTGTGTGTGTGTGTGTGTGTGTGTGTGTGTGTGTGTGTGTGTGTGTGTGTGTGTGTGTGTGTCCTGGCACCTGTCCTCATTTAAGTTAAGAGTGCACAATAATTATAATCGGCATAACTCTGCTCTGTGTCTGCTTTTGTACGTTGCTTGTATTATTGCCGCACCTTTCACATTTCTTCCTATTCCTGCTGCAGACAACAATAAACAACATTAACTGTGCCACATACCTTTCCTCGCCTGCCTGTTAATAAATTCTTTGTAGAAATGTTCCCAGCTCATTTTTCTCTGTTCTTTCATTGATCCAGCATGGTCCGTATCCTAACTTAGCTGGGACTTTATTCCCAACGATCCATTCCTTTTAGCCGGTACGTACTTGGCAGTGTTGCTCGGCTGCATCTGATCCGGTAAAGTGATCCGGTTCGGACAAGGCGTACCGACGGCGTGTTCCCCGGTAATTAGATCCCGTGGTTATTTTTAGGTAACCGGATTAACTAGATGGAGGACCCTAAGTCACGTGGTTGAGTTATCGGCGTTCACGGTGGGTTAGCGACCCGACGCGTCACGGAATTTTCCGTGTGTGACAGCCTGCGATTCCGGGGAGTCTGGTGGGATCCCACGATAGCTTCCCCCCCCCCCCTCCCCTGGTTGTCTTCTTATCTGACACCTGGCCCACAAACAGGGATCTGTCAGAGTAAGTCGTTTGTTACATGTGATGCTGAAGAGGCAGCGGATGTACTTCATACACAGGGTAGACAGATTAATTAATGTACATGCAAAACCTTTGCTTTGTGGGCAGGTCTGGGTCTGGACATCCCCGAGCAGAGGCACATGAGTCACGTGTGTGAAAGGCCAATTATGATCTATCTGGCCGGCCAGTGTATGCCAGCCCTGGTGGTTATGGAGCCCAGAAAAGATGTACAGGTGACATTCGTATAACGCGGGGGATGCGTTCCCGCAAAACACCATGTTATCTGATAATGTGTTACAGGGGCAATATTTAACATGTAAAAATGGGGGTTGTGTTCCAAATGAGGAAGATTTCAGGCTTTTAAGGTTGAAAACCTTCATAAAAAGAGTTCAACAAAGCAGTAAACAATGCATAAATAAAACAGAACAAATAAAAACATCAAAATGACTTACTTTTTGATAAGTATTACCATGATCGGGGTTGGATACAGTACATATTGCTTGTGGCAGGCTTATTCAGGTGTGGCACACTGTCCAGTTGAGGTTCAAGGCTCAAGAGATGAAATGGAGGCTGATTCGCTTGGGATTTTTTTTTGAAGAACTTCATCATCGAGACTTGAGTGGCTGCCTTAATTTTCTGTTCCTAGACCTCCTTGGAACATTTCAGGACATTCTTCATCTCCTTCCACACCTTGGAACTTCTCATGCAGTCGGGATCGTGTTCATCACAAACGACTCGCTCAGAATGACGGAGCACGAACGACTTGCTCAGAATGACGGAGTACGAACGACTTGCTCAGAATGACGAGGCACGAGCAACTCACTCAGAATGGCGGAGCACGAATGACTCGCTCAGAATGACGGAGCACAAACCCGGTATATTTAACAAAGAAATGACATGGTGTGGGCAATACACAAGAAGCAATCAGTGACAAGTATGTAATAGATAAAAAAACCCTTTACTCTCCAACCAATACATGCCCATGAAACCAACAAACAAACGACACATCCTTAATGACCAGCGTCCTTATTTGGGCCCTCAAATATACCACGTGAGATTGGCAGCGTTGGGGACAGATAAGACAGAAGATACATATATATATATATATATATATATATATATATATATATATTGTTATGGAAATGGCCCTTATTGGACTACTAAATATAGGATGAGCTCAGTTCCCCCATTAAATGCATGTATAGCGAGGTTGTTTGGTAAAAAGGATGTTATATGTGTGTCGGGAGGTATAAAAGGCTGTTTTATCGTCTGTGTGGTGGTGGAGGACCGAGAGATCCCTCTTATTCCCACCCCATCCTGGGATAGGCCCCTCCCAGTCGGCTGAGGGGGTGTGGCCTGGAGAGAGGGTGTGGCTAGAGAGAGGAAGTGATGCGAAAGGGAGGGGTTTTTGTTCAGCTTCGCCGAGAGAGGCGTGCTTATGGAACGAGAGAAGAACGTAAGAAAACTGTAAGAGAGAGAAACGAAGGAGAGAAGGCGCGCTCATGTAACGGGAGAGCAAACGAAGGCCTCGTGAACAACTTCAGTTTTGGAAAGTTTTGGAAAACTGCAGGTGGTTGAGAGGCTGCTCGTGTGTCGAAGGAGCGAATGAAACAAGCGAACAAAGGCTTCGTGAAAAGAGAATAGTGTTTGGAGAACGGTCGGTGAGGAAGGCAGGCTCGTGTCTCGAAGGAAGCGAGCGAACGGAGGCTTCGTAAAAAGAATGCTCGTGTGTCGAAGCGAGCAAACGGAGGCTTCATAGAAAGAGTGCTTGTGTGTCGAAGCGAGCGAACGGAAGCTTCGTAAAAAGAATGCTCGTGTGTCGAAGCGAGCAAACGGAGGCTTCATAGAAAGAGTGCTTGTGTGTCGAAGCGAGCGAACGAAGGCTTCGTAAAAAGAATGCTCGTGTGTCGAAGGAAGCGAGCAAACGGAGGCTTCATAGAAAGAGTGCTCGTGTGTCAAAGCGAGCGAACAGAGGCTTCGTAAAAAGAATGCTCGTGTCTCGAAGGAAGCGAGCAAACGGAGGCTTCATAGAAAGAGTGCTCGTGTGTCGAAGCGAGCGAACGGAGGCTTCGTAAAAAGAATGCTCGTGTGTCGAAGCGAGCAAACAGAGGCTTCGTAGAAAGAGTGCTCGTATGTCGAAGCGAGCGAACGGAGGCTTCGTAAAAAGAGTGCTCGTGTGTCAAAGCGAACAAACGAGAGAAGAAACGAAGGCTTCGTAAAAAGGGTCCAGTGTGTGGAAATAGTTGCTCTCGAAGCGTGCTCATGATTCAAAATGAGCGAACGAAGGAGTTGAGTTTTGAAAAACGGCAGTGGGCTTTTGAGAGGCTGCCTGCACATTGAGGATTCTGCCGTGAGAGGGCCAGCAGCCGGCTTCGAGGCGAGCGAGAAAAGAAAAGGCAGTGGTGAATCGGCCGGGAGAGAACGCTGAACCTGAGGGTTGAGTCTGCCATCGGCCGAGGAAGAAAAGGTGATTCGACAGTGAGAGGACGAAGCGGAAGTCGGGCTTCGAGTCGGGAAGGCAGGAGAGGAGACACCGGAGCCTCTGGCGGTCCTTATTCACCTCACGGCTGGACACGTTGTCGATCCGCCTACGGGGCTCGGCACCTCGATTTGGCCCTTCTCTGGTGAACGGGCCAGGCCTGGATTTGTATGCTGAACCCTGGAGAGAGATCGGCTAAGGCCCATTGTTGATCTGGCGGACTTGTGCTGTCGACATTGCGCAGGGCCAGAGCGCGAGGAGACCGCGTGCGTGAGGTCTGCGACAAAAGGACAAGCGCCATTTTGCCACGCGGCGTGGTTCGAGCTGGGAGTTCGAATCCGTGGACATCCGCTTGTTACGAGCGACATTCGTGCTTTTTGACACTTTCCTCTAGTCCATGAGACATCACCAAGTACTCTGTCTTGTCTTGCATGCATGCTGTTTGTCTTTGTCTGCACGTGTTGTATAAGGCATATTTCAGTAGCGACCCCCTCGAAACCTGTAGTCCATGGTTCCCTAGTTAAGAATGGGTTGAGGATTGTTAATAAAACCATTGTCGTGAATTTTGCTTGTGTTGTGATCCCGGATGTTCCCCAATAAATCTGGTTAACTCGTATGAAGTTGCCGCTATGGATTAATTTGTGTCGCGTCGAGGAACGATCCGTTCGATTGGCATATAAAACCAAAATGGTTACAGACTGGCAGAAAACCCTTGGCATCTGACAAAACAAGTCTGAAACCAGGGGTTCTATTTCCCGAACTGGCAAGGTACAAGGATTACGTTGGTATCGCGATTGAAGGCGCCTGACCCGAGGCCTGTGCTGAGCCGGCCGACGTTATAAACCCCGGAGACGGTGGTGGTGAGGGTGGCGCCTAGGACCGGGTGAGAATCCCACCACCCCTGATCCACAAATATATATATATATATATATATATATATATATATATATATATATATATATATATATATATATATATATATATATATATATATATATATATATATACACACTAGGGATAGCAGTACAACATAGCTGGTAGCAGACGACAGACCGTACACGGGGAATGACAAAAATACGCATTGTGCAAAATGCAAGTGGTACTATGGAATGCCAAGACTTCCCAAATATTGTCGGCATGTCCGCTAAGTGCCACAGCAATTTCATAGGGATTGTGTGACGGCGAGCCGAGTTTTTAGTGTGCAAGCTTGGTATTATAATAGATATATATATATATATATATATATATATATATATATATATATATATATATATATATATATATATATATACATATATACACACATACATACATCCATACATATATATCCCCAATGGGACCATACTCTGTGCAGTGTTGGTGCTGCCGAAGCAGTCTCCTTGGCTATTGGGTACAATCCTGGACGGGTCGCCACTCCGACGCAGGATACTCGAATGACTCAGTCATTCCAGCAAGCTGGTACTCATTTTGCTGACCTCGGAAGGATGGCAGGCTGAGTCAACCCCCTGGTGAATTAATTCAGCGGGAAACAAGGCTTTAACTCAGGACACTAGGATCCCAAGCCACCACCCTAACCACTGAGCCAACACCAGGCATATATATATATATATATATATATATATATATATATATATATATATATATATATATATATATATATATATATATATATATATATATATATATATATATATAGTAGACTAGGCGTAAGTAGTCACCATCGGAACCGAGAAAAAAGTGACGACTTAGAAATGTGACGACTTACGCGTATGCGAACATTCATGATGACTGTAGGGTGAAGGATGAAGTCGTGCGTGGCCTGGACACGTATGTGTGAGAGCCAGCTATTGTACCAAAAGGAAAACACAATCATCGGGGCATAGGTGGGGGTTCATTGGTGAGTTGGAAAGTGATCAAGCAAAGATGGAATTCATGAATCAATTTATCAAAAGTAAAGATAATGAACAACTGTAAGACAACTCATATACCATCGGTGATGGTATGGTGACAAATTACATGACACACAGTCATCGTGGTGATGACTACCACTCAATGCCTATGTGTAAGTGAGTGCGGTAATGTACAAAACAAGCCAATATAAAACCTTGATCGGACTTCAACACGAAGCTCGATCGATCCTTTACTCCTTCGCGAAGTAATCCGTTATGTTTGACTGCCTCAAACTCTTGGGCATCTGGTGCATGAGAAAGGACTCAAACCGGTCATTGTATTCCATGATGTTGTCTGGGCAATCCTCCACTGAAAGACAGTATCGGCGCATCACATCCAGGGTGCTGAATGCCTCCCGAATAGTTGGAGGCGCGTTTGGAATGTATGTCTCCCCTGAGTCCTCAAGATCGACAATGTCCACATCGTCCACGCCACCCGTATCGTCGGAGACGTTCTTCACAGAATCCACAATTTCTGCATCAGTCATTTGTTGGGTGCTGCGTAACTCAGCGTCCACATTGATGTATTTTTCCAATGAGGGTATCGCGTCTGAACCAAAGATTTCAGCGAGTCTTTCCCAGACATTGCGAACTGGTTTCCATGGTCGTCATCACTCTCTTCATCAACTTCATGGGCGCTGCGATCCGCATTGATGAACCTGACCGAACGGAAGCAGTTCGCGATGGTAACATTGGAGACCTTTCCCCATGCGGTTTTGGCAGCTATCAGGGCATCCCGCAAATCCCATTTGAATGGGATTCCCTCATCTGCTGCATTCAGGCGACGCGTGGCAAGGATCTGGCGGTAGTGAAGTTTCAGGTTTCTGATGACGCCACCATCCATTGATTGAGTGTGACTGGTAGTATTAGGTGGGAGGAATACAAGTTCTATGTTCTCCAGTTGACATGCAGGGTGAGCGGGGCAGTTGTCAACTACGAACGCAATTTTGCGTTTTTCAAGTGACATACGATGGTTCAGTTTCACCAACCATTGTTCGAACAGGGCAGAAGTCATCCACACATTTTTATTCGTTGAGTAGGCCACAGGCAGGTGCTTCACACTTTTGAAGGCTCGGGGATTCTTACTTTTCCCGATGGCGTACAGAGGCAGCTTGTCGGTGCCATCCATGTTCGCTCCAACCAGCAACGTCACACGGATCTTCGCCTGCTTATCACCATGATGGGATTGACCAACGAACCCCAGAGACTTTTCTGGCAGCATCTGCCAGAAAAGCCCAGTCTCATCGGCATTGTACACGTCCCGAGGCTGATACCTTTCCAAGATGTCTTTCAATTTGCCATCCTTCCAGTCGTGCACCACTGCCGAATCCACGCTGCCTGATTCGCCGCACTTCTTGACCTTGCCGATTCCCCACCTAACTTTGAATCTCTCTATCCAGTGCATCGGCAAGGTCTCAGCATCATCATGCCCGAGGTCCGCAGCGAATTTACGTGCCTTCAGCAGCAACATTTCACCGTCCAACCAAATACTTGGCTGAGCCGACATTTGCCGAAACCAGATGATAAGCGCGTCATCGACATCTTCAAAGGACACACATTTCACGCGTTTCACACTTACCACCGGCCTCGCGATCTTCTCCACTTGTCCAAATATATTGCCCTTATTCTTCAAGATATCGTTCAATGTCTGCCGTTTGATGTCCAACTTCTCAGCTATGGCCGTTTTCTTCATCAGTGGGTTTGCCTCGCAAAACTGGATAATGTCGTATTTTTCTTGGTAGGTTTTAGTTGTAAGCTTACGCTTAGTCGCCATTGTCCTGCCTGCAGTGCGATCAATGTGTGTATGCAGTTATAAATAGCCTATCACTGGCAGTGTAAACCAATGAGCGAGCATCACGATTCCATGAAATCGGGCTTCTCACGAGGCAGCAGTTCCGTGTGACGAGTTAGGAGTGGTAATTTACTTGAGTTTCCATTTCGCGGGAACAGACAACATCTGACGACTCAGACGAAGTGACGACTTAGAGAGGGATGACCCTTTATTCATAGGGATTTAACATGAGATAAATTCGGGACTTTTTGACGCTGCCGACTTAGGCGAAGTGACGAGTTACATGCTGCCGACTTATGCCGAGTCTATTATATATATATATATATATATATATATATATATATATATATATATATATATATATATATATTTGCATAAACACACACAAAACGGACTTGGGGGTTAATTATTCAGTCGTTATATCCTAATGAGTGTCAGCATAAGCATTTGTAAACCCCAATTAGTATTGACCAGAATCACATGTAAAGTTACATTCCCTCTCACCCTTTATCCTCATGTATGTCTCTTTCACCCATCTCCCACCTGTGTTTCATCTTAAATCATCCTATTTGCCCATTCATACCATTAATCACACACCACCAGCGGCTGTTCAACGTGTTACCACTGAGCCTTGGACGCGGGATGAAAAAAGAAACATGCAATCGATTGGTCAAGTGTCTGGTGGTGTGTGAGTGATTAAAGTTTAATGTTTTTTCCCCACTAATGGCCTCAGGTTTGTCCATTATCTGGCGACTGCAATATGAGACATAATCAGTTACAAAAAACCGATTCAAACTCCTGAAAATCCGAAACAAAGATTCAGACTCCTGAAGATCCAAAACGAAACAACTTCATGAACTCAAGGTAGTCAATGTAGCCTCATTGTGGGTAATACTGTACAATAATAACTGATTCATTCCACAGCTCCTACTTATGGGAAATACTATAATAACTGATTCATTCCATGGCTCCTATGTGGCTTTCACTATAGTTTTGTACTTTTGACTTCCATTAGTATACTGCATTACACTTTGTTTAAGGTACAATAATAAAAAGCTTACCAGCATGAGTTCATTATTATTATTATCATTATTATTTAAATCATACAACATTTGTTGAAAACTGAAACCATCTTTGGTATCATATTATACAAATGATCATATTATACATTCCAGACATATTTATAGAACCGCTTTTAATATGGATTTATTTATTTATTTTATATCCTGAAATTTTGACAATGAAGGAGCTTAAGTGTCAGAGGGCAACGGGTTCACAGACTGATGGAGGATCAAAGGAGAACAGGGAAACAAAGACGATTATCATAAGTGGATGAGCGGCAGAAAAAAAGGAGACTGGATGGGAGAGGGGTCAGAGAAAGTGCATGAGACTATGAGAGCATGGGTGGGTGAGGGAGAAAGAATGAGTTGATAAGGGGGGAGGGCACAAAGCAACAGACAGAGGGAGTCAGTTCAACTGACAAGAGAATAGGTGGGGGTCTTGCTCATCATCGGAATCCAATCATCATAGTCACATCATTTAAACACCTTCCATTTCGTTTTCTTTCAGTTTTGGGAGAGGTTTTGTTTTTTTGTGAGTTCCCTTTCAAGGAACTTCAACACAGGAGAGGGAGGTCTTTCAGCCCATCAAATCCAGTGCAATGGTTGACGACCTATGGTTGTTTGTCTGTGCCTTTTTGACTGCTGAGCGTCAAGCAAGGACATAGCACGAATATTTATTAAAGTCTTTGGTATGACTCAGTCAGGGTCAGAGTCGAACCACCAACCTTCCTGACTAAAAGCGGACGCTCTGGCCATGATGCCACCGAGTCTGGTTAAGGATCAATTTATCTGAGACAGTAGCAGCAGGCCATAAATAGACTTCACATGTTAGTTCTTGTAAACAGATATATCAGTTCTCACACAAGGTACATTTGGATTCTTGCCTCAGATTTTGAGGACGTGGGGGAGAAGTTCACTCGATGTGATATTTCACATTATTTCAATATCATTGCATCTTTCAGCTTTTTTGCCTGCATACAATACGTCTGATCCTTCCTGTCCCACTCTATCTTGCTCTTTGTATGAATTATCCACTTTTTTTTTTAGTATATTTGTGATAATCAGCTCATTCGTTTGTAATACAAATGATCATAATTATATAAGCATTTTCCATTTTGAATCTTCAAAAATGCCAGCCTCCAACGATGTCAAAATTAAAAAAAAAACACAAACTTAACATGTACATCAAGATATTATAGTTAGAATAAGCAAATCAGTCGTCTTACAGGATGGTGTAGAGATAGCACACTTACCATTAAGCTGTCTCGCCTCATGGATTCAAATCTTGACTCGGCTATAAATGGTCGTCCTGGTGTTTCGCAGGCAGGGCAAGACATCAATGTGTGCGCCGTCCTTCGGATGGACGTTAAACTGAGCACCCCGTCAACTAAAATTAGTTGGTGGATGTGTAAGATTCCACGGTGTCATTCATGAAAAGTCAGCGAGTTATCGCTGGCACCCTGACCAAATTACAAATTCCTGCTATATTCAGTTGAACATCAGGTCTTGCCAGCCAGTTTGTGAAAGCCAAAAACTTTCAATGGCTGACCACACAAGGTGGGAATAATTGTGGTCTTTAAAGCAGTAGTAGTAGTAGTTGTGGTAGTCATAGTAGTAGGGAAGGAAATCAGTTAAACAGTGATCAATCGACCAATTACCTGCAACGTCGGTGTTTCAGACGTTTGTGCTGCTCATATTTTGCAGTCTTTGGTAACAGTGGCAGGAGCAGCAAGAGTTTGGCTTTAAACCCAGGAAATGGAGATGATGGCCTATAAACTCAGAATAAGGAGCTGACAGTTTGGATTTAAAACCAGAGGATGAAGATGATGGTTGGAATTTCCATCCTCGAAGATGGAGTGGATAAGTTTGCATTTAAATCCCAATATGATGTTGATGGTTAGTATTTTCAACTCAGAATATGGAGCTGATGGTTGGGATCTGAAAATGGAAGATGGATCTGATGGTTGAGATCTGAAAACAGAATATGGAGCTGATGGTTGGAATATTCAACCTAGAAGATGGAGCTAATGGTTGGGATCTGAAAACAGAAAATGGCGCTGATGGTTTGAATATTCAACCAAGAAGATGGAGCTGATGGTTGGGATCTGAAAACAGAAAATGGAGCTGATGGTTGGAATTTTAACGTAGAAGATGGAGCTGTTGGTTGGGATCTGAAACTGGAAGATGGAGCTGATGGTTGGAATATTCAACCGAGAAGATGAAGCTTATGGTTTGTCGTTCTGAATTAAAATGATACGGCTAACGTTTAAAGTTTGAACACTGCAAGCGATTGCAGTTCCATATGTGTTACATGATTCATAACTGCACACACTACTGTAGCCACGGCATATAGAAACAGTTTTGAATTCTACATACTCTGCACCCCTGTTTCAGAGCTGGTTTTACTGACTGCAGTTGTTTTCGAAAGAAGCTCCTTACTTATGCCAAGCACCCTCGTCACCATGCGACGTGCTGGGACTAAACCCATTCCTAATCTCAGCTAGGCATTCTGCCAAGTTTAATGCAATGTTAAAATTGAACTGCGTACAAATCCTAGTTTGTCTGCAATCACTCCAAGATTAACAAATGAGCATATACACACTTGTCCATAAAACGTATCTAAATTGAGCAATTTCCAAAAGGTGTGCTAATCAAAGCTCAGAATTTTACTCGTGGCTTGCTGGCTAGAAGCTCTCAGCCTATGTATACAGGCCACCTGTTGAAGCACGTTTTATGCTGGTTCTGCATAGAATATATACTCAAAGAAAGCAACCAGCTGCATAGTATGCCAAAAGGCAGCGTCTCCTGGAACCAAATGCGCAAAGCTAATTATTATATTATACGAATGAGATTTTGTCTTCAAGTTTGCATTCAATAGGTTATACCCTAACATAATGGCATATTGGGTAACCGTACTTCGATCAGATTGAATAAAACCAGATTGAATCGAATATTCACTTATCCTGGTGTTCCTCGAGAGGGTGTCCTGGGCTTTTACCTTTATTATTTATTAAGGAATCTGTCAGCTTCCCCATACCAGTTCACAGTCCACACCTGTTCACAGGCATTTCCAACTCTTTACAGAACTATTTCTCAAGACTGCAAGTTAGGAGCTGTAACTATCTCAACCAGCCTGGAAATAAATTGCATTAAATCGGACATTTTCCACCTTTATTTGCACATCGGAAACCACAACTTCCAAATGAAAAACAAATTCGACAAATTTCAGAAAATTGATTAAAAATACAAAACTAGAATAATCTTGGTTGGATAAGTGTCCACCCTCTTCAGTTAATACGTGGTGGAAGCACCTTTGACAGCAATTCGAGCTGTGAGTCTGTTGGGATCAGTCTCTACCAACTTTGCACACCTTGATTGAGCAATATTTGCCCATTCTTCTGCACAAAACTGTTCAAGCTCAGTCAAGTTGCATGAGGAATGGTGATGGACAGCAATCTTCAAGTCATGCCAAAGATTTTTGATTGGATTTAGTTTGGGGCTCTGACTGGGCCACTCAAGGACATTTATCTATTTGTTCCTTAGCCACTCCAGAGGAGCTTTGGCTGTGTGCTCCAGGTCATTCTCGTGCTGAAAGGTCAGCTTTTTTGCAGAGGGCAGCATGTTTTCCTCCAGTATTTTTCTCCATCCATTTTCCCTTCTATCCTGATAAGTGCCCCAGTCCCTGCTGATGAGAAACATCCCCATAACCTGATGCTGCCACCTCCATGCTTGGTGGTGGTCGTATGGCAGCATCGCTGCCAGGGTAGCTATCATTTCTTGAAGCGAGACTGTGTCGCGGATGCAGTGCCCCTCTACCAGTACACACACTGGAACTGGTACTCATTTCGCCGACCTCGGAAGGATGACAGGCTGAGTCAACCCCCTAGTGTATTAATTCAGCGGCCGACGGGGCTTGAACTCAGGACCCTAAGATCCCAAGCCGCCACCCTAACCACTGAGCCAACACCAGGCTACCTCCATGCTTCATAGTAGGGATGGTGTTCTTTGGGTGATGTGCTGTGTTGGGTTTGCGCCAAGCGTAACGTTTTACATCTAGGCCAAAAAGTTCCATCTTAGTTTCATCAGACCACAAAAAATTTTGCCACATGGCTTCAGAATCTCCGTAGTGGTTTTCGCTATATCTCAAATGGGACTCAAGGTGGGCTTTTTTGAGAAATTACTTCCTTCTTGCCACCCTATGATACAGGCCAGACTTGTGAAGTGCTTGGGATATTGTTGTCACATGCACACAGTGACCAGTCTTTACCATAAAGACCTGTAGCTCATTCAAAGTTGCCATTGGCCTCTTGGTGACCTATCTGATCAGTCTCCTCCTCCTTGCTTGGAATTCCAGTTTGGAGGGACGGCCTGATCTAGGCAGGGTCTTGGTTTTACCATCTGCCTTCCATTTCTTAATGATTGTCTTGACTGTGCTCCAAAGGATATTTAAGGACCTTGAAATATTTTTATACACATCACCTGATCTGTGCCTTTCCACAATTTTATCCCGGTGGTCTTTTCAAAGATCCTTGGTTCTCATGGTTGAGCCTTTGTTGTGAAATGCACTACCCAGCAGAGGAAACCTCCAGCAACAGCTGATTTTATTCTGCAGTAATCAGAATCACTACAATTTAAGACAGGTAGAGGCCAATTAAATTGGTGTGTGATTTTGAAGGTGATTGGTTACACATGCGCTAATTTACAATTGCTACTATAAGGGGGGTGGACATTTATCCAACCAAGATATTCTAGTTTTAAGCCTGGTGTATTCAAACAGCAACGTGCTGCTCCGGCACATGCTCCCATTCCTGACCTGACCTATATTCAACCAATCGGTCCACTGCATATCTTTGTGGGGGCCCTCGAGGTGCTGAATGAGGAGTCACAGCCGCTGGGATTATGGGTTTCCCGAGTCAAAACTAAGATCTAGGCTTTCAATGACATCTTGGATGCTGCTGTCTTGTCTGTACCTGTTTGTGGT
Source organism: Eptatretus burgeri (assembly GCF_056783735.1). Lineage (NCBI taxonomy): Eukaryota > Metazoa > Chordata > Myxini > Myxiniformes > Myxinidae > Eptatretus > Eptatretus burgeri. Next base: position 45,162,160 of record NC_140961.1, read on the forward strand.
GAAAAATGTTGAGGTCACAGAGAGACTCACTTACCTTGGCAGTCTCGGTCAGGCCTGGGGAGTCATGGATTCAATGGATCAAAAGGTGTGGTGCTATCAGTACCTGTGCAGGATGAAAGTCCGAGTCTTCAGGTCCTTGGTGCTTCCAGTCTTGCTCTACGGATGTGAGACTTGGACTCTGACCAGGGATCTGAGATGGAGATTTTACTCCTTCGGTACCATACCAGGTCTCTTTGGAGAATCCTTGGCCATCACTGGTCGGACTTTGCGTCTAACGATCAGCTGCTGAGAGACTCGGAGATTTGTTACCAGCATAGTCCGTGAGCGTCAGCTGCAGCTGTGTGGACCTGTGGCTCGTTTTCCTGACGCTGATCCTGCTCACCAGATTCTCTCAGCGAGGGACCCTCGAGAGTGGAGGAGGCCAATGGGCCGACCACGTGCCTTCTGGTTGCAGCAGGTTGATCAGCATCTCACGGAGATGGGGATGGGCCAGGCATCTGCCTGGGGGATGGCCATATGGAGGGCCTTGGAGTACCGGTGGAAAGTGGATGCAGTGACCTGCTGCTCTGGTGCATGCTCCCATACCTGACCTGACCTGTTGGCTTAGCGGCTCAGGCAGCTGGCTTAGGATCCTCGAATCCTGAGTTCAAATCCCACTTGGCTGTTGAATTAACACCAGGTGGGGTTGACTCAGCCTGTCATCTTTCTGAGGTCGGTGGAATGAGTACCAGTGCACTGGTAGAGGAGTCCTGCATCAGCAGCACAGCCATGCTTCCAAGAAATGATCACTACCTGGCAGCCTAACTGCCATCAACAAAACAGATTCTAGTTTTTCACAGACATCAAGGTGGGTGGAATTGGGAATCATACATAACCAAACAAGAAGGTTTTACATTTACATCAGCAATAGGGTGGAACGAATCAGGAGGTCCACACAACCAGAGCTGTGACACTACGTCACAACAAGCCAGAATCCAGCAGATTATGCCACGGGTTCAGTACCTGCCACTTACTGGCATGATACAACATGGCTTACATGACCTACATTCCTTTCATGCCCTGAAGATGTACACTCCTAAGATGAGAAGTCATACAAGCTCATTGAACCTGACCTTGATGTGGAGATACATTCTCATGGCACAACCCTCGCCACATGCATCACCACCAGCCATCTCGGATCCGAATGCTTTGACCTTGGAAGTCTCTCATATGAGCCACAGAATCTCTCGTTCACATCGCTCACTACTACCAACTTACAGATGACCATCAGACGTATGCTTGTCGTGGTTGGCATCACTGCACTATGTCTCGCACCATGGATGATCTCTCTCAGGCAAAGCCTGTCATCATAAAATGCATGCAATGAGAAGCCTACACAGAGGAATTTGACAGCACAGCAAAGGAAAAGGAGATTCCTAAGGTCAGTCCACTGAAGAAGCTAAACCCAATCATTGACAAGGAAGGCTTCCTGAGAATTGGAGGACAGCTCAAACATGCTGCACCAGACACAGGAGAAAAGTATTCTCTCATCACTCCTGGTCACCACCACATTGCCACACTGCTTGTCAACCACTATCATGAATGGGTGAAGCACCAGGGTCATCTCTTCACCGAGGGCACAATCTGTACATCAGGGCTTTGGATTCTGGGAGTGAAGAAATGTATCAACAGCATCCTTCATAAGTGCATCACATGCCATAAACTCCGCAGAAAAATATCTGATCAAAAGATGGCAGATTTGCCTTCCGACCATCTGAGCACCGAGCCACATTTCATATACGTGGGACTGGATGTGTTTGGGCCCTGGACAATTACCTCACGCTGTACACGAGGAGGTCAGGCAAATAGCAAAATATGGACTGTACTCTTCATATGCATGAGCACGCGTGCCATACACATCAAATTGATAGAGTCCATGGACACGTCCAGTTTCATCAATGCTCTAAGGCGATTCTTCTCTCTCCGGGGTCCTGAAAGACAGATACGCTCGGATTGTGGCACAAACTTTCTTGGTGCTTGTAAGGAATTGACGATCCTTTTGACTGAATCAAATGAACCCAGTGTGAGGAAGCACCTGGGTGAGGAGGACTGTAATTGGATATTCAACCCCCCTCATTCATCCTATATGGGCGGAGCCTGGGAACATATGATTGGGATTTCACGATGTATCTTCATCTCCATGCTGCAACAAGTTGGACCATCTCATCTGACTTACGAGGTACTCTCTGCCTTTAAGGCAGAAGTCATCGCTATCATCAATACAAAGCCTTTGGTACCCATCTCTACTGACCCGGACTCACCTTTCCTTTGGACGCCCACCATGCTCCTCATGCAAAAGGTTGTCACTTGTCTTCCCTCTACAGGAACCTTTGACAATAAAGATCTCTACAGACAGCAATAGAAGCAAGTGCAGCACCTCTCCAACACCTTTTGGGATTGGTGGAGACGGGAATACCTAGCTATACTTCAGAGCAACAGTAAATGGCAGACAGATTGCCCCAACTTCAGAGAGGGCGACCTGGTCCTGCTGACAGACAGCCTAACGAAACGTAACTTGTGGCCCATGGCAGTCACCATGGTGTTTCCTGGCGCCAATGAGAAGGTCAGGAAGATTGAGCTTCAGGTCACCAAACAAGGGACTGTGAAAACGTTCTTCAGACCCGTTTATGAAACAGTTATTCTCTTGTCACAAAGCAACTTCAGACACTGGAAGGGACTCCTCAAATCTGCATTACTTTCGCATAATAACGTTTACCTAATGTTCAGTAATTTATAGTGGTACCTGTGAGATACCCACTGAGCTCTATAACACCACTAGAGAGGTCATCGGCAGCTAGTGATTGTCCGTATCGTGGAGTCTGCTCAGCATCCATGTTTAGTCCTTTCATCCACAGCAGTGAGTGGGAATTGACTGGTTTTAATCCTTTAACTGCGCTTTTCATGCTAATTCCGTAAAGAGTTCCATACTTTCAAAAGCACAAGCCTTCTTTATTGAGGCTCCTTGAATGTGTTATCACTAATTTACAGAACTAGGACACCGCCGGCCCACATGATTATCCCTGGGATGGTTTGTTTATGTGTTCCTAGAAGGCTTGGGTCGAGACGGCTTTTTGTAGCGGGGGTTTCCGCAAATCCACGAAATGACTAATTTTGAAGGGAAGTACTTCATTGAGTCGAGGGGATTACTGGAATATCAATGAAACCGCACCTTTTAGGGGTGCAATATTGTTGCGGATTTGGAAGCTTACTGCACACAACAGCCAGGTCCTATAGATCAGCTATATCGGTAAGTATGTGTTTCTAGTTAGGGTCCCGTCCGACGTTTAATGGGTGATTAATTGTACGTGCGCTGCGAGTTATTTTGAGAGTTAGGATTTAAATTACCAACAACAACAACAACGACACCTGCCCTCGCTTCCTTCCACCATCATCCACCGGCACCATTGCACGCGTGTATGTCAGCATGTACGACTTGTATGTGGGCGGAGTCCAGTGTGCTAGGCAGGGTTTCTCTGGACGTTGGTGTGCTGGCTTCACCGCAAATATGGGCACAAGCGTTGCACTCTGGCTTCGCCCCAAATACGGGCACAAGCGTTTTGTTCTGGCATATTCTCCAAATATGGGCATAGAGCGTTCTCTCTGCCCAATGAGGGAGTGCGAGCATGGGATAAGAGAAGTGCGCTTGGGCCAAAAGAGAGTTGTCAAGAGTCATTGAGAGTTGTCTTCTGGTCTTCGGACATCTGGTGGTCTTCTGAAGCCAGTTGTCACCTTCCGGGGGTCCTACCAACAGAGCGTCTTCTCTTGTGGCCCATGTGCCTGCGAGGCTGTCCCGCGAGGATCGCCTGCCTGGGCTTGGAGCGGCATTGTGTGGCAGGTTAGAGGCCTGCCACACCGGATCGTCGAAGACCGCACGAGACAGGAAGGTCCAAGATTAGGCTCTGACCTCCAGCTCGCCTTTCCTCGAGCTGGAGGCCTCCAATAAAGACCTGACGGGTCCGTTTCATGTGTGTGTGTGTGTGTGTGTGTGTGTGTGTGTGTGTGTGTGTGTGTGTGTGTGTGTGTGTGTGTGTGTGTGTGTGTGTGTGTGTGTGTGTGTGTGTGTGTGTGTGTGTTTTTGTGGTGCCAGTCTATTAAGTAAAACTGCATAAGTGCTTCTACATAAATTGCTATTCCTTCATTATTCAGTTAACTCTGCCTTCTTGCATGCTCCCCTGCCCCATTATAAATAAATATCCCTTTTGTTGAATGTTCCAGCTCGTTTCTGTGTTTCTTTCATTGGCTTGGCACGGTGTGCATTGAGAAATAGCGAGGCTGTAAATTGTTCATTTGTTCCGACGGGCCTTTGTAATCTCCGCTAGGGTTACACACAGTTCGGGCTCGGTAACAGCTCGTTCCCCTCGAGGTCTGTCGAGGGTGTGAATTCCCCGGTAGCTTTGTCCGTGTGGGTAATTAGGTATATTGAAGTTTGGCAATTGACCCTACCCCACGCGGTCGAATTATTGGCGATTCATGGTCCAGTAAGGGATCCGTGCCCTTCGGACTTATCCAAAAGGTATGACCTCAATTCCGGTGTGTTCGGTGGAGCCGACTCTACTGCTCCCTCTAGCGGTCGTGCTCGCCACCGATACCCGGCCCATTAACAATATGTACTCTTCCGCGGAATTGACGTCATGTGTCCATTTTATTGACGCCATATTTCTGCTATAAATTCTCATGCATGGGACGCTATGGTTATCCGTTTCTGTTAACCCGTTAAGAGTTAAAACCGCACGTTTCGATTTAAAAAAAAAAAAAAACATTTCTGCATTAGGTTTCATCACGCGGCCAAGTTGTATAACGAAATACTGGCTGGAGATCGCGTCCGACGAAAATATAAACAAGCAGTCATAGACTGGTACTTACGAAATCGTCAACTTGACCTCTGACCTTGTCTAATAAAAGCTGTCTCTAGAGAAGGTAGCGACGCAAACCGAAGTTTCTACGATGATTCTGCACCAAACCATCAAAAATCGAATGTTTGACCTCACTGTGACCTTGACCTTTGACCGATTTTGACCAAAATCTAATCAGCACTAGCCATCACGCTCCTGAATCACGTGGTGTAATTTGACATTGGTAGCTTCTTCCGTTCTCGAGTTATCGTGCCTACAAACAAACGCACAAATACACAAACATAAACACACAAACAGAGGACGGAAGTCATCAATATACTTAAGAAATCTAGTAAAATTTCATTCACTTCCGTAATCAGTAAATATTTCTTTATGCCAAATTAGAAAACATGAGTTCGTTAGCTTAGTTGGTTCTATTTTGAGATTGTGATTATATCGAGATTACGACTTCCTCATGATAATATTGTTATGGCTGTGGAAATTTGCAATACACCATAAAGGGTTCTCAGGTGAGATATATCAGTAAGTTCATGTGTAGTTTGCCCAAACCCGTTGTTTAGAGGGAATATATGTGATCCATTCGGGCTGCGATTCTTCAGTTAGCCGTTTTTCTTTTGCTGTCGTTATTTTGGTGCAAGAACAACAACGAACATCGCCACAACCAACATCTCAACAATCACGCCATTCACTACACGACGCCAACAATCACGCCATTCACACCACGACGCCACCTTCCACAACTACGCTACCACTATCTTCGCCACTCGCCATTCAACGAGCACCGTGCAGTCACGATCTCCGCGGGACGGATGAAAGGAGCGGAGTGGCAGCAGCAACAAGGGTGCGAAGGGGCATCTCCCGCCCAAAACTCCCGGTTAAATATCCCCCGCCAAGATCTCCCGCTCAAAACGCCCGCGCAAATATCTCCCGCCCGAATCTTCCTTCCCTCGTCGTCCTAAGTGAGAAAGGGGGAGGGGTGGCGCGTCCTCTCCCGATTGGCGGATGCGCGGTGTGACGTGGCCGGGGGAGAGGAACGCCCCCCTTCGAGGCATTTTCTGGAAGCATCTCGAAGGAAGGAGGAGCCAAGAACGGGGAGGGGCGGAGCGAAGGGCGGAGCCCGACTCTACAAAAGGCGTGGGTGTGGAGAGTCTTGGTTCCCTTGTAACTGGAGGAGAATTGTCGAGAGTTGTGGAGAGTCGCTGGTCGCTTGTCCTTGGAGGAGAATTGTCGAGAGTTGTTGGAGAGTCGCTGGTCGGTTGTCCCTGAATGAGAATTATCGAGAGTTATTGGAGAGTCCCTGTTTATGGTTCGTTCATTCGGAGGAAGAGGTTGAGGTTCTGTTCGTTCGTTCGGGTCGGGCGGACGACACGTGCAGGCGCGAGGAACGAGCCCAGTGGACCACGCGAGAGGGACTTGGAAATGCGGTCGCCAAGGGCTGGACGACGCGCTCAGGGAAGTCGCGACTTCCTTTTCTTTTGGGGTTTTGTGTAAATGTCTGTGGGTGGCGCTGGTCTTGAAAAGTAGAACTGTTTTAAGTGTTGCCGTGTGAATTGCCTTATTCGGTTGTAGATCTGCGTGTGTCTCTTCGCTTGCTTTTATTGTGTTTTCTTGCTTGACTGTAATGTACGTGCCTTCCGTGCTGCCGTGTGGCGTGGAATAAATGTGCTGGTCCAATTGTTCCGCATTTCGCTGCATCCTTTCCTTTGTTTGAATCTCCATCTTGCATCACGTAAGGCATTAATAGTGGGTTTAAAACACCCGGTAACTAATCTGAACCGTCAAGGTCGACGATAACTCCGCTCGGTTATCCCTGTAGCACAGAATGAGCCGCTCAAGCGGTTCGTGTCCGGAGTCGACCTGTGGCGCGGTACAACTCCTCGGTACGCTACCCGCGCGGGTACTTAGGTAAATCGACCATTCGGCGATCGGACCCTATTTCGCGCGGGTAGAATGCGGACTGAGTTGTGGTGAGGTTAAACCCCCACCCGTGACTAGCTCCCGGCGTTGTTCCGAGAGGGTCACGACTGAATTGCACGTTCGGTGGGCGAAGCGGCCACTATTGGTTACACGCAGTCGATCGCACGCTGGCAGGGCGCGAATTCGCAACAATATTGTACGCTCTGAGACCCTGAGAGTCTCTGACAGGCCGCAGTGTATAGTAGGACTTGTAAACGTGCTATGTCTTTATCATTGATGAATGCATTTTATGGATAATAAAGGCTTATTTTGGATTATATATAATTGAAGACTATTAGTTTTGTTGAGTTGTTCCGAAAGTGTTTGTCATTTGTTGACATTGGTCAAATGTCTTTGGAATACCTTCAAATCCAATTCTATATCACATGTTCCTATTCATTCTCTTATGGGAGTCTGGGCTAAAAGGACTAAACATGGATAGCAGGCTGGCTGGCCGGCGAGGACAAATCGGTAACGTGCAGGGAAGCTGGTGGACTCTCTAGTGGTGTTATAGAGCTTGGTGGAGATACCAGACAAGGAATGTCATGTCTTGCAGTCTGGGTCGGGCTGCCATCTGTTGGTAAATTTGGAGAATAACGCCAAATGTAATTGTTCTGTTCTCTTATTGGCAAGTTGAGGTCACACAATCTAATGGTCATAGTGCAGAAGCTCCATTTTGAAAGTATGCCTTCGCTTAGAGTTGAAGATAAATGTCAGACTGCAATCTTTCTCCATCTGCTCCCATTCGTCCCTTGGAAAGCTTTGTATATAAGTTATCTTTGTTTATGTTAATCCATGAACTTCATCGATAAGAATATTGATTGTTAAGCTATTTAGGAGCCCTTTTGTGCAAACGTGTAGCATAAGCAGCTAATCTGCATGCAAAGCTCATGCTACGCTGGTGTGCTATAAAAGCTATTCTGCTGCTGAAAACTTATGTGTTTGCAATATGTTTCAGTCCTTTATATACTACTCGTGCTAAATAGCTATATTAGGAATCATTATTATTGGTGTAGAAGATGCATAACATGCAGAGCATTGCTTTATAGCAGACCTTGTCTGTGTAGTTTCAGTTTCACATTACGAATTGATGCTTGAATGGATCAAAACACTCCAGTCAAGAAATCTACATTTACAACCTTGTTCAGGCCCTTCATTCAAGTTCTTGTTTTGCTATCTGTCTACCTGTGTAGAGTCACGTGCATACATAGCAAAATACTGGTACTCATTTTGCCGACCTCAGAAGGAAGACAGGCTGAGTCAACCCCACTTGGTTTTAATTCAACAGCTGACAGGGGCTCAAACTCAAGATCCTAACATCTTAAGCTAGCCACCTTAACCATTAAGCCAACACCAGGATTTTTGGAAGTGATACAGGCAGCCGTCTGTTTACGACTATTTTCTGTTTTAAAAAACTTGACCAGGGACCACACCAGAAAACCCATGTCATGAGAAGGGTCATTGTGAAATAATTATTTACTTTCATCGATGTGTATAAAGCAAGTCGCTGTGGCAGGTGCTACCATGCTTCGGTGGAACGTATGAATCGGCTATGCGATGTGCTGGTTCCTGCCACCCAAATGGCGCTTCGAGCCTGAGTGGTCACCGCACCAGACACAGAGTGCTATCCGTGTGGATGCTAATCGTTCTGAACTCAATCTGTCCTATCGATTTGCGATCAGGGCAACTTGAATCACTCAGAGACCAAGTGGCCTCATGTGCGTATTTAATAAGTAAATAGCCATGCTGTTGTTGTTTCGATCACAGTTTTTGTGTTTTGTAGGGGGAATTGAGGAGTTGTGGTTGGGGGGGGGTGGTTGAGGAGTTCTGGTGGGGGGTGGTTTATCAATTGTGGTGGGGAGAGGGGAGTTGGGAGGGTGTGGTAGAGGAGTTGTTGGGAGGGGATTGAGGAGTTGTGGGGTGGGGAGGGTTGAGGAGTTGTGATGGTGTGGCAGAGGTCGATGAGTTGTGGTGTTGGGGGGGGGAGGGTGTGGTTGAGAAGCTCTGGGGTTGGGGAGGGAATTGAGGAGTCATGGTGGTTGAGTGGGGGGGGGGAAGGTTGAGGAGTAATGTTTGAGGAGGAGGGGTTGAACTGTTGTGGTGGTGGGGGGGGGGATTGTAGCCTTAGTGTTGGGAGGGGTAGTTGAAGACGTGCAGTTTGTGAGAGCAGGGGGAGTTGAGGTCTTGAAGTCACATTTTACATTGTGCAGATGCTCCTCAAGTCCTGCTAGGTATATATATCACAGGGTAACGCTGTCTGTTTGTCCTTCCCTGAAACATGGAGATGTGCCTCAAAGAGAAAATTCAGTAAAAGTTGCTTCAAATTAATCCAGCCCTGTGGAAAAAATAATATTCAAAACAAAGTTGAACACAAGAGATGGCATCTTTACGTATATAAAGTCCAGATAGTGCCACAGTTAGAACAAAGATTGACCCAATCAAATATCTTGAATAAATCAATTGGTTCATGAGTCAGTAAGTGACCACTATATTCGTTATAGGTGTGTCTGTCTGTCTGTCCCAAACATAGCTCCGTGGGTTTTGATCCGATCTTGATAAAATTAGGGTGCGAGGTTTATATCATGATCTAGTTGTGTTTTCCAGAGAATGGGCGTGCTGTGCCCATTATGGGAGGAGCCACGCCCAAAAAACATGTGTTTTTAGGGGGTAGCTGGTTTCAAGTTACATATTCTCTGAGGGGGTTTGTCGAATCTGGCAGAGGTTTCAGTATTTGGTTAGCCCAATGGCACCTGCATAGCCCCACGGAGCTCGATTTTCATTTTTGTCCCAAGGTCAAGGTCACAAGGTCACAAGGTCACGAACTTAGAAAATCTCAAAAAAAAAAAAAATCAATAAATTGGGCATTGAGCTCCTAGGGTTTTCAACTGTTTTGAATGAAAGTTGGTATGCAAGTAGTGCTCTGCGAGTACTACAACTTTCATCATTTACGTTTTTCCCGATTTCCACCAGTTTGCCCGTGGCGTCCCCTCGAAGGTCAAAAGATAAAAAAGGCGAACCGTGTACATTGCTCGTGAACCAACCATCGCCGTCTCCAGACTTGTAACTTGTTAAACTCATTTTACTCTTTTCTTTTTTCTTTAAGTGCCAGGTGCTTACAATTACAACTCAAGACATTCCTTGTTGAACCTCCCATTTTTGAGTCCTTTCAATCAGCACAAGAATAAAAGGCTTCCTTATTTATTTATTTTTCTATCGTGGTATTTTTATCACGGGCTTCCACGAGTAAATAATAATAAAACAGGACAAAATCTCCCATGCTGTATATAAAATATATAATAGGGCACACCTTCTCATGCTGTACACCTGTATAATGAGCCACAACCTATCATGTTGTAGGACTCTCTTCCTTTGTTCAACATTACTTCATCATCCTGTCCTGTGACGGGCCATTTCTCAATGAACCCACGCTCTGAAGAGTGGCAAAAGCTTAGATAAGGTGCATCACTAAATATTAAGAGGCCATCTACATAATAGGTAGGCACACCTTGGTGGTACAAACTGACATGCAAAACCCCTTCCAGTGCAAAAAGCAATTCCATGAATCCGGTCCATGATTTAAACGCACCCAATGTGGCATTCCTGTTACCTCAACAGGTCTGAGACCAGAAAACTCTTTGCTCAACGAAGAATACAGGGTGAGAAACACTGTGTGTACAATGGGCAAGGGGAGCGAGGTGTAGAATACATGAGGGCAAGGAAGTAGAATACATGAGGAAAAAAGGCAAACTTCCCTAATGTGGTACAGAGATCGCATGCCTGGTGTTGGCTTAATGGTTGGGGTGGTGGGCTTGGGATTCTGGGATCAGAGTTAAAATCCCACTTGCATGTGTAATTAATACCAGGTGGGTTTGACTCTACCTGTCATCCTTCTGAAGTTGGAAAAATGAGTACCAGCTTGCTGGTATACTGTGTCAGAGTGGTGACCCGTCCAGGATTGTGCCCAATAGCCAAGAAGACTGCTTAAGTAGCACCAACGCTCTGCACAGAGTATGGTCCCAATGGATGGATTCATAAGCAATATCTGACTGCTGGTTGCACCATTCCAGGAGGGATGGCTATTACTGGAGGCAAAGGATGCTGTGCCCCTCTAGGTTATGGTAGGAATTTTTATTTTGACCGAAGGGTTGGGTTGGAGAGGCACTACCGTACTCCATGATAAACCTGTGCACGGCCATCATGCCTTTAAAGGAGAAACCTAGAGTTATCACTGAACATAACACTTGCGCTTTGCCTCTTTGTCCATTGGACGTGCTGATTTGACCACTGTAAACATGCTTGGATGTGTCACGATGTAAGCCTTGGATGCTGAACAGGACGATGAGCAAGGATACCTGCATCACGGATATGCCTCAAGACGGTATTGACACTCATCTTGCGAGGTCCAGGGAGTCTGTTTGCAGTACTGTAGACAGTTTGAGAACGACTGCATAGAAGGGTCATGCGAATGTATCAGTCGAGAGCTGGAGTCGTCATCCTGAGACTCATCTTCTTGGCGTATCTCTGTTGACCCAGTAACTTGATGATGTCTTCTGAGGACATAAACAGTTCCTCTCCTCATGTTAAAGAGCTTTGCAACGTGGCTAATGGAAGACCCTGCTTGAAGGTTTCCAATGATTTTATTCCTCTCATTTTCTGACAGACATGCCATTGTAAAATAGATTGTTAAAGAATTGAATCAGTGTGTTTTTTTTGCATGATCCACTTGCTAGTGGATCAGTAAGACTGTTTCAAATTTGCTCAGAATTCCCCGTGTAACCTCCAAAAACCCAAAGGTGCACGAGTTGCATGTGCTGAACGATTATATTGCACGAGGCAATTACATTACGTGTAAACTTGCAATCAGGTGTTCTGCACATCCCTCGTGCCAAAAAGGCCCTTGAATGAACACTGGAACAGTCTTTAAACAAGTAGAGTACATCATAAATTCAACATGTTCGGTATGGCATAGACTCCTGCAGAGTATATAATGACACGTGTCAACCCCACGGTGATCTAAATACCTAGTAACAAACAACACACGAGGCACAGTGAAGTAAATGCATCTCACCTTACACGTGGTGAGATGAGGAATGCAATGAAAGATCTTTGCAGCAGGAACGCTTTCCTTTCGAAGTCAGTGAAGAAATGTCTTATAATGAGGAGTTTATGGTGGATATTGAAGCCAAGGAGCTTTAAAGAACCAATTCCTGTAATGATCTGGAAAAAATAATGGTTACGTCACGTGATCTCTTAAAACACAATCATGAGAGGGAACATTTATTGTTGAAGGTATTTTCACATTGGTATTCACTCAAAGGAGCAGGGAGTTCATAAAACATTAACATGATGGATGAGAAAGATTCATATTATCAAAGTGTGCTTGGATTTGCGGCAGTAATATCGGTGAAGAAGAAAGTATATGCATGAGCAGAGACCTCAGTCCCATCGTATTCCTAACCTTCATCAATGATCTCACTGACTCTCTGGAAAATCCTCTATTTCTTTTCTGATGTCTCTACTCTGCCGTGACATCTCTCATCCTTCTGACAGACAGGCAGGAGCCTGTTTCCTCTCCTCAGACCTTGACAAAAGCACAAACTGGTCAAACACTTGGAATGTCTTTCAATCCTGAAAAATCTGTCTGTGACTGTCTGTGTCTCTGTCTCTCTCTGTCTCTGTCTCTCTCAAAGGACTGTATCGCAAACCCTCCCATCTACTTTCTCAACAACCCTCTCAAAGAGGTTCAGTCATTCAAACTTTAAGGTCTCACTCTCATTCATGATCACCCTTGGACAAGCCACATTTCAGGGTTGGCTTCTAAAGCCAGATGCCGACTGGACATCCTCCATCATGGAAAGTCCTTCTTGGCACACCTGAGCTACTATCCACCTACAAGGCTTTAATCCGCAGCATGATGGAGTACTGCTCACCCCCTCTATGCTGGCTCCCGTCTCACATCTTGCCCTGCTGGACGCCGTGGACACCAAGGCGGTCAAGATTATTAGAATCTCTCACAATGAAGCCGAGTCTGTGGGCCTATCACCTCGTCATCGCCGACTGGTTGGTGGTCTCTCTCTGTCTTCTTCTGCCTCAGTTCTTCTGTCTTGCACCCTCTGCACTCTCTGTGCTTTGCCCAAACCCCCCCTCCCCTCCAGGTATCTGCAGGACACAACACGGTCCACCAACAACCCCCTCCTAGTGAAACTGCCTCTATCCAGAACCACTGCTTACCTCCACTCATATATTCCTCTTTTTTTCCTGCCTGTGGATCCACCTTCCACACTCTCGTCAATCTCATTGATTCTTCCCTCCAAATCTTCAAAACAGCTGTTCACCACCATTGCAAGTCATCTCCCCATTCGAAACCATGATCTTTTCTACACCTGTTCAACCACCCCCAGCCCTCCCAGAGTTTTTCTTGTACATCCATCTTGTCAACCCCTTTCGTTCTCCCCCTCACCCTCATCGCTACCTGCATCCCTTGTTTGGCCACCCTGCTATCGGTTTTTCCCCTTTCTCCTGCTGTTTCCTTCATGTTGTGTCCTGATCTGTTCTGTGTCCGAGCTCCTCCAGCAGCAGAAACCATGAAATTTTTTTTAAAAGACCGAAACTTGTAATGTGGACCAGGTCGAGGGATCTTGGTGCATCAGTGAGATTGACACACACTCACTCACTCACTCACTAACACACACACACACACACACACACACACACACACACACACACACACACACACACACACACACACACACACACACACACACACACACACACACACACACTCTCACGTCTTGAGTTCAAGCTCCTGTAATGTCGACTCGTTACACACGTTACACACGTTACAACCTGTAATGTTACACACGAATTTATTTGTTGTTTTTTTAACCATGGTGGGTCGTTTCACATTTCCTCACTGGACTAAATGCTGAATAAAACTGAATTTTTTCTTCACCTTCAACCGGTTCCCTCCAGCCCAATTACCCCCCCCCCTCCCTCACCACCTCGACTCATCCACCCCACGTCTTCTCTGCCGATCACAAATTAATACTATTTTGTCTTCTATTCCCAGAAAATAAATCTAAACACTAACTTTGTGAGGAACGCGAATTAAGTAGCTTCTCGTCTCGTTTATATTGTAATAGAATCTTTACAAGTCCTGAGAACAATACGGTATATTGGATGATTGTTAATAAAGCGGTGTAGCGGATGGTATCAGTAAGCGGGGTAGCGGATGGTATCAGTAAGCGGTGTATGATCACTTCTGCTTTACATTGCTACTAATATCGGATTATATAAATACAAAAAACAATTGTAAGTTTCAACTAATACTCATATTCCCATTTTATGAAGTAAAAAAAAAACAGTGATCGTGACGCAATATCCGGTTCCCACTTGTTCGCAGTACATCTTGGTTTTACTAACATTGCCGACGTTTATTGACCTCCCAGGGAGGGTCTCTCCCGTGCTGTCCTAACATGGCGAGCTCGGGCCCCAGGATAACCTTCGGCCAGGTTGTTATCGGCCCCCCGGGTTCGGGAAAAACTACTTACTGCCTCGCCATGCGGGAGTTTCTGGGTCTTCTTGGCCGGAAGGTTTCTGTCATTAACCTCGATCCAGCAAACGAGTCTCCCCCTTACAGGTGAGCACGGAGCGGGGGTATCGACCCAGCAGGCAGGTTTGGAGTCAGAGCAGCCATGATTTGTAGTTCATAGAATGAGAGAGGGGAGTTTAATGGTGAAGGGAGAATAAGGGGGGGGGGAAGGGTCTGGGTCATGGAGTGGGGGAGGGTGCACAGGAAGTCATCATCTTGGAATCAATTTATTATGGAGGCATTTACAATGACGTCACGCACACGTGCTGCGTGCAGACGCCGCCATCTTGGAGGTAATAACCAATGTAAATGGAGGGAGAGGGAAAGGTGGCGTGGATTGCAATGCCTGAGTAATTCTCAATAATAGTGTGTTTCCGTACAAGGAACTTCAACGCACCAGGAGCTCGTCAGACTCGTCAAAGTCTTTGGTATTTTTATTTATTTATTTTAGCTCACTTGGACTTTAGCAGTGCTGGATTAACCATTAGGCAGACAAGGCATGTGCCTTAGGGCCAGCCAAAAATTCGGGCCAAAAATTATTTTCACATTAAATATTTGTCTTTTTTTTGTATTAAATCTTTTGCTCTTGAATTAGTTCATCTTTTGTCTGGGGTCCATTTCCATGAGCCCGAGATCCAATTTTAAATTTTCAGGCCATTCTCTAAAATTTCAAAATGTGCCTTAGGGCCAGCCGAGGCTTAATCCGGCACTGGTCTTTAGTCCCGATTTTGATGAAACTTGGTCACAAGCTTCACATGTCATGTCGAAGGAAGCTTTATTAACTGCATCACAATCTGCGCTCATTAAAGCATTAAGGCTCTATGGGGGGAGGGGGGAGCTGACCCCCTCCCCCCAAAAAAGGTGTTTGCTCTCTTCTCCGAAACAACAAACACTATTTCAATGAAACTTAACCACAACCTTCATCACCCGTGATGTACCGAAGTTTGTTCACGCCATTAAAAGAAAATCAGGGTCTCGGGAAGTTTGAGTGACTTGCTTCTGATCTTGGTGATGTTCAGGACATATATATATATATATATATATATATATATATATATATATATATATATATATATATATATATATATATATATATATATATATATATATATATCCATCCAGGGTTTGAACCACCAATCTTCCAGACTCGAAGCAGACACTCAAACCCAGTGTTTCTCAACCTTTTTTGTCCCATGCCCCACCATGATTGGAGACACTACAGTATATACTACATATGTATTCAAAAGGCTTTATTAAAACTTTATTGCAAATATTATTCAATTGCTCCTCACTTCAATGGGAGCCATGCCCTTGACGCTGGCTGCAGATTTGTTTGATTCGAGAAACCAATTTTGTCAGTTTCAGCCTTAAATCACCACGTTTCGTGATTTCCAGTCGATTTCTCTTAGCTTGCAGCAAATCGGCAACGAGACTTAATAAGGTGATGGAAAATTTTTCAATACTTTCCTTGCCAAAGTAGTTGAGTTGGGGTATTTCTTTTCGCTCTCCTCAGACAGCCTCATCATTGTTCCTTTGATCTTGAAAAGGGTTTTGAATCCTCATGCCCCACCAAAATATTGCCACGCCCCACCTTGACAAACACTGCTCTAACCATTTAGCCACTGAGGCTGGTTTTTAATACTTTTAGGTCACAAAGTGGACAAAGGATGTTGATCTAACTGTGACCAGTGCAATGGTTCACAGTTATGCAGTGTGTGGATGTTCAAACCAAATCAAATGGGGACACAAAGTCGTTTTTCTTACTCCGATCAGTGGTCACAGACCAAGGAGAGAAAATAAAATAATTTACAGAGAAAAGGTGTGCTCAGTGGATTGCTAACTCAAGATGAGAGTGTTTGACACCATCAAAACGTGTAATATGTCCTGAACACTTCATGTCGAGTATTTTGGTGTTTTTTTGTTGTTGTTGATGAAAAAATTTGCTTGATAATGCACGTATTTTTACCGAAATGTTTTACATTCACAAGCCATTTTACTTCTCACATTTGATGTCACACTGCACATTCTCTATGTTTACTCACTTATCACTTGCCGTCGATAATGGCTTCCTGGAAGTGAACATCATGAGAAATGTGACATCAGCTGAAAGGGTTTATATTTTAGAGTTAGCCTAAATGCAGAGAGCCATCTTGAGGTCGTCACTACGGTACAGGAGTGGATTGCTAATGCACGTTCCCATGTTCTATCTCTTCCAGCTGTGCTGCGGACATCAGTGAGTTGGTGACGCTCTCAGATGTAATGGAGTCCCTGTCCCTGGGTCCAAACGGTGGCCTGCTCTACTGTATGGACTACCTTGAGAGCAACTTAGACTGGCTGCACAAGCAGATGGTCTCTTTGCGTAGTAATTACCTCCTCTTCGATTGTCCGGGTCAAGTGGAGTTGTACACCCACCATGGAGCATTAAAGAGCGTGTTTGAAAGCCTCACAAAGGACAATGTCCGTGTAAGTTGTTGCTATTATTTTTAACCCATTTTGGCATTTTATTTTCACTCACTTGTTGCTCAAGTCATGCCGAACAAATAAGATTTATTTTAACACATTTACACTTAATAATGATTGGTCCTTTTGTTACCTCCACCACCGAAGGTGAAGGAGGTTATTATGTTTTCACCCCTCTGTCTGTTTGTTTGTGTGCAGGATATCTCAAAGTTGTGAACGGATCCAGACAATTTTGTGGACAGGTTTGGTGTGTGACAAGGACGAACTGATTAGATTTTAGTGGAGATGTGGGTCCGGATCCCACTCCGAGAATTTTTAAAGTGATTCTTCACCATCGAGAGATTGGGCCAAGAATGATATAAAGCACGATATCTCAAAAGTTGTGAACGGATTCGGATGAAATTTGGTGAACAAGTTCGGTGTGTGACGAGGATGAACTGATTAGATTTTGGTGAAGATCTGGATCCAGATCTGACTACTAGAATTTTTAAGTGATTCTTCATCATTGAGGGATAGGGCTAAAAACGATATATAGCACGATATCTCAAAAGTTGTGGACGGATTCGGATGAAACTTGGTGGACACGTTGGGTGTGTGACAAGGAAGAATTGGTTCAATTTTGATGAAGATCCGGATCTGATTATTTTTTTTTTTAAATTTCAGTGATTCTTCACCATTGGAGAGATCATGCTAAACCGATTATATATAGCACGATATCTCAAAAGTTGTGGAGGGATTCGGATGAAACTTGGTGGACAAGTTGGGTGTGTCGCAAGGATGAATTGATTCGATTTTGGTGAAGATCCGAATCCGGATCTGGATAAGAGAATTATTTAATTTGTAAATTGATTCTTCACCATTGAGAGATAGGGCCAAAAAACTATATAGTGCTGCACAGCATGATATTTCAAAAATTTATTGGGTTAAGTTGCTGTCACACCTTGACGTTTTCGCCAGCGTATGGCAAGGTATCAAAATGTATGTAAAACGCTGGCGTACGCTGAACTATTGATGTTTTTTTCCAGTTTTGGACGTATTCATAACGAGTTGGACGTATGCATAACTTATTAGTAACGTACACAGAACGTTTCAATAACATATAGATAACTTGTATCAACGAATGGTGAGCGTGTTGTTGGCGTTCACAACCTATGCCCAACGATAGTCTAACTTATGCATAGCGCGTGTCAGCGTATCGCTGACGATCACGTGGCGTAGCCTATTTAAAGGCTGCGGCTCGACGATTCAAATCATAACCGCACTAGACATCGAAGTGTCAAGCCGCTGTCACACCTTGACGTTTTAGCCAGCGTATGCCGACGGATGAAAAATTTGCCGAATACGCTGGTACACGTTGAATACGTTAAGAGCACGCTGGCATATGTCGTAGTACGCCGAGTACGTCGACAAATTTTCAGCATGTTGAAAATTTTTCAACGTATGCCAGCGTATGATGCACCCGTTCCGCATACGCTGGCCATAAGTTGTAGGCACGTTAAGCGATCGTTGACACACGTTACTTGTAACTTACTCATAAGTCGAAACACGTCGAGGTAATGTTTAGCATACCTGAAACTTATTTCTAACCTATGAGTAACGTGCTTTGAACCTATGTGTAACGTATCTCCAACGCATATTGACGTATGTAGATGTATTTGACGTCTTCCGGACGACCACAGAACTTACTTAATGTGTAACTAACTTACAGCTACCGTATAATGGCGTATTGGCAGCGTTTAAGGGAATTGGTATATAAAAGGAGGAACCCGTCAGTGTTCCAGACTCCATGGTTTTTTTTTTACTTACGAAATCTAAAGATTTCCATAAGTATATTGATGACTTCCGTCCTCTGTTTGTGTGTTTGTTTGTTTCTTTGTAGGCACGATAACTCGAATGGAAGAAGCTTCCAATGTCAAATTACACCACGTGATTCACGAGGGTGATTGCTAGCGCTGATTAGATTTTGGTCAAAATCGGTCAAAGGTCAAGGTCACAGTGAGGTCAAACATAATTCCGTAAATTCATGTGGAGAAATGGAGTATTTTTGCTTCAGTCAACGTTACGAGTTCGTTTTAACTTCGATTTTGATTTTGTCTTCGGTTTTTGCGATCGCTTAGGACGCTCAACACTCGGATGTCAATTCTGGTAAAAATCGGATGTTTTGGAGACGTTTTAAGATTGCATAAAAAATATTTCACTCACCGCGTCACGTGGTGCAGCACGCTCGAGCAGACGCGTCGTTGAGTAACGTAAAGGTTTTGCGTGTGCGCGCTGACGGTGTTTTCGATAAAGATGGTGTTTAAAAGTCTTTTTTTTATCCCAATAAAGGTTATCGTCGCATGCCTGCCTCACTAAGCCGTCGGATTATGTAAAGATTGTTGGTGGATGGCCGAATATTACGGTTTTGTGACTGATAAAATATTATTAAATAATTGTGTGGAGAAATGGAGATTTTTGCTTCGGTCGACGTTACGATTTTTGATGGTTTGGGACAGAATCATCGTAGAAACTTCTGGTTTGCGTCGCTACCTTCTTTCGAGACAGCTTTTATTAGACAAGGTCAGAGGTAAAGTTGACGATTTTGTAAGTACCAGTCTCTGAATGCTTGTTTTTTTTTTTCTTCGGCATGACTGTGATGTTGACACTTCGATTTCTAGTGCGGTTATGATTCAAATCGTTGAGCGGAAGCCTATTAATTATATTATATTATATTATAACCGCACTAGAAATCGAAGTGTCAACATCACCGTCATGCTGAAGAAAAAAAAAAAAACCATGGAGTCTGGAACGCTGACGCTAAACATTACCTTGACGTGTTTCGACTTATGAGTAACTTACAAGTAACGTGTGTCAACGATCGCGTAACGTGCCTACAACTTATGGTCAGTGTATGCGGAACGTGTGAGTCATACGCCGAAAAATTTCAAGCATGTTAAAAATTTGTCGACGAGCTTGGCGTACTACGACGTATGCCAGCGTGCTCTTAACGTATCCAAAACTTACCCATAACGTATTCGACGTGTGCCAGCGTTTTAGACAAATTTTTCATACGTCAGCATACGCTGGCTAAATTGTCAAGGTGTGACAGCCCCTTTAGATATCAGGACATGTTCTCATGGATCAGGAATTACGTGGCGGAGGTATCCGCTCTACCGAGTGCCCTTCTTGTTTATTCAGCTTTTAGTAGCTAAATCAAAATTATTTTCTTTGGGAGATTTTACCAGGAAAGGATATGGATCACAAATGCTTTAGGCAGGTGATTATGACTTCAAAATAACTGCAGCCCATTAATTTTTTTTTTTTTTTTTTGTATGCTGTACATGATCGAGGCTTGCCAGAGCAGAGTGGAAAGGGGCAAACAGCAACAGCAGAGTATGAGTGAGAGAGGGAGAGAGGGAGAGAGATTGAGGGGAGGGGAGGGGGATAAGGACATATCTGGGTGAACAAGCTGAATGAAATCCAGGAAGAAGGGGAAGGGGAAAGTGGGGATGAAATAGAAAAGGAACAAACCAACTGACAATGAATGAACAAACGAAGAGTTAAGGGAGAGGGGGGGGAATAATCACAATAACCTGGAAAAATGGAGTGTTTGGGAATGGGGTAATTTGGGGTGGAAGAGGTCATGAGTATGGATGGTGGGGGGTGACCTGAGGTAGTGGTGAACAGCTATCTTGAAGTGCAGGAGGGTTGTGGGACTGTTATCCTGTGGTTAAATGGAATTGTGTTGGGCCTTTGTTGGGTTCTCCTCTGATTATCTCAGATGGTCAAAGTAACGTTTGTGCCATGTTTGCATATCAATGTGCTTTTTGAAGGTTCTACCGGTTTCTAACTGGTGTAATTGATGAATAATATAATGTGAATTGAGTTGCCAATTGATGGACATTATTTTTTTCCCCCACTTGTTTTGTTCCTTTTCATCATGCAATGTATGCTGGCCATTGCAGCATCGGTCGGAGCAGTTGCACTAGTTCATGGTGCTTTGCCTTTGTCCTACTTTTTATGCCTCTGCTGACGAAGTCGCCAAAGGCATCATTTTAAATGTTTTAACTTAACAGGCGACAAATATTTTCACACCTGCCATGCTATTAAAAACAAAAATAAAAGAAAAAAAATCACAGCGACTGCAAAATCTGAAACTCTCCAATTTCGACACGTATCAAAAGATAGAAAGTGATGACTGGCATGCTAATAACCATGTTTGTGCATTCGTCAGTTGGCAGCGGTGCACTTGGTGGATTCTCACTACTGCAGCGACCCAGGGAAGTTCGTATCGGTGCTGTGCACGACACTCTGCACGATGCTACATGTGGAGCTTCCCCACATTAATATCCTTTCTAAGGTGGACCTCATAGAGCAATACGGGCGCTTGGGTGAGTCTTTCCATTGTGCTGTCATTTACTGGTAACCGTTTGTGATGGCATCATTGAAACGTGACTTGTAGTCGATAGGGAAATGGAAGGGGGTTTTGGTGTCGGTTTTATGCTGGCATTTCCATCTCGGAATTTGTTTGTGGTTGTTTTTGAAGTATCTAAAATTACCTTTGAAAAAGTTTCAAAACATTTTTCTGCTGTTCATTTAAGCAGCAGAGAGTGGATCGCACCTGGAAAGGGTTCACTGACTAGTTTACGACCAGTCCCCAAGCGATAACATAGTCATGTACATTAGTCATTTTCATGGAAAAATAAAAATCGATTTTCGATAAATCCAACTTGTGTGATTGATAAAGTTTGTCCTTTTTACAAAACTACGTTTAACACTGTTGTCTCCAAACTTTTTTTTTTAATCCATTTTTAAAAGGTAAGAAGGCCGCTTTGGCCACCCAGTGTACTGAGCACCGCATAGCATTTGCAACTTTGTGTAATTCATGCAATTCTTTGAGCCATAATCAATGTGAAATAAAGATAGTCATCTTACCTTGACCATAATGTTAAGAGATGGAAATTGTAGTAATTTTGCCTGTAGGTAGCACTTATCCTGAAGAATCGATGATTGTCTGTCGGCACTGTCAGTCCTGGTCATTGTTATGCAGGAAATGCTCTCGAGCTAAACTGGCACTTTGGCTAAACAGACTGTCCCACCTGTGGCCAGCTTTCAATCTGGACTACTACACTGAGGTAATGGATTTGTCCTACTTGTTGGACCACCTTGCCGACGACCCCTTCTTGGCCAAGTTCAAGAAACTGAATGAGGAGTTGGTGTCGCTCATTGAATCCTACGGTCTTGTCTGCTTCCTGCCCCTCAATGTCCAGGTATGCCAGTGTCCCTTTGCTGGTCACACTATCTGTAGACCTGATAACCCCATTTCTCCCATTGATGCTTAATCTTTTGTTGCCTGAGGAAATCATTGGCAAAGCTGAATCGGTGTGGCATAATGCAGATGTGGAACCCTGATGGTGACGTGCCCTCTATTAAATATTGATCATAGTGATTGACCGTCTTTAGAAATGTGCAAGGACTGATGATAAATCCTGTATTTCCAGGACAAGGAAAGCATGCACGATGTAATGAAGACTGTAGATAAAGCTAATGGTTATTGTTTTGGCAATGAAGAGGAGAGGAACCTCCAGGCTTTGATGTCCATTTCCATGGGTGACACTTTCCACATGGACAGATATCCTTTTAAGATTAAGTGTGTGACTTTTATTTTTACCCTTGCCGAAGTTTTTTGGGTTTTGCTTTCAGGTCCGTTTGTTTGTTTGTTTGTTTGTTTGTTTGTTTGTTTGTTTGTTTGTCTGTCTGTCTGTCTGCACAGAACTTTTGTGTTTTTCTCCGCAACCACTTGTCAGATTGAGACAATTTTCACCATAGGTCACGTGGTGTGGCAGCCATGTTGGAAAAACGAGAAAACTGGACCTCTGTCTCACAATTGCATATGTAAAATGCAACATCTGATCAGTATGAGAAATTGAGGGTCATCTGGAGATAAAATGGTCCACAGAAAAAAAATTGATGACGTTATCGGTCATGTGATTCAGCAGCCATATTTTTTTTTAAACACCTTCAAAAATCTTCTCTGAAGTGGCTGAACAGATCGAGGCAAAACTTTACACGTATGACCACCGAATCATGAGGAACAAAAGGATCACACATATGACATCATATGTCACATGGTTTGGCAACAGTGTTGGATTTACCCTAAAAGCTATAAAAAAAATCTTGTTCTCCAGAACGGCTGGACAGATCGAGGGAAAACTTCACACAAATGTTCCCCAAGCCTTGGGTGTACAAGTTTGTTAAGGAATAATTGATCGGTCACATGGTTTGGCAGCCATATTGGATTAAAGAAAAATATTAAATGTTTTCTCTGGAACCGCTTAATCAATCAACGTGAAACTTCACCATTATGATCGAGTACTGATGAGGAATACATGTTTTAAATTTCAACTTCATCGGATACATGGTCTGGCAGCCAGAATTTTTTTCTTTTTTTGATCTGGGTTCTTTTTTATTTTTATTTATTGAATAAGGCTCACTTGGCTGTGCCTGGATTGGTTTGATGGTAGAGTAATATCAGCTCAAATGCGAATCCTATCCAGGTTCCTCCTGATGACTTCATCTTTGCTTTTTGCTTGTTTGGGTTCCTTTGGATGACTCCAATGCAGGACTCTACCTATTTGGTCTTCCATTTCATTATAATTCAATTTATTTTCATCCCATTCTGAATTCAAGTGAATAATAATAAAAAAAAACGTCTTGGGTCAGGGTCAGGTGTCTGATCAAAGTGGGACATCTTGGTACCCGGTCATCACTGCCAGCAGTTATAATGTGGCAATTCTAATTATCTCAATAATTATATAACACACCAGTAGACAAACACAGGATGCCCTCTGAAGGATTCTTGCTCTTCATAGGGTGCCACCAAAACTGATCAATCTGATGTCTGAACTCCACTCTGGCACTGAGAGTGCTGTGAGATGTGGCGATACCATTTCTGATATATTTCCAGTTGTTACTGGGGTTTGTCATGGGTGTGTACTGTCCCCACACTTTTCAACACTTGTCTGGACTGGATTCTGGGGAAGATGTTGGAAAGATCAAGCTACAGTGCATAGTTTGGGAATGTCAAGACCTCCGACATTAATTTCGCAGACGATGCAGTCATCTTTGCGGAGACTCCAGATATCCTTTTGGGGGCCCTCGAGGTGCTGAATGAGGAGTCTGAGCCACTGGGATTTCGGGTTTCCTGGGTCAAAACTAAGATCCAGGTTTTCAGTGACATCTTGGATGCTGCTGTCCTGTCTGTACCTGTTTGTGGCGAGGATATTAAAGTCACGGTGAGATTCACTTACATTTGCAGTGATATTCATGTCCCTGCTGGCTGTGAGCCAGAGGTCAATAGACATCTGGGTTGGGCCTGGGGAGTCATGGATTCACTGGATCATGGGGTGTAACGCTGTCGTTACCTGGACAGGAGGACGAAAGTCTGAGTCTTCAGGTCCTTGGTGCTTGCTCTACAGATGTGAGACTTGGACTCTGACCAGGGATCTGAGACAGAGACTTAATTCCTTTGGAACCAGGTCTCTTCAGAGAATCCTTGGCTATTGCTGGTTGGACTTTGTGTCCAACGAGTGGTTGCTGAGAGAGACTCAAATGAGATTTGTTACTTGCATCGTCCGTGAGCGTCAGCTGCGGCTGTATGGACATGTGGCTTGTTTTCCTGACGCTCATCCTGCTCACCAGATTCTCTGCGAGGAAGCCTTGAGTGGAGGAGGCCAATGGGCTGACCACATGCCTCGTGGTTGCAACAGGTTGATCAGCATCTCAAGGAGATTGAGATGGGCCAGCCATCTGCCTGGGAGATGGCCAGACGGAGGCCTCTGGAGTACCGGCTGAAAGTGGACGCAATGACGCGCTGCTCTGGCACATGCTCCCATTTCTCACCTGATCTGACCTGACAAACACCACACAAAAGTCCTGGTGATGGTCTGCAATCTCTGATTGCTCTTTTTCTGGTTTTTATTTATTTAAGTAACATGTACGGTCGTGAAAGAGTGAGGTGACAGGGGTTCGGACCCTGTCACACCTTGACGTTTTAGCCAGCGTATGGCAACGTATCAAAATGTATGTAAAATGCTGGCGGACGCTGAACTATTGATGTTTTTTCAGTTTTGGGCGTATTCATAACGAGTTGGACGTATGCATAACGTATTAGTAACGTACACAGAACGTTTCGATAACATAGATAACTTGTACCAACGAATGCTTAGCGTGTTGTCGGCGTTCACAACGTATGCCCAACGATAGTCTAACGTATGCATAGCGTGAGGCAACGTATCGCCAACGATCACGTGGCGTAGGCTATTAATAGGCTGCCGCTCAACGATTTAAATCATAACCGCACTAGACATCGAAGTGTCATCATCGTCATGCCCCGTCACACCTTGACGTTTTAGCCAGCGTATGCGGACGTATGAAAAATTTGCCGAATACGTTATGGGTAAGTTTTGTATACGTTAAGAGCACGCTGGCATACGTCGTAGTACGCCGAGCTCGTCGACAAATTTTAAGCATGCTCAAAATTTGTCGACGTATGACGCACACGTTCCGCATACGCTGGCCATAAGTTGTAGGCACGTTATGCGATCGTTGACATGTCGACACACGTTACTTGTAAGTTACTCATAAGTTGAAACACGTCGAGGTAATGTTTAGCGTACCCGAAAGTTATTTCTAACCTATGAGTAATGTGCTTTGAACCTATGTGTAACGTATTTCAAACGCATATTGACGTATGTAGAGTGTAGACGTATTTGATTGGCGTCTACCGGACGACCACAGAACTTACTGAACGTGTTTCTAACTTACAGCTACCGTATAATGGTGTATTGGCAGCGTTTAGCGGAATTGGTATATAAAAATGGGCTTCACAGGAGGAACCCATCAGTGTTTCAGACTCCATGGTGAGTAGATGTCCATGTCAGTAGTAGTAGTAGTAGTAGGTCCATGTCAGTAGTAGTAGTAGGTGAGCGTGATGGGGAGGGTGTGGGTGATGATGGATCCTCCTTGCGTCCGCTTCTACGGCCAAGGCCAGGAGACTTCTTTGCAGCATTCTTCGAAGTTTTCTTCGGCATTTTTTTTAAATGTTTTTCTACGCTGAACTATTGATGTTTTTTCAGTTTTGGGTGTATTCATAACGAGTTGGACGTATGCATAACGTTTCGATAACTTATAGATAACATTCTAACGAATGCTTCGCGTGTTGTCGGCGTTCACAACGTATGCCCAACGATAGTCTAACGTATGCATAGCGCGGCAGCGTATCGCCGACGATCACGTGGCGTAGCCTTTAATAGGGTGCTGCTCAACGATTTAAATCGCTGCCGCTCGACTATTTAATTCATAACCGCACCAGACATCGAAGTGTCAACATCATCATCATGCCGAAGAAAACTTCGAAGAATACTGCCAAGAAGTCTCCTGGCCGTGGCCATGGACACGGACGCAAGGAGGATCCATCATCACCCACACCCTCCCCATCACGCTCACCTACTACTACTGACATGGACCTACTACTACTACTGACACGCTCACCTACTACTACTACTGTTACTACTGACATGGACATCTACTCACCATGGAGTCTGAAACACTGACTGGTTCCTCCTGTGAAGCCCATTTTTATATACCAATTCCCCTAAACGCTGCCAATACGCCATTATACGGTAGCTGTAAGTTAGAAACACGTTCAGTAAGTTCTGTGGTCGTCCGGAAGATGTCAATCAAATACGTCTGCATTCGTCAATATGTGTTGGAGATACGTTACACATAGGTTCAAAGCACATTACTCATAGGTTAGAAAGAAGTTTCGGGTACGCTAAACATTACCTCGACGTGTTTTGACTTATGATAGTAGAGTTCCCACAATAGGGTCCCGTGACCGTTTTTCCAGGACCAAGGTTTGAAGGTTGATTTTAGTCAATTTGAGGGTGCTGATTAAACTGAGCTGGGTGAACCTCGTGAAAATGTGGGCTAACTCGGCCAGATGCGAAAATTCAAAATGGCCGCCATGCCACTTCCAGTATATCAAAAATTGCATATCTTTGGTTCTACATGTCCGATTTTTATGATTTTTGGGTCAAAATATACGTTTTGAAGGTCAAGGATGCCATATATTACCATTCCAGATTGTTATATTTAAGGGTTAAGTCACAAAATATGAATTATAACTTTTCGGGGGCCAAATCCAAGATTGTCGTCGAGTAACATCTGGAAAATAGTAAAAAATCAATTTTCTTCTCATAATATTATTGGCAGTGAATCTTTCCATGCAAGTAAATGTTTGTTTATATGTGGGAGTGCACAACAGATTGAGACAAGAAGAGAAGGGCGCAATCATTGTCTTTATTTTCAGAACATGATGTGTACATAATATCAATTTCTCAACTTTTACACTGTTCAGATAGGTTATACCATTCTTTTGTATGTCCCTCCTGTACTTTATCTAGAACAGTAATATGATGAAAGAATATCAACATTCCTTCATTTTTTTCTGTGGAGCAACAGTGTTTCAATGGAAAAATGAAATAAAACATGAATTATCTGAATTCCCGGCAATTGACGCTTTCCCGGTAAGTATTCTTGTAATTTGCATTGACCAAAGTTTGATGTACTGTGCAAACTGTCTTTTATCTCAGACAGTCATAATAAAATAATATTAACATCTCTTATATTTTGACTGTGGCAATGTTTTTACAGTTGGAAATGAAATGAAATGAAATCTCCATTGAAACACATACATGTAACCCTTCAGTCACTATCTGAGTCGCTGGCTCCAGAGTCACAAACTTCATCATTACTTTCAGCCTCATCATCGTGCAACAATGTCTGTTCTTGTTCAACCAAGTCATGTAAACTTCTTGGGAGTGCATCATGGGTATACCTCACTGACACACATCTACCGTCTTTCATTGTTCATCCATGGTTGGTGGGATTTGGGGGTGCATCCGGCTTGTCATAGTTTAGTTGAATGTAAACTTGGTAGTTAACTCGCGTCACATGCAGATTGTGAGAATCTAGATCTGGTGGGATGTGGGATGTGGACTTGTTTTTCATCTGACCCCACTTCCGTGCTCTGGCTTCACCTAACTGTTTACTGATTGTGTCATTAAAGATGTGTCTAATAGTGAATGTGGCCATTTGCTGAAGCACCTCTTGTGTCACTGGAAGTGTTTTGCCAACATCTTTCAAAAGATTGCATGCCTCCTGAGTTCCTGTTCCTTTTTCATAAACTGTGTTTTTTCCCATGTCCATAGAAACCAGATGTTCTATCAGATCCACTATGGATGTGTCATGGGATTAATATTTCAGCTACATCATCAGAGCAAAGGTCTCTGCAGCTGATGATTTTGTCTTTCCGTTTAATAGCAAGGGTGCCCTCCAGTTGATGTGCAACATATGCAGAAAGAATCACTACATCTGTGTCCTCGGCATCAATCACGACTGTCTCCATTTTTCCTGCTTTTCCGATTTGAGAATAGATGAAGAACAGCATTGTGTCCACCTCAATGTGACTACATTCAAATTCTTCCATCCTTTCTCCAGAGGAGATGTTCCAACAATTTTGCCTGATGGAGTACACAAAGTCAATTTCTCTATGATTCTTTACAAGCGTGGTGAACTCATCCTTTCGAAACTTTTGCAGCCTTTGTTTGTTTCCCTGATTGCTGAACAGCACCTGGAAGTTATTTGTGGCAGGAAACCTATCTGATGTTTTCATGTACACATTTCTGGACCCATCTCTATATGCTGTCGTGGATTTACGACGCTCATGCTCACTGACATGTATGTGTTTCAATGGAGATTTCATTTCATTTCATTTACAACTGTAAAAACATTGCCACAGTCAAAATATAAGAGATGTTAATATTATTTTACCAGATTATTATTTATAATATTATTATTTAATGGCAGAGTTTGCCCACATTTTCACGACGTTCACCCCAGCTCATTTTAATCAGCACCCTCAAATTGACTAAAATCAACCTTCAAACCTTGGCCCCGGAAAAACGGTCACGGGACCCTATTGTGGGAACTCTAATATGAGTAACTTACAAGTAACGTGTGTCAACGATCGCATAACGTGCCTACAACTTATGGCCAGCGTATGCGGAACGTGTGAGTCATACACTGGCATATGTCGAAAAATTTTGAGCATGCTTAAAATTTATTGACGAGCTCGGCTTACTACGACGTATGCCAGCGTGCTTCAGCGTGCTCTTAACGTATACAAAACTTACCCATAACGTATTCGACGTCCGCCAGCGTTTAAGACAAATTTTTCATACGTCGGCATACGCTGGCTAAAATGTCAAGGTGTGACAGGGCCTTTAGGAGGGTAACAACCTTACAGCGGGGAAGCAGGACAAAACAAGGAAATCTGCGTGTAAGAGGGGTAAGTTAAGGGAGGATTTGTCGGACCTATGCACAAGTAGGGTTGGATTAAGCTGTCATTCCCTAAATACAAATATTTGGGAAATATCTCTGTAAATTCATCAAAAAGCTAATTCGGAGGAAGCTTATCAAATGTTCACACACCCATATACCGTTACCAAGAAGCACAGACATGCTGCAGGATTGTGGTCATCTTGCCTCACATGGACATTTCATGCAATATTTCTGGGCTGATTTTCTTTTTGTTTTAATCCTGAAATGAAGAGATGGTTACTCAAGAGTTCCTCTTGGTATGAAGGAGAATCGAGTGGAAAGCTACTTATGAACAAGTGTCATCGGAGTGTCTTAGGAAGATGGCTGGCAAATTACAAGTGGCTTTGTGTCAATGTGTCATGGACGTCACACTTGTTACTAAAGATGGTGTTCCGAGAGGAAAGGTATTTCTAGAGAAGGTAATATTTGGCAATAGACTTTTAAAAGTTATTTGAGCACAATCTGATTTAAGTCCTCTTTTAATTTGCCATTTCTCTCTTTTCATGAACGTGCATTTTGTTTTTGTTTTATTTGACCAAAATAGGTTTTGATTGGGCAAAACATTTTTGAGGCAAATGAATAACGAGAGCAGTTCTTCATTGTACAAATTCTTTGTAAACTGGGAAGTTCAGACATACAAAAGAAGGTCTTGGCACGACAGAGGTTTCCCAGTCTGAAGCTGGCTTTGGAAGCCAGCTTTGATATGAGGTCTGCCTGGGAGCGGACGTTCCTGATAGTGAGGCCCATAACATTCATTGAACTAAACCTCTTCCAGTGGTTGATCATGGAATTAGATAGGTGGGTTTGTTCGATGATCCTTCCAGAGAGGAAGAGAATGTGAGATTTGCCTGGATTGAATGACATACTCCAGGTGTCAGACCAGAAACTAATCCTTTTCATGTCAGCAGAGAGGGGAGCAGTAGTTGCCCACCTCATGGGTATAGGTTATCCAGACACAATGTGGAATAATCAGAAAAGAGCAAGGGGATTTTGTTTGGAGTGTCTGCTCTGAGTCTGAGAGGTCGGCGATCCTATTCTGGCCCCGGACAAACCGACTAAAGACTTTTTAAAATGGTACATCCTTCTCCCTTGCTTGACACACTGCGCTTAAAGAACAGAGCACATATAAACCCCATAGATTGGTATCCATGAGGAGGAAATCCCCTTTCAATATCCCCATTCAGTGTGAAGGGAAAAGCGACATCAAAGATTGCGTCTCTGGTACTCAGAGTACTCTGGTAAGTTGTCACTTACGCCCAAACTCAGTGGCTGTGTTTCTCTGAGTCAGGTCTGCTGTTGTGGTCTCTTGTATTCATATGCAAGTTTGTGCATGATTTGTGTTTTTTTAATAATGGTTATTGCTTTGGCAATTAAGAGGAGAGGAACCTCCAGGCTTTGATGTTGCAGATCCTCCACGAGCTTAAGACGATGATCGATAGTATATCGACAGATCATTGATTCAGTCCTGACCTGGATCATCCTCATGCTGTCAGTCACACAAAGTTGCTGAGGCAGTTTATTTGGCTGGGGGCACAATCCTGGACAGGTCGCCACTCTTACACGATACTCGACTGGCTCACTTTTTCCCAGTAAGTCAGTACTCATTTTCCAACCTCGGAAGGATGACCGGCTGAGTCAATCACGTTATTTTAGCACGGCTGGGGCTTGAACTCAGGATATTATGATCCTAAACCAACCACCTTAACCATTAAGCCAATACCAAGCTTTACATATTGGTCAGTGAGCATCATAAGTCCCATGGGATTTTTGGTATGAAAGCAAACCACCATGCTAGACTCTTCAAGTGGACCATAATGATTAATAAAAAGCTTGGTGGCACTCTGGGAAATGGTGTGGACGTGTATTTTGAACACATTTAACATTTTTTTGAAGAATGACTATTTTACGCCACTTAAAAAGTGACATGTCACCCTGACCCCTCCATATACCACCAATTTTGTCATATTTGGTATCAAATTGACCGGCATGAACCTCTGCATACTCGTAGGTCATTTATTCGTCAATATATGAGCCATATCATGAATACATCACACAAAAATCAAAATTTTGACCATATTTCGACTTTGGTTTCACCGTCCGCAGTTCACCAAAATACCTTTCTCAACATTGTGCTCACCAATCTGCTAATGAATAGTATCGCAACGTACCTATGTTATTACTTGTTATTTTATACATATCATTCACTTGATAATTATTCAACGAGATATACCTCAAAATGTAACCCTACCCCCTAATGAATCGGGTTACTCTTTCCGACATCTGTAAATTTGGATGCATGATTTTGTAAACACATGCCACTAATCCTACTGTAGATGATTAGGTTGAGGTAGTCTTCCCATATGACTATAGTAACCATGGTATCCACTAATATAAGCATTTTCTCTCTTTCAGATGTGATGCTGCTGAAGAGCCACAAGATGACATATTCAATGCAATATAGCTGATTCTGTATAAAAACTTACTTTTATGTTTTTCACTGTTATGTTTTTCAGATGCAGCAGAACATCTGACAAGAACAGAAAGGGTCATCGGTAGTTTGTAGACACTAGATTGGAACTCCAGCATACTATCCCTCTCTTGTACCCAGTGACTGCTTATTGCGTATTCTGCTATTGCTAACAAATGCTTCCACATTCTAATACATCACCTTGTCAACATCAAAATGGAGTCAGCCACAAAAACTGTATTTCCTCCAGAGAAAGTTGCGAGAGTAGACACTGACTATTCCTTGTCTATTATGTGCCGCAACATTAGTTCAGAGTCCCAGTGCTTACGAGAAGATATTACTCTGTATCAGAGAGCGAGCAAAGTACTGTGACAGAGACTATCCCAAAATCAGCTGGCGACTTGGAAATGTCTCCAGCCAGGACCTGCAGGAAAAATCTGCATCATGGCACATGAAATGTCAGCAGAATACTGTTCATGCTGGAATGCTCAACAGAGCAAAAGGACACTACGAGAAACCATTATCATCCAAAGGAATCCATGATGAAAAATCCTCTCAGGCCTCAACTACATTTACACGTTCTCATTCAATCCCATACAAGAGTGACCTGTGTTTCTTCTGTGATCTTGGAGCAACACGTACTAATTCACTACATCTACTCTCCACTGGAAATGCAAGTGTTTCTCTTAAGGAAGCCATTGCAGAGATGCCAACTTTTGGAAATCAGAATTAGGGAGGATTTTCAACCGACACCAAATAATGTGCGCAAAGCGCACATCTCGAGCGCGGAGTGCTCGACCCTTGCGGCGGGGTCCAGGGCCCGCCTTAGGGCCCTGGAAGCTCTGGGGTTCCAGACGCTCTCTCGTGCCCTCTGAGCCCTATTTTGGAGCATTTAACATGTTAAGAATTCCCACTTTTTGAACAAAAAAAGGGGAAAATTGTGCACTTTTTAATGTTACATGTATGTTAATATTAGTAAGTTAGAGGACAATCAAAGATTAACAAAAAGCACAAAAGAAGCAATATTTTTCTTACCTTACTGGCTGGTACTACTGCTGCTTGCTTTTTCCATGGCAGCTTTGCTGAGTGACAGCTGTGTGGCTCTTTTAGCCCTTCTGATTATGTCTTTGCTGTATTCTCTCTGGTAGCAAGGGGTGTTATGAGCTAGTTTTTCAATTAAGAGAGCTTCCAGGGTTTTGACACTCAAATTGGGACGAAATTCAGTATGATTCTTCCGTACAAGACTGAGTGCCCGCTCACATGATGCGTTCGAATGAGGAATGACCAAGATTCCCTTCATCACTTTGCTCAAATTAGGATACTTCTTGGCACCAGTGCAGGGATCTGTGAGCTGTGAAATCCGATGCCACTGCTCATCCACTCTCACTGTCTCAGTAGCAATTGTAGCTATGGAGGCGTCTGCCTGGTAGTGAGCGAATTCACTCAAGACTGTCTATGTCACTATCACCGCCACTGAACAGACAGGGGAATTTCTTGATGAAAAACTCCACACAGTCAAACCCCACTTCTTGGTGTAGCTTAACATCCAGCACCTGAGCATGCTTGGCTAATTCATCATCTAGCGGCCAGGTTTTGAAGATGTAATTGCAGGCTTTCACATAATATGAGCGAACTGCACTGAAGAAACTTTGGATGTCTGACTCACTCAGAGTGAAGGTGGATTTCTTGAGACTCCTTTGTTCCCTTATATACAGTTTGGCATCGTTCCCAATCATGAGGTCCTCATCATTCTTCTGATGATTTCTGTCAGAGAAGGGTACATTTACCAGAGCAACCGATGACACCGATGGTTTCAAAAACCGTACGAAGATATCTTTCAGAAGACCATTCAATTCTCCGTGCAGGAGATGAATACAGGGTTCTGCCTCTTTGGAGCAGAAGATTCCCCTTCTCAAAAAGCTTGTTAGCATATCGAAGGAAGAAACGATAGAGTTTTGTTTGTGGAGACAAGAACATCCTGTTGACACGTTTTTCTCTAGATTCCTGCACAGTGTTTGAGGAAGATGCGCTTTTAGTTGTAGAACTCGTAGTACACTTAGCCGCAGGGCGATCACACTTGCGTTTACTGCCAGCAGAAGAGGTCAGACTCGTAGTACCAGATCCAATTTTACGTTTGAGGAGAGAGCTTGAGGTAGGTGCAGCCAAGGAAGAAGACCTCTGATTCGAAGGTTTTGCTGAGCTTCTATCAAGTGATTTGGCAAAAGCAGAACTTAACTTGGGTCCTTCTTTGCCTGCAGATGGGACTATCACAGTCTTTCTCGACTCTGAAGGGATCTGCTTTGTAGATGAACGTGATGAAGGGCCGGTGATGCTACCTGCTCTCAGCATTGGTTTTGGTGCTGTCCCTGCTGTCTTCTTCGCAGCAGATACTGCAGTGGTAGTGGTGAATGCTGCTCCACTAGTGCTTGATCCTGCAGTGCCAGTACTGGCAGTAGATACAGTGCCGTCCTTCTTGCTCGTTGTTAGAGTCTTGGCTACAGTTGGTTGCATTTTTCTTCGTACTTCTTCTTTGAAGAAGAGGCGAAGTGGCTCCCACTGTTCAATCAGCCTGTCTAGGCACTGACCAAGGGACAGCCACCTTGTTGCGACATGCTTCAGAATCTTGTGTGTCGGGGCATCACAGAGTTCTTGCAGTGCTTTCACTCCTTTGACGCGTTTACTACTTTTGTCCAAGTAGTAGTAAATATCGATGAAAAAGTCATCTAATTCAATGGGGAAGGCCTGAGCCGCCTTCTTGGCCGTATTGTGCATCATATGGCAAGGGCATCCCATGATGTAGCACTCTGGATTTTGTTTGTGGATATAAGCAGCGACTCCTTTGTGCTTGCCCACCATGACAGAGGCATTATCAGCACAAAAGGAAACACAATTTCCCCACGGAATTTTCCTGTCACTGAACTCATGATCAAGCAGTTTGAAAATGTTTTCTCCAGTGGAATCTTGTTTGCACGCAGGCAAACTTAGCAAACCTTGCTTCACAATCCCAGCACTGTTGTCATAGTACGAAATCAGGACAGGATATAGCTGGGCCTCACCACTGTCATTGCTACCGTCTGTAGAAAATTTCTTGAAATAACGAACTCTGAAGAATGTACAATACCTACATGCGCCACCTTTATGACATGCGGTTCTGCTCAAGCTTGGAGTGCCACAGTACGAACCCAAAGATTGGAGACTGTTCATTGACAGCAGCAAGCGATCACTGAAATGTGTTCTGCTACACAACGGCAACCAGTTTGCCTCTGTACCCATCGCTCACTCGACTACACTGAAGGAGAAGTATGAAGCGGTGAAGTACGTGCTGGAGAAAATTGGTTATGATCAGCTTAAGTGGTTTATTTGTGTTGACCTGAAGATGGTGAACTTTTTGTTGGGACAACAGTCTGGCTTCACCAAGTACCCATGTTTTCTGTGCATGTGGGATAGTAGGGACCGTGCTCAGCATTACACGAAGAAGGACTGGCCTGTGTGGGAGGAATTGGTGCCATGCAAAGAAAGGAACGTCATCAACGACCCTCTGGTGGACAGAGACAGAATACTCTTCCCACCGCTGCACATCAAGCTCGGCTTAATCAAGCAGTTCACCAATAGCTCTGGACAAAGATGGTGACTGCTTCACTTACTTGTGCCAGGCTTTTCCAGGATTGACCATGGAGAAGTTGAAAGCTGGCATCTTTGATGGTTCTCAGATCCGTCAGCTCATCAGAGATCCAGAGTTCAAAAACTCAATGAACGAAGTGGAACTGGAAGCGTGGAAGACATTTGTTTTGGTAGTGAAGAACTTTCTTGGCAACAATAAGGCCAGAAACTACGCAGAACTTGTCAACAACATGCTGACTGCTTTCAGAAACCTGGGGTGCAACATGAGCATCAAGATGCACTACCTATTTTCACATATGAACCGGTTTCCTGAGAACCTGGGTTCAATGAGTGACGAGCAGGGGAGAGATTCCATCAGGACATGAAGGAGATGGAGACCAGGTATCAGGGTCGCTGGGACGCAGTCATGATGGCTGACTACTGTTGGAATCTGAAGAGAGACCTCCCTGCCGCTGAACATTCCAGGAGTTCGAAGAAACGGAAGTTCAAGCCCTGAAGTTTGAACAGTGGTGACGCAACATGCAATTTACTTGTACTTACCTTTATCAATGCCCACCATTCAGATGACAGTAATCGATGTTTCTATCATGTAATCAATAAATGTTGTTGGCAAAACATTTTTTTTCTTAAAAACATGTTTAGGATGATATGTGTGTTGACAAAAAATCAGCTGATAATGCCACAAAAATGTAATTGATTTTGTCACAAGATCTGATTTTTTCAAATAAACTTAGCACAAAACCTGACCTGATGGAGAAAAACGGATGCCATTTCCTGATTCAGCAGTGCCAGAATACCCTAATTCACTTGTAGAAAACTAGACAAATTTCAAAAAATAAAAACTTGTTCTCCAGTGTTCTTTTTTTCTTCTTTGTTCTTATTATTTTTTTTTTTTCTTTTTTTTTCTTGCTTTTTGTTCTTTTTTTTTTTTTTTTTTTTTTTTGTTCTTGCACATCTTGCACATCTTGCAAGTTTTTGTTCTTGCACATCCATACTTTGAAGAAACTTTTGAATCTGGAAACATCTTTTGAAATAGAGGTCCAGCATGATCTGAGACTGATATGGGCAAGTTATGTTCCACAATAAATCCACTAAAGAGAAGTTCCGCTCGGGTAACATCCTCTTCCTCGCTTGTCCCTTGTTTGGTGAAATAATTCAGAAGTGTACCGGTACTCGTGCTCGAAGATCTCTCCTTTGCAATGTCTGTGTGCCGTTTGCTTCCAACGTGCTTCCGAATATCATCGCGACCTCCGTGCTCAACTGAAATATCAACGCTGCATACTGTACAATACGCATGATGAATTCCTCTTTCAGACTTTCGAATACACGGGTATTGGAGACTGTATTCGGTCTTGTACTTCTGAGACCATTTCTTGGTCTTCGTAAGCTTCTTTTTTCTGCCATTCCGTAATCAACATCGAGGGTTTGAAGCATCGGTAACTTCGAAGTCGATGTTCCACAGCTGCAGCGCGACTCGTAGAACTCTAGCGGCTGTTAAATTAAACACCGCACGGTGGTCGCGACCGCCGGGCTGGTACGGGGCCCAGCTGCATGCAGTGAGCGTATCGCATGCATATACACTGTGCATACATACCGCATGCACTGTATTGCACACATACCGCATGCACTGTATTGCACACATACCGCATGCACTGTATTGCACACATACCGCATGCACTAAATCTCAGTGCATGATCGCATAAGCGAGATCCAGACCCAATGTTTCGCTGCTCCTCATTTGAATTTGCAATTTTTTACGTACAATTTGGTAGCAGCGAACGTTATGGAGTTACCACATGCTATACGTAGCAGACGATGCTTTTCATTCAATTCTCATACTAGTACATTCTGATGAGTGAACAGTGCAAAAATATCAAAATTTCGGGAGGATAAGGATAGTGATCGTAAGGGCGGGAGTTTGGGTGAATTTTCGGAAGCCTCCCGATGAAATCGGGAGGGTTGGCATTGCTGCCATTGCAAAAAGTGAAGACGAACAGCTTCTTGTGAAGCTCAGTACTTCAATAAACCCCACAGACGCGCATGCCATTGATGTTAAATACCACAAGCGATGTTGGGCAATTCATGTAACAAATGTTTGGCGTGTCAAGAAATCATCAGAAGTTCCTCAAGCCAGTATTGTAGTTGAGGAGGAAGCAGAAATTGAGTTCCTGAGCCTAGCAGAAGGCATGATGTTGGATGGAAAGATCCTCAACATGGGTGAACTACAAGACACTTTCACTGCAATAAGATCTGCTAACAACGTGACCCATCCAGAATGTCCCCGCAAGGTAATCAAGCAACTGCTGCAGAACGAAATACCCAGTATAGAGTTCAACAAACCGAAGCGCATCAATGAGCCAGAACGTTACACAATCAAAACTACCAGGGATGAAGCCATTAACCGGATGGAGGAAACAGAGATGGGGATGAAATCGGACATGAGGGTGCTATACAAAGCATCTTCAATTTTGAGGAGAGCGATATGCAAGGCCGACAAATGGACATTCACTGGAAACTTATCTGACTCTACGAGCGAGCATGTTCCAGAAGAACTCCACATATTTTATAGATGGTTAATCCAGGGCCCAAACACAACATTGTCATCAGACAAGGAATACTTCATCGTCAACAAGCATGCCGTCAGTCTGGCACAAAGTACTGTGGCGAAGTACTTGTCACCACAACAAGTTGGAAACGTAACGAAGACCTTCAAAGTGATACATGAGATGCCACAGCAACTGGCTATCGGAATAGCCATGAGGCAAGCCACCAGGAGCAAAAAAGTTGTTGATATGCTACATAAGTTTGGAGTGTCTGTGGAGTACAACAGATTACTCAGAATAGAAGGGCAGATAGCGTCTACCGTACTTCAGAGAATGGCAATAAACGATGGCCTTTACATGCCCCCAGATGTTGTGATGGGAAGATACTTGTTCTTTGCAGTCGACAATGTTGATTTTGCGGAGGACACTACGACGGAAAAAGAACCCTTCATGCTACAGCAATGGCGATTTACCAGAGGTGGGATCCAGGCGATGAGATTCCAAAGCTTGAACTAACTGGACCAGCCCAGATGCGTTCAATCACAGATCTACCAAGCATAACCACAAAGCTGGTGGACTGTCCAAAACCAACAGCAAAGCCTCAGAGTCCATCCTATGCATCATTCTGCATCAGAGAAGGTACCAACAAATCGGAGTATCTACCCGATGTTGCCTGGCTGATGGGACGAACCTTCCGCAGGTTCGAACAGAAAAAGGACGTGTTACCACATCCGAGTAGCGAAGAACTTGCAGAAATACAGGAAAGGTGATGAAATTCACTTGGTTTTTGACCGCTATGATGTTTCCTCTTCTTTGAAGACAGCCACTCGTGATAGACGGAAAGGCAGCCAGCCCGTGGTATCCTATCACATCACAGACACTACAAACATAGCCAAGGTGTCGATGAAGCAATTACTGGTGAGTGTGAAGACGAAGATAGCATTAACTGGTTATCTTGCTGAGAAGATGTTGGAAAGAGCAAATGCCATGGGGAAGCACATGGTCGTGGCATGGGGATCACAGTGTAAAGCAACTCATACAAACATGGCATACCTCCAAAGTGACCAAGAGGAAGCAGACACTAAGCTCCTCTTGCACGCTGTCGATGCAACCAGTCATTGTGCATCCAGTATTGCCATCCACTCCCCAGACACCGATGTCTTCATTCTGGCACTTCGGCGGTATCCAGTCTTATGCAGGAACACAACTTTTGTTACAGGGACAGGACAAAAGCGCCGCACTGTTCCCCTCCAAATGATTTACCGATCTCTGCGACCGATTCAAGTAGCAGCTTTGCCGGGACTCCATGTTCTGAGTGGAGCAGACAACACCGGAAGTTTCGCCGGAAAAGGCAAAATGGTTTTCCGGAAGGCTTTCCAACATGCCAGTGATGAGGTCATTACTGCACTTGGATCCCTGGGAACAACATCACACTTGAGTACTGACACACTGAACGCCATCGAAACGTTCATCTGCTCAGTGTATGCCCCTCAAACACTGCTCACCAAGATAGACAAGCTCAGATGGTGGATGTTTTCACAGAAACAATGCCAGTCCAAGAAACTCCCTCCAACACGTGATGCCCTCGGACAAGCCACCAGTCGTGCCCACTTCCAAGCCATCGTGTGGTTCAATGACACGACACCAAACCCACAGATTCCATCACCACAAAACTATGGCTGGAAACTTGAGGAGGCAAAATGGGTTCCAGTCATGACCACTCAACTCCCAGCACCAAAGTCTGTTATTCATTTCGTGAAATGCAACTGTTCCAAGTTGAGATGTCAAACAGCACGATGCACCTGTGTGAAAGCAGGACTCAACTGCACAGACATGTGTGGATGTTCCAGTCTGGAAGACAACTGCGAAAACTCGCACCACTCAACCGACGAGGATGAAGTACCAGACGAACACGATAACGATGATGACAGCGACGAGCTCTTTGGATGAGAGCTGACTGCCATGGGACTTATGCATACATATGAACTCGGGGGTAGGGTTACATTTTGAGGTATATCTCGTTGAATTATCAAGTGAATGATATGTATATAATATCAAAAGAACTAGTGATAACATAGGTACGTTGCGATACTATTCATTAGCAGATTGGTGAGCACAATGTTGAGAAAAAGGTATTTTGGTGAACTGCGGACGGTGAAACCTAAGTTGAAATATGGTCAAAATTTTGATTTTTGTGTGATTTATTCATGATATGGCTCATATTGACGAATAAATGACCTATGAGTATGCAGAGGTTCATGCCGGTCAATTTGATACCAAATATGACAAAATTGGTGGTATATGGAGGGGTCAGGGTGATTGTCACTTTTTAAGCGGCGTAAAAGTCATTCTTCAAAAAATGTTAAATGTGTTCAAAATACATGTCCACACCATTTCCCAGAGTGCCACCAAGCTTTTTATTAATCATTAGGGTCCACTTGAGTCCAGCGTGGTGGTTTGCTTTCATACCAAAAGTCCCACGGGACTTTATTTTGTGCAAGATGCTGCCTGACTATATATAGATAAATAAATAAATTCTGTGCATGATGAAAAAAAAAAACAGGCCCAAGACTCGGTCTTGAGGCACTCCTACCTTTGAAATAAGTAACATTTTGCCTCCACAAGGCACACATTTTAATACCTTTGTTTCAAAAGGCTCATTCATTGTTGGTTAGTTTTAAATGATTTACAAAATAAATAATTGAGTGTTTTAGCGTCAAGGTGTGAAGATTTTCTTCCGAGTAAATGTCTCATTGAAGGAAGACCCGTCGGGTTTCTATTAAAGTACGAAATAGTGTTGTGGGCCAGGGTTCGGTGGCGATAAACGACCACTAGGTGGAGCAGTAGAGCCGTCTCCCACCAAACACCTGGAATTTAGGTCGTGACAAACACTCAAACCCACACCTCCGTCGCCGCACGAAGCACCAGGGACCAGGAACGACGCAACGGACGCCAGCCAGCACGAGAACGGACGAGACGATCGCCCGCGGGTAGACGAGAATGCCAGCAGGCAAGACGAGGCTTCTTCTCTTTCTCCTTCTTCCCTTCTCGACGGCTCGCCACCGACTCTTATCCTTCCCCTCCCCCACGGGTCGAGGGAACCGCTCTGAGGGACTCGCCTCCGGATTGGACGAGGGGCGAACATCCCATCTGGCTGGGCGGGGCCACCCCTGAGGTGGTCAGCCTCCTGATTGGATGAGGCATCTCGGGGGGGGGGGGGCGTCGAGGCGTCTCGGAGGCCCGCCCCCGAAGAGGCTCCATAGTAGCTTTCGGCACGCTGGCCTCCCATTGGCTGGGGTGCGTGTGCGATGCTAGTCCTTCTCTCGTTGGCTGGAGGAAACGTTCCATGCCCTTCCTCGGGGCGGAGCCTCAATCTGAGGCGATGGAGGCTCCGCCCACGCCTTCAGCCAAAAACACGTGGGCAATGGAGACCAGGTTGAGTGAGGGACGGTGCCGCTGTTGTTGTTGTAGTAGATGTATAAAACCTGACTTTTCAATAACTCAGCGCACACATGAAATTCCCATTACACATCGGGACGGGACCCTGACTATAAACACATACTTATGGAAATAACTGAACTGCGGGGGCTGCTGTCTGTGTGCAAATGGCTTCCAGATTCGTAACAATACAACATATTGCCAATGGATCCTCGATATGGAAATCGGTCTAGTGTTCGGTGTTGTGTAATTGAAGCTGCTCCATGATTCTCCATAAGATTTGCTGAACTGATGCTTTTTAATTACCTTGCATGCAGGTGTAATCCTGCATGGATTTTTTTTTCATCCAAAGCTGTTCTTCACAAAAATCATCAATTGAACAATACATACAGAGCCCAGTGCTTGCTGTGCCTAATGTTTTGCACCTTAACCCCAAGCACAGTGCTGGCTACACAAGAGAAGTACATCAAAAGTGATGTGAAGACTGTGGAAGAAGAGCTGAGAGATTCATGATGGCGGTGCAACCGCACATCAATCCTGTACGGGTCCCAATTAAGTTATTATTCTGCAGAGCTGAAACTGTTAGGGTTGGGTCCCCTCTCTCTTTAAATTTTAAAAGGTATTACCTGTTGTTCAAGTGACTTGTTCTTAAGGCTATTCTGATATGGATTCCATATTTCTCAACTCGTTGGTAGTTTTTTTTGTTCTCTTGATTTGGGCATTTCAAACCATCAATTATTTTCAAGGTGTATTCTCGTTTTATGAGAAAGGTCATCCTATTGTGCCATTGCTGCTCACCTGCCATGAATAACTACTCACCAAGGAGGGAGGGGAAGGAGAGAAGAAATAAAAGAAAAACTGCCCCAAAAGTTTGACAGCAAACCGTTATGATTACGAGCATCAGAATGTCACTGCTGGTGAACATGGGGTTATGTTGTGAAAGTTACATCACTATAGAAATACGTATTCCTGATCATCACTCACACAAGTTTCTTTTCTCCCCTTATTATTATTATTTTTTTGTATAATTTTTTTTTGATCATCACTCACACCTCGACATAGTCGAGGCTCGTGGAAGAACTAGTACTAGTACACTTGATGAATTAGGACACAACAGAACAAAAGGAACAGTAAAAAGAGGGGGGAGAAACACCAACAGCAGAGCCAAAGGCCAAGACAGAGGGAGTCTGACAAACATTGGGTGTCGGGAGGAATGGGGGGCAGGAGTGTATACATGGGGTGGAAAAGAGATGGATACAGAAGGAAACTCACAGGAGGGAAAACTGGAAATTTTGAAGGTTGAGAGATTGGGGTGGGGTAAACGAGGGTATAAAAGATCATGGTTTTGGATTGGGGATGATTTGAGATGGTGGTGAACAGCTGTCTCAGAAACTTTGAGGGAAGGGTGGGATTGAAGAGGATGTGCAAGTTTATTCCACAGGCAGGAAAAAAAAAAAAAAGAGGAATGATCCTGGATTGAGGTAGTTTAACAAGGGGGTTGATGGTGGACCGTGTGTGCCCTGCAGAAACCTGGGGGAGACGAAGCACGGAAAGAGGGTGCAAGACCAGAAAGAAAGCGGTTAAAGACAGAGGTACCACCGACCTCTCTGATGGCGAAGTGATAGGCTCATTTGATTTGCTGTAAGAATACACAATTTGGGGTAGCTGCTGCATCACTACTCAACCAAGTACAATACAATGGTGAAG
Organism: Eptatretus burgeri; assembly: GCF_056783735.1. Classification (NCBI taxonomy): domain Eukaryota; kingdom Metazoa; phylum Chordata; class Myxini; order Myxiniformes; family Myxinidae; genus Eptatretus; species Eptatretus burgeri. Next base: position 45,205,258 of record NC_140961.1, read on the forward strand.
GGTCATTTAAATATTTCTGTTTGCTCTTGGAATTGTACCTGTATAAACCTTGTCCTTGCTTGCCAGCTTAAACATTGTTCAATCTTTAGACAGCTTATAGGACATTGAAAATGCAGGTTGCTTAGTTCTGTAACGATTGGGATTGAGGAGTGTGTGAAGGGAGGGGGGCAGCACTTAGTTCTTCCTCAAACATTCTGAACCCTACAGGACTTTATGGCTGCCTAGCAACTGACAGAGACTTTTGACAAAAAAGTACAAATGTAGGGTGCATAATATGAGTTTTCAATTTATCAACGACACCAAATTGGATTTTATCTGCATTCAAAGATTTGTTTAAAATATTCTTTACCACCTCCCTTTTCCCCCATGTAAACAACAGATGAAATTTCATTGAAACATTTAAAAACTACTGGTGAAAGTGGTCATTTTCTAATAGCAGCAATTAATAAATAAACGGAGCCCAGCAGGATAGCTCGGTAGCAAACTCACCGTTGGCCCGGCTGCTCTGGAACCGACTCCGAGCCCAACTATAAACTCTCGTCCTGATGGTTTACCAACATGGGATTCCGTTGAAAGGTTCATGAAGCCGGGTGTCCCGTCTGCTCGCATTTGCCAGCAAACAGATCACAAAAAAGGTCGTCATGTCGCAGTACTACCAGGGTTCTCTGCACCTCGATGCTTTGATAGCACCGAACCTGAAGAAAAAGCATTAAACTGAACATTAAAAAAAAAGTGTCCGTAAAATGTTTTGTACAAATGTGAGTAAGGTTGTACATACCTGTATGATAGTTACCTTGTTGATATATTTAAGCTGCAATGTATAGTTGTTTTTTTTTTAATTGAAGAAGTTGTATGCCAGCATATGAGGTTCCGAACAGGGTGGACATATTTCAGGTGAACATTTCTGAGAGACGACAGCCATTTAAAGAGAACCACCTTCGTCGGGCAGCAATGGATGGGTGCTGAGCGCTACTTTATAAAGCAGTCTCCAACATACTGTACTATAACTTAATGAAATAACATTTTTGACTTGCATCCCTCTCGCATACATATCGTTCTTTTGCAGTTCCTTTTCTATCCTGCTGGTTTTCAAATGTGGAAGGATTAGGGAAACATGTCATCATGTGTAAATAATCAATACATGCATGTACTGTGTACGTCTTACAAGAGGTTTGAAAACCAAACACCATGTGACTTTAGCTTTAAAATGAAAAATAAAAACCTTTTTTAATGCCTCTGCAGCTGCAGGCCAAAGTCCTCATGTTTGTGGAATTTTTTTTTGTATACCTTGTTGAGGCTCGTATGAGAGCAAACACACAACGCACATCAAGGGGGGCATGAGACAGGAGGGGTTGTCGGTCCATGCATCCTTTGCCGGTTATTTTTGTGAGCATAATTCCGGAATTACCAAAGGTGTTTCAACCAAACCTGGCACAACTATGGACTGAACCAAAGGGAGGAACTGATTACATTTTGGGTTTAAAAGATGAGCAGTCAAAAGGCACGTGACCTTAAATTGAAAATAATTTTGTTACCATAGTAACTTGTGTGAACCACCGAAGGGATTTCAATCAAACTTGACATCAGTATGAATCGCCTCCACTCATTCGTTCTTTTTTCTGCTTGTGGAACAAACTTCCATACTCGCTTCAATGTCATTCTTCCCTTCAGGTATTCAAGACAGCTATTCATTACCATCTCAAATCATCCGCCATCCAAAACAATGATATTTTCTACACCTGTTAAACTGCCCACCACCCCTTCCAAAATTTTGCTTTTGTTTGTCTCCATCTATTTTCTCCCTCCGCCCAGCATTTCCCCCTTCTCCTGCTGTTCCTTTTGCTATGTTACGTGCTGATCCATTCTTTGTGCTAGCTCTTCCACGAACCTTGACGATGTATACAAAAAAAAATTTGTGATATTAAAGATGAACTGATTCAATATGGGGGTTTAGAATGTCAAAGCTCATGTGACCTTTGAGAATCATTTTGCAGACCAAAACTTAAGTGACAAACATGTCTCATGTAACCTTTAGTTGAGATCAAACATAAGTGGTTTGCGATCTAATGTAGGTGGGATGTGATCTCACATAGGTGGAAGTGGTATATCCAGACACATTTGTATGCAATCCTATTTTCTACTTTTTTATACGCCCAATATATATATATATATATATATATATATATATATATATATATATATATATATATATATATATATATATATATATATATATATATATATATATATATATATATATATAATCGGGGCGTATTATGTGATACCGGTCGTCCGTCCGTCCATCCATTCCTGTCCGCACTCGAACTCCCAAAGTTTTCAACTTCCACATTTCATATTTGGTACATAGGTACAGACTGTGGAGACGGTGTGTCGCGACATACGTTCGTCACCTAAAATGGTTGCCATGGCAACCAGGATGCTGTTTTCCACGTAGTAGCACAATTCTGTAAATACCTTCTTGTTTTTCATAAATTGACGTGTTTGAATATATAATTGTGTGCGCGCGTGTGTATCACAGAGACTTTTTCGGGCGTATATTGTGCTCACTTGTTTCTTCTTCTAACTATTAGACATTGTCCATCCTTGTATGCACCAGTAAGGCAGCAAATGCAGTTTATTAAATTTACCAGCCATTTCCATGTCTCTCACACGGGGCCATCTGGAAAGCCCGCAACAAATGTAGATCTACCCTCAGGAGAGCCAGAAAACAACATCTGTCCAGTCTCAACAATGAGCTTTCAAACTTGCCTCCTTCCTCTAAAATCTGACGGTGCCTTGTCAAGTCCATCTCTAGTGTATGCTCCCCTTCCATCCCTTCCCTCACTTCAAATGGCACCATCGCAGACTGTTAGGGAGAAGACAATGCTTCAAAATCTTGTCCCCAACCCCTCGCTCTCTGTATCCACCCTTCCCAGTCATAACCAACTGCTCCTAAATAATGTATTTCGCACCTGAAAAGGGGGAGAAGTTTCTGGCAAACCTCAACTCTGACTCTGCAACTGGACTGAATGGCATCAGCACCTGTCTCCTAAAAACCTGCTCTTGCACTTCCTCTCTCTGCCCTTTTTCACTCTGTCATTTACCATAGGTCATCTTCCATCTGCTTGGAAATCAGCCAACATCACAGAATTAAATCTTCTTCTTTTTGCGTATGGCAGCTTGGTTGCTGGGTAGCTATCATTATGGTGGGGTGTGACTATGCTGCTGATGATGTGCCCCTGTTCCAGTACACTGGTACTCGTTTTGCCGATCTTGGAAAGATGACAGACAGTCAACCAAACCTGGTTTAATTCAACAACCAAGTGGGATTTGAACTCAGGACAAAAGGATCTCAAGCAACCACCCTAACCACCAAGCCAACACCATCCATCCATTGCGACCATACTCTGTGCAGAGCATTGGTGCTGCCTACGCAGTCTCCTGAATGAATGGGTGCAGATCTGGACAGGTCACCACTCCAACACAAGATACCAGCAAGCTGGTACTCATTTTTGCTGACCTCAGAAGGATGACAGGCAAAGTCAACCCTCAACAGCCAAGGGGGATTCCAAGCCCACCACCCCAACCATCAAGCCAACACCAGGCACTCATATACACCAAGACAAGAATCTAAGCATTGATTGTCGCCTTTTTATTTTCAGAATGACAAAGAATAAACAACAAATTAATTAAACTATGAGCAGTACAAGTTTCCAAAGGATGAAGTTAATTTTACAGTAAAATCGTAAACATAAGCTCTCGATTCAAAGTTTATTTTGAAATATAATTTAATATTATACAGTACTTGGCTGTTACACATGCCAAAATAACGGGAAGATGGCAGGATGGGTAAAGGGTATGCATGCTCACCTCTAAGCTATCTCACCTGGGTGCAAATCCCGACCCAGCTATAAAGCATAATCCTGTTGTTTCACAGGCAGGGCAATTCATCAATGTGAATTGATGTTAAACTGGGCATCCTGTCTGCCGGCATTATTTAAAGATCCCACAGTGCCCTTCACAAAGAGTAAGCAAGCTATCCCCAGCACCTTGGTCAAATTCCTGCCTTGACTTCCTGAGTCTGACTGGCGACCCAACCGGGATTGTAGCCTAACAACTGCTTCAGTAGCACCAACGCTCTGTATAGGACATGGTGATGATGATATAACGGGTGATGAGGTATGTGAAGCACCACCATCTGTTCCACGTAATTGTTACTTGGCACATCTAGGTCAAACCACCTTGAGGTGTGAGCCTTCAAGTGCAGTTATGATCCAATGTTACAGGACTCTATATGGCAAATAAAATCCTGCATGCTGACAAACACACACTACGATATCCATAATGAATAATTTGATGAGACATTTCATGGGCATGCCTGTGCAGCATGTTATCAGCTCATCGGTAAAATTGCATCAGCTTGGCTGACGAACACAAGTCATATGTGATGTACCTGTTGGCCCTTGATGAGCAAAGTCATCATGTGGATGGTTGCTTGGGCCGACAGGTAAGCAAATGGAAGGATGAAAGGACAAAAAGCAGAATTAGTCTGGAACATCTATAAAGAGGATGCTGTTATGCTGGTCCAGAGCATTGCTGTGGCACCAAGACTCCCAGAAATAAAATGTTCCATGAAAATGTACCTATTATCTTCATTAACCCAAGCCCCTTACTTTCTGGTTTCAGTGTTTCCTCCCTTTCCTGTTAGTTTATCCACTTGCTGGTTATGCCCAGTTCTTGCCTTTCTACCCCTAACCAATTTAACCATGCTTTCCCGTGAGACTCACTCTTGTAGAAAGAGAGCAAAATAAAAATTAAAACCACATAACAGACAGGGGGGTTGGTGTTCACACAGCATAGACTTTGGAGCTGTAGTCGCAGTGCAGAGTGGAGGATCGATCATCACATTGCACACACAACTTGGATGTGGTCCATTGTCCCAATGCAAGTACAACTCCTGGTAGAAGGCTCTCTCATGCTGTTTCATCACTCCTCCAGACTTTGAGGCCTTGAGGTGTAAGCTTTGGATCTTGATCATCTTCGAGAGAATATGTTGTGATGACCATTGCCATTGCACCCTTTGACCAGTCACGCCAATCTTACGACTCAGACATTTGAGCACCGTCGTGGCCGATCCGATGAGCACAGGGACATGCAGAGCCGCACATTGAGGGAGTTGCAACCTAACGGGTCCCAGTTTCTCTTGTTTACATGATTTATAGTTTCCATTTCATGATTGCACAGGAACACACACTGTAATGCTTAAATACTACTTCAGTTGCATGTAGTCTCATTTTTCTCATGGTCAGTTTGTTACATGATGGGATGCTGTGCTTAAGGGTAACACCAATCGATCAGGAGTTTACAATGTATAGGTTCCCTCAAGACATAGGAGATCAAAGGCAGTCGAGTGCCCTGGAGCAAGCTGATTGTAGAAAAGGGAGGGGGGGAACCTGAAAAAGTCAAATACAGAAAGCAGAATATCATGCAAGATAAATTCAGCTTCTCCCATGTCACAGCATCAAGCAGACTCTCCCTACCAAGTATTTGAATGCCCACCTGCACATCTACTGTTAAAAAATGGAGCTACAGAAAGAAGTAAAGTCGAAAGTGCTAATAAGAGAACCAATAAGCAAAAGTATGGCCATGAGGAAATGCAGAGAAATTGAAATAAAGTTTCAATTGCAGACACAGTGATCGGAAAATTTGCATAACTTCCATACATTTTAATCTGATAGACTTTGAAAAAATTTTTAGGGGGATGGGGGAGGTCTGCATTTGCTTAGAAAGTTAAAAAAAAAAATCCTAAACTATTAATAAGTGACAGCAGTCCTTTCAGTGTTATACACAACTAAGGAAGGAACTTTGTACTTTTGACAGATAAACTTCCTATCATAAAGCATATCAGTATTTACTATGCATCCTCATAAAAACTACCTGCAAAATCAAATTCTCCATGACAATTCTACCTTTGTTTGGAAAAGTGTGCCTTGTCAATACACATACTAGTCTCACTTTAGCTGTGCACTTTGTCCTCGCTCAACATTGTAGTTGCGTTCTCGAAAAATATGACGAAGCGAAAGTAACGTTTAACTTTTTAAGCGAATCACATTTTCCCACAAGAATTAATATATAAACTTTTGAACATTTCTCATCAGAACAAAATTCAAAACTTGAAATACTCCAAATGTATACTGATAAATGGAATAACGTTTTACAAAACAACATTATAAATATAAAATAGATTTCAATTTAAAAAAACATATCACTCACCAGTGATGGGTGTCGAGGTAAGTTGTAGAGGTGGGGTTGGGTGGAGGGACCAGTGGTGGAGTTAATGGGACAACCCAAGCACTGTCCCGATATCAACTGCTTGTTCTCAGATGTCCAAATGCTTTTAAACCTGCACTTTGATGTCTAAATTAATAGCTTTCTTACAACTGGACTCACTACAATCACTTAATGAGCATTTTGACTCTTCTTTCTGAATCACACTTCAAACAACATCAAAATGGCGTGACAGTTGTTCGTCTACATACGCCTCTGCATATACGTGACACAGAATAGTTCACTGTGGCCCTCTGGAAAACGACATAATAGCGAGCGTCTTGACATTAAAAGGATATATGTTCCCTATTGCATTAACACCGTTATAATGAAACGATGTTAACCGAATCAATGATAAGTGAAGAATTACTGTAACGTCTGTTACGGATTAATATAAATCTTTTTTGAATCCTATACAGTATATAATTGGGAAATGCTAAGGTGTTTTGTGTTAAAGGCATTATTCTGATAACTGTGAGAAAGGCAACTCGAGTTACAGTGAATTAAACCAGAGAGTTGGTGTCAAAGCCGCCCAATGCTCACCTGTTTATACATTTATCGTTTTTAAAAGACTAGTCTAATAATATTTTTTATAAAGCATTGCAGTGAAGTCTGATACAAATAATTTTAAACCAATATATGTATTTGTATATTGTAATCATTAAAAAATAGTGCGGTAGATAAAAACATTAGAAAGAAAATAACTTGCACCAAAAACTTTAACATTTTCACGCTGACGCTGATGCTCACGCCGGGGGTATCGCTATAGCTCTCTGTTCTTCGAACAGGCGAGCTAATAAATGAGATGTATTGGGGGAATGCAGACGGCTGAGTGCATCATTGGCATCATGACATCGAAATGGGTTATCAACAGAACTTTGAAGATGACTTTTGGTGAGGCTGAACGGTTCGATCAACATGACAATTGCACTCCTATGTTGACGTGAAATGAACTGGGTGAAAGATTTTTTTGTTAAAAAGAACACTCTGAACCAATGGTCAGGCTTTGGTCCATCTTCGGATTCAGACAGTACACATTGCCTTCTCTTGAGAAGGACCTTGCATAGTTGCCATAAAAGCCATGAGAGTTCGGCAGAAGCACCATGGAGGAGGTCTTGGAGATGAACCAGATATCCAGCTCCAGCAGCATACGGAGCCTTGCAGCGGTGGAGTGGTGTGCACAATGGAGACAGGCTGCGACGGCATCGTGAGCCTTGCCTCAATGGGCACACGGTGCCCACAGACCTGATTGTGATTCAGCACAGTGCCGGTGTTCAGATCCACTCTTGCTGGCAGACTGGTTGTGCTCACAAAGAGCCAACGCAGCACTCGGGGTACGAAACAACTCCACGTTGACATCTCATGCCAACAGCTTCTCTGGGCAGCGCGCGCCAAGGTCGTCCCTCCTCCTCCATTCTTTCTCACGGTTCGGTCAGAGTTGCGGTGAGATTTCCATACTGTGTGATAATTCCCGTGGCGCTCATTCACTCCATACACAAGGCTGACCATTTGGCTGACCATTCATGTTAGCTTCCACATGGCAAGGTTCAATTGCACGTTCGGACACTGCAAGATTCTGACTTTGCTTCACGGCATGAATCCTCTATTCAAAGGCATTTGAAGAATACGATGAGGTTATCATTTGGGTTTACAAAAATATTCAAGACTATTTACATGTGAATGGAAAGCAAAACATTTGCCAACTGAAATAATATTACCAGCATATGTTTTGAAAACAATATGTTCCTATATGAAAACAATATGACTGCTTTGAAGAAGATGAAAAGTGGAAAGGCGGTTGGCGCAGATGGTATACCAGTGGAGGCATTGAAGTGCTTAGGAGAGATGGCAGTGGGGTTGTTACCAGATTGTTTAATAAAGTCTTGGAAAGTGAGAGGATGCCGGAGGAGTGGAGATTAAGTGTACTGGTTCCGATTTTCAAGAATAAGGGTGATGTGCAGAGCTGTGGAAATTACAGAGGGATAAAGTTGTTAAGCCACACCATGAAGTTGTGGGAAAGAGTCGTGGAAGCTCAGTTGAGACGAGAGGTGACGATCTGTGAGCAGCAAGATGGGTTTACGCCAGGAAAGAGCACCACTGATGCGATGTTTGCTTTGAGAATGTTGATGGAGTAGTATAGGGAAGGCCAGAAGGAGTTGCATTGTGTGTTTGTGGATTTAGAGAAAGCTTATGATAGGGTGCCAAGAGAGGAGTTGTGGCATTGTATGAGGAAGTCGAGAGTGGTGGAGAAGTATGTGAGGATCGTGCAGGATATGTATGAGGACAGTGTGACAGCAGTGAGGTATGCGGTAGGAATGACGGACCGGTTTAAGGTAAAAGTGGGATTGCACCAAGGATCGACTCAGCCCTTTCCTGTTTGCAATGGTGATGGACAGGTTGACGGACGAGATCAGACTGGAGTCTCCATGGACTATGATGTTCGCGGATGACATCATGATCTGTAGGGAGCAGGCTGAGGAGAGCCTCGAGAGGTGGAGGTACGCACTGGAGAGAAGGGGAATGATAGTCAGTCGGAGTAAGACGGAATACATGTGCATAAATGAGAGGGAGGGTGGTGGTATGGTGCGGTTGCAAGGAGTTGAGGTGGGGAAGGTGGATGGGTTTAATTACTTGGGATCAACTGTCCAAAGTAACGGAGAGTGTGGGAGAGAAGTGAAAAAGAGAGTGCAGGCAGGATGGAGTGGTTGGAGAAGAGTTGCAGGAGTGATTTGTGACAGAAGGGTAGCTGCAAGAGTGAAGGGGAAAGTATACAAGATGGTAGTGAGACCAGCTATGTTGTATGGTTTGGAGGCGGTGGCACTAACAAAAAGACAGGAAGCGGAGCTGGAGGTGGCACAATTAAAGATTCTGCGATTCTCGTTGGGAGTGACGAGGATGGATAGGATAAGAAATGAGTATATTAGAGGGACAGCGCAGGTAGGACGGTTTGGAGACAAAGTGAGAGAGGCGAGATTGAGATGGTTTGGACATGTGCACAGGAGGGAAGCAGAGTATATCGGGAGAAGGATGTTGAAGATGGAGCCGCCAGGCAGGAGAAGAGGAAGGCCAAAGAAGAGGTTCATGGATACAGTGAGGGCGGACATGCGGGTGGTTGGAGTGTCAATGGAAGATGTGGAGGATAGAGTGAAATGGAGACGGTTGATCCGCTGTGGCGACCCCTAACGGGAGCTCGCCGAAAGAAGAAGATGTTTTGAAAAGAATAATAATAATAATAATAATAATAATAATAAAGAAGAAAACGAAACAGGGGTGTATTAAAACTTGAGTGTAAAATTGTTTTCTCACAGGGAGGCACTCATTCAGAGGCACGGAGGCCGCGCGTAACACGTCCTATTGAGTGAGGGTCGTATCCCTCAATGGAGGTTAAAGATTAAAAATAAAATGTGTTCAAATATCCATTCCTATATTTAATGAACAGTATGGTGTTTGAAAATCCCCCAAAAAACATCTCACCTCATCAAATGCATGTACGATCAAGAAAAACTTGTATGTATTGAAGGATTAAAAGTGAGACAACTGTCCACTTATTGTTGGCTCCTTCGCCCTCACCCCCTCCACCAAACCACCTCACTACCCCCAACCACCATGCAAACAATGTCTTTCCACTTTTGCTTAAATGGTATTGGTATTTTAAATGAGTAAGACCAAGGGAAAAAGGTTTAATTTCTGTGATGGTTTCTCAACCTCGACAGGTTTTATTCACCATGTAGAAACAATCAGATGAATTGGCTAAAAAAAAAATTTTTAAATAATCTTCTCTTCAAGTCATCTAGTTTTTCTGATATTTATTTTCTGATCAGACTCACAATGTAATGCTTGTCAGGTATCTGATGATTTATTGAAACAAAGCTAAGTTACTCGATGTATTTAGTTTTTGAAATGTTTTGTGAATTTACAGTATTTATTCAGATTATGGTGAGAATACATGTCGTTTCTTATATTTTAACTTATTTCCAGATTTTTAACTTATATTTTTTATTGTAAATTACTACTTACTTATTTCCATTTAACGTCAAAATATAAAGGGCATTTGAAGAATGCGATAAGATTATCATTTTTGGTTTATAAAAATCTTCATAACTATTTACATGTGCCTAGAAAGCTGTACATTTGCCAACTGAAATAATTATTACCAGCATATGTTTTGAAAACAATAATAATAAAGAAAATTTGATGAACATAAGTTATAAACACCTGTCTTTTCTGTAAATTATAACCCGTCTCATAGACATGGTTGTGTGGGGGAAAAAAAATCTAACCCAGCATTGTAATTTTTGGTATGACACATTCTTCAGTCTTGAAAGCAGAAAGTGTGTGTGTATGTGTGTGTATGTGTGTGTATGTGTGTGTATGTGTGTGTATGTGTGTGTATGTGTGTGTATGTGTGTATGTGTGTATGTGTGTATGTGTGTATGTGTGTGTATGTGTGTGTATGTGTGTGTATGTGTGTGTATGTGTGTGTATGTGTGTATGTGTGTATGTGTGTATGTGTGTATGTGTGTGTATGTGTGTGTGTGTGTGTGTGTGTGTGTGTGTGTGTGTGTGTGTGTGTGTGTGTGTGTGTGTGTGTGTGTGTGTGTGTGTGTGTGTGTGTGTGTGTGTGTGTGTGTGTGTGGAGAGACAGACAGTACAATCGTGTCGTACACTGTACTTTTGCATTCACGAAAGTGAGAGAAGGAAAAGAACCATGAATCAAATTTTCCCCTCAGATTAAAAATAATAATAAAACAAGACAAATAAATTCCCTCCAAACATAACTTACACGTGGCCTTTCTTTCACTTATAACACCCAACTTTGTCTCGATCTTTAAAATCAATATTTTATTTAAATTGAAGTATATACTTAAATACTGAGTATTTTTAATTTTATAAAACACCTGTTCTTTCTGTAAATATGCAGGGTAACATGTTCTTTGAACTCGAGTTATTATGATGACAATCACCGAACAACAGCACCTCAGGCTCTCCCAAGTAAAGAGCAACATACCATTTATTGGGCAATTGTATATCATTGCTATAACCTTTTGAACCACCCTTGTATAATCCAAGTTAGATAATAGGTGGCTGTTCTCAGACCAAGAGATTTTTCACCATAACAAGCAGAATGATGCAGACCCAGCACCCAATGACAATGCAGGAAGCAGCGGCTGGTTGAAAGTCGCTTTGAAGGTGTGCAAGAGTCCAGTGTCGTCCCCGTAACACACCAGCTCACCCGCCTCATAGTCCAAGCACAATCCCAGCCTAGATGGACTCGCCATCAAGTTCAGCAACACCCTCTTTCCGTTGTGCCAAGCGGCATATTTTCCATCCCATTTCCTCAAGCACCACGATGCGAGATTACCTCCCAGTGAGCATTCGCTGCCATATCCTTTCCGAGAGATGGAATCGTACACCGCACCGATCTCGCAACGATTTGTCCGACTTATATCCACCTCCCAGTAATGGCGGCCTGAGGAAAAGCTTTCTGTTGTCAGCACTTGGGTATAAAAGTCAAACCTGAGAGGATGGTCAGGGTGCGGCTGCACAGAGCTCGTCTTCGTTGCCATTTTTAAGTCTTTGGACAGCAAGAGATTTGGGTGAGCTGAAATGTGGTCCAAGGTGGGAGTACGTCCATCTGGTAGACATAGCAAGAACACATCTTTTGATCCAATTTCAAACTGACTGGCCACCAATCCTCCACTGATCACAATTATGAGGTTAACCACCAAGGTCAGATGACCAGGAACATTGCCTTGCATGATGTTCAACTATCCTCCAAATACATGTTCTAAACCAGCAATGCATTAGAAAGGATTCGGAAACATTACACTCGGATGTCACCAATGTTCTGATATGAACAGATGAATACACGATAAATAGTCTCTACTACTCCCCCACCCACACCCTCCAATCATTACTTACAGAGACTCCTTAAGCTGTTTGGTGACAAGCCACTGATCCCTGGTATGCTTGCCTTCCCATCCTTGATGAGTGGCAGAGCTAGAGAACAACAACAACAAACAAAAAAAACACAGAAAAGATTGAATTTAAAACTTTCCTTCACAATGTGTTGCTATTATGGAACATCACAGAAATCTGCCGCACCATTCAAGTTTGAGCAAATGTGAATAATTGGTTCTGATCAAGGGTGTACTTATCCCTCAGATGAAGGGTGTGAAAACACAAAACAGCGATCTCGGAGTGATATTCATGTGAACTTGTGAAAATCCATGTGATTATTGCATGCTGATCAATTTGGGTGGTATTCAGTGGCAATGCTTTGTCAAGGTCTCCACCAAAGCAAGAGCGAGAGAGGTGAAAGTAAAATAGATTTAAATAACCCGGCAGTGTAGCCAAAGAATGCCACCAACATCGCCCGGCACGTCCTGATGCCATAGCCGTACAAAAGACAAGCAGTGGTGCAATCCAAAAGGGGGCAATGGGAGGGAAATGTTGAACTTGGCCAAAGTGCATTCAAACTACAGTTTTATCCCCAGAGGAACTGAATCCTGTTATTATTACTTTTTTTTGTGTGCTTCGCAAGTGTAAAGGTGCATTTGGAGCAATCGCTCATCACACACTGAACTATGAATCAAAGGTGACCGAGTTCTAAACACATTCCACTCACTATGTATTTCCTTGAGGAAGGTCTTGTTCAGCTGGATAAGCGAGTCCATCTCATGCTGCTCTTTGGAAAAATCCAGTATGTCAGGAAGTGTGTGCTGTATGTCCCGCACAGAGTCCAGCCTGCACACAAACAGGAAAATGCATGGTGATGAGAATGGCCGCAGCACAAACATCAAGGACCCTTGAGGGTGATGAGAGCTCCATTAGAAAGTGAGATTTGAATGACTGAAGATTAGCACACCAGCATGCCAAATGCACAAACATGGGGCAGTACTCCCACTTTACCACCACTCACTCATACCTGCACTGGACATCTTTGTGATCCTGAAATGGCAAAAAAAAAAAAAGCAGCGATCAACAGGACTTCTACTCTTCCATCCATCAACTCAAACTACAATAATCGATTACTCCAGCTAATGATACATTTCGTACAAAAGAAAATAGGACGGCTACCAACAATGATGTGACAATAGTTAAGGAAAGGACCACGGATAGCCCGCCTTTATACCAAGCAGAGGGAGAAAGAAAAAAATGTTTTTTTTAAAAGGAGTAAAGTTTGAAGAAAGATAGTACGATTATAAATGCTAAAGCGGAGGCTTTAAAATCCCACAACTGCCTCTTTCAAAGATTCCAGAACTTTTCAGTCAAAAATGTGTAAATAAGTAAATGTAAGCATGTTCCTTCACAGATTGAATGTTTTTGTTATTGCAGGAAAAACAACAGCAAAGCATTGGAGTTTAACCATGATTAGCACAGACATGATGGTGAAATGCAGCTGACCTGCAGGAAGGCAACTGCCTGAGCTTCCTGTAGCACTTTCTTCAGGCTCAACTCTGTCTCCTGAACACGTTCCAGCTTCTGTTCCACTTCCAGAATGTGCTTCTCAAACAGCACACACTCCAACCTCTCCCGTTCCAGGAGTCTCTTTTTCATCACTTCCACCGTTTTGTCCACAAGCTCGTACAGTTCGTCTCGTTTCCGCTCCAATGCAGCCGTACCATCCCCAGCTGAACCCTGCATGGCATCGGTAGTATGTGGGTTCATGGGTTCATCAACTCAAAAAAAAAAAGATGTGCACTATGTGCACGTCCCATTTCAAGGTACAGGTTTGGAAGGCTGTGCATTACAATGACGGGGGTGGTTCATGTGTGACGTTAGATGGAAGTGGTACATCATAAATTGTACAACTGAAATGGCGAAAAGCTTTCACAAACTATCACGAGGACTTTCGGCTTTGCAAACTCTCCACCTCGTTCAATGCATTGTCACCTTGTGGGATGTAAATAAGAGTTCCCTTACAAGGACCTTCAAAAGCCTATGCAATGGATGCTTGTGCATGATCTATCCTTTTAAAACTAGCCGAAACCCCGTCAGACGGATTCCGTTCAATGAGCCCAATATGACAACCAGTGGCGGCTCTTGTAAGAGCCAGATCCCAGTCGATGTACTCCATGGCCTTATCTCATGAGGCCTACAAAACGTCCTTGTACACAACATTTTTTGTGTACACTACTCCTTGTGAAGAAGTCCCCTGATTTGTGCACGTGTCTACTTTGACGTACAAACACCGTGTCAAAACTTCTCAGGTCACAGTACCGAGAAAAACGTGACGCGACCGCGAGGAGGAGCACAAAATTGGTCCTTCAGTATTAATATATAGATGCTTCAGAGTTGAAGGTTGACTATTGCCACTATGTGCGATGCACTCTTACAGGTACGAAGTTTCTTTCAGTCCAGGTCACAGTACCGAGAAAAACGTGACGCGACCGCTAGAAGGAGCACAAAATTGGTCCTTCAGTATTATCCTTTTAAAATGCTGAGCGTCAAGCAAGAAAGCAACACATACCTTTCTCAAAGTCTTTGGTACGAGTTAGTCAGGGTCGGGTTTGAAAGACCATCTCCCAGACTAATCAGTGGATGCTCTAACCATTATGCCACTGAGTCTGGTTAAATTCTCTTTCTCTTTAAGAGTGAGGAACCAGATTTGGTGGTGTAATGGTAAAGAGCATATGCACTGAGTCTGGGAGGTCAATAATTAAAACCCTGGCTGAGTCATACCAAAGACTTTAAAAGGGGCATGTGCTGCTTCCCTGATTGACACAACATTTAAAAGGATAGACCACGTACAAAACGCAAGGAAGGCAATGGCAAACGACCCAGTATATCCTGTGCCAAGAAACTGGTTCAGCGGCACCAGCGCTCTCAAAAGAGTATGGTACTTCAACATTAAAAAATAATAATAAAAGCGAGGCTCATAGAAGAGCAAGGGGTAGTGGGGCAAAAACTGAACACAACCATCAAGGGAATAAATAAATTTTAAAAGTAATGTGTTCACGAAAAAAACAAAAATTGTTTTATATTTACTTTCCAAATATCTACCAATATAAAACAGTGCATATTTGTGTATTTGTCTGTCCCCCGTCATAAGGACGATTCAAGAAGGGTTTTCAAGGCCAATCTTTTAACATGACTGGGTATTCACGATGGTCGATTGTTGATTGAATATATATATATATATATATATATATATATATATATATATATATATATATATATATATATATATATATATATATATATATATATATGGCTTGTAGCAAGGTATTATATTATGTACACATTTAGGACACGGGGGACCAAAAAATGAAAGTCATTGTATGATTAAGTTTTGCATATCATTTGTTAGCCAACATCATGGGGATTCAGGATCTATTTGGGCAGAGCTTAATTCTTCCTCTTTCTATTGCTCTGACAGGTTCAAGGTCAAATAAACCCAAAGAGTATCAATTATCTGTATCAAGGAACCACTCATATTATTCTAAAATTGGTCTGATGGCTTAGATATGGATTATACACTAATTGGAAACCACATATATGGAGAATATTTGGTTTACCTGATATTTGACCTTGAGCAAAGAGGTCAAGGTCATATGAAATTAACAAATTGATCAAATTGATCAGTGTTCATTCAGGTCATAAATATATGTGCACATAAACTTAACCATAGAAATACATGCTGTGATGAACCAAACTAACATCTTAGGATTAAAAGTGCAGATTTATTAAAAACGTTACGTACTTCCTAACAACCTTTGATGTTCTGTATACTGAACACAAACTGGCCTTTGGTATTGATTTTTATATCATAGGGCCATCTTGGTAAACTTATTCTATGGTTATAAAATCAAGCTTATAGCTTCCAGTAATTTTGTAGCAGCTTGGTAAATGCAATTTGTTATGTACTTCCTAACATTTTTGACCCAATCATGGAAGTGAACCTAAAAACTGGTATGTAGTAATGATCCATGTTGAAACTTGCCATTTTAAATCATCACTTTATGCAGAAGTAAATTGCTATTTAAGATGTTCTATCAGATACATTTCAAATTTCTGGAATAAGATTTTGTAAGCTTCACTATGACTGGGGGAAATTTTGCAAAATCTGAGATTTTACACATTTGAAGGTGCCAAGATATGCAGAAGGTCATAAGAAATGTACTGTTTCGAGGAATTGTTCTATTCCTAAGTATAATGATATATATCAAACAAAAAAATGCATTTTCAACCATTTTGGACAACATATACAATCATACATGTAACCCATTTCTAAAAAATGAGCTATAAAAATGGAAAAAAATAGCCTGTGTTTGGATAAAAAACATGCTTTGTAAGCAACTATATCCAGAGGACCCATAGCAAAGTATACATTTTCTGAAAGCACAGACACTTGGGCATTATACAACATTATGATTGTTTATCTTATTAAAACTGGGTTCAATTTCTAAGCTTTCTCCTCATTTAGGACCACAGTGTACACAATACCATGCTACAAGCCATATATATATATATATATATATATATATATATATATATATATATATATATATATATATATATATATATATTCCATAAAAGAGTAATTACGTCTCTTCTATTGGAATTTTAGATGGTGATTTGCAACCGAGCCTCAATGGCGGTATACAGAAACTTTAAAAATAACAATAAATACAAGGCGCAGGGAGGTGAAATTCGCTGCATGTGATGTGTAATGCACGCAGCGTAAAACGAATGTTCATTTATGTCAGCAGGATGTATAATAAATAAAGAAGATATAAACACATCTGACTCAAGGACAAGGCTTCAGACTTTGTATAGCCAGGTGAGTGTGCCACTCAAAAATAAATGTCTCAGAAGATAAAGAAAATAGAGTAACACTTGTACATGTAGTGTGTTAAAATAACAGTTTTTGCGACAAAAACATCATATCTTCCAGTCTCTTTGAATGAAAATTCCAACCCCTCATTTTTGACAGGTTTTTATACTAGTATATGTACAGTGCCTATAGAAAGTCTATGCCCCTTTTCAAAATGTTCACCTTTTGTTGCCTTGTAGCCTAGAATTAAATTACATTAAATCAGCCTTTCACCACTTTTATTTACATATTGTAACCTACAACTTCCAAGTGAAAAACAAATTCTACAAATTTCAGAAAATTAATGAAAAATACAAAACTAGAAAATCTTGGTTGGATAAGTGTCCACTACCCCCTTTTTACAGCAATTGTAAATTCGCCACGAAGTGGCCAATGGCAACGTTGAAAGAGCTACAGGCCTTTATGGCAAATACTGGTCACTGTGTGCATGTGACAATATCCCAAAGACTCCGCAAGTCTGGTCTGTACGGTAGGGTGGAAAGAAGGAAGCCATTACTCAAAAAGCCCACCTCGAGTCCCACTTGAGGTATGCAAAAAACCACTCCAGAGATTCTGAAGCCATGTGGTGAAAAGTTTTGTGGTCTGACGAATCCAAGATGGAACTTTTTGGCCTAAATGTAAAATGTTGCGTTTGATGCACTTCCAACACAGCACATCACCCAAAGAACACCATTCCTACAATGAAGCATGGAGGTGGCAGCATCATGTTATGGGGATGCTTCTCATCAGCAGGGACTGGGGCACTTGTCAGGATAGAAGGGAAAATGGATGGAGCAAAATACTGTACAGAAAAATCCCAGAGGAAAACCTGCTGCCCTCTGCAAAAAATCTGAAATTGGGACGGAAGTTCACCTTTCAGCATGACAACGACCCGAAGCACACAGCCAAAGCTATACTGACTGGAGTGGTTAAGGAAAATAAAAAAACAAACATTCTTGAGTGGTCCAGTCAGAGCCCCGACCTAAATCCAATCGAAAATCTGTGGTATGACTTGAAGATTGCTGTCCATCAACACTCCCCACACAACATGACTGAGCTTGAACAGTTTTGTGAAGAAGAATGGGCAAATATTACCCAATCAAGTGTGCAAAGTTGAAAGAGACCTATTCCAACAGACTCACAGCTATCATTGCTATCAAAGGTGCTTCCACCAAGTAACTCAGGGTTAACTCAGGGTGGTGGGACACTTATCCAACCAAGATATTCCAGTTTTGTATTTTTAATAAATTTTCTGAAATTTGTTGAATTTGTTTTTCACTTGGAAGTTGTGGTTTACGACATGTACATAAAGGTGGAAAAAGTCTGATTTAAGGTAATTCAATTCCAGACTAAGACAACAAAAGGTGAAAATTTTGAAAGGGGGTGTAGACTTTCTATAGACTGTAATAAACCAGAAATTGACACGACACTAAACGTCATGCGCATTTGCAAACCGCCGCGTCACCTTCAATGCCAGATGGCTTCCAGAGTTACTCAGGTCTTTTTTAAAGACTGAGTTTTAAAAGGTCATAAGTAAAAGAAAGTGGAGCCACCCATCTCTGCCTGTTGTGACCATTTCAATCTCGGTCTTAAAAAATTTAAATACCATAAAAAAAGACTTGACACTGCAGGAGCCATCTGGAATTGGAGGCAAAGTTGTGGTGTGCATGAGCACAACGTTTAGCGTCATGTTTATTTCAGGTCAGAAGGGTGATTTCTGGTTTATTAATCATGCCGAAACGCCACTCCACATCCTCTCTGGTGCACAGCATGGCAGAGACAAGGCACTCGTGTGGCGGATGATCATTGTTAAAAGTGTGCAGCAATAGCTGATATGGGACACGATCTGTCTTGCTTCCTCGCCAAATTATAGTGTTTCATATACGTATCTATCTACCTCTCTATCATATATATATATATATATATATATATATATATATATATATATATATATATATATAATCTGTGGTATGACTTGAATATTTATACTATATATATATATATATATATATATATATATATATATATATATATATATATATATTTATTTATACAACTTTTGGGCATTTTGACCTACTGTGGGTATCTCATTAATAAAATACCTCTCCATTCGCATGTTTCTGCCTCAACTGCAACAGGTTGGACTCGAGATGTTTCTTAGACTCTTCCACTTGAGCAGATTGTGCAGTCAAGCTGTCCTGCATGCACCGTAGGGAACCAAAGAGTGGTGGAGAGAGATCATTAGTTCCAAGTGGACTGCTTTTATGCCCAACCTCAAATTATTTCAAATATATCATCCCCCCCCCCAAAAAAAAAAATGGGTAACAAGATGCTATGAAAAAGTCAGCACTCCCCAAAATCCTCCTAACCAAATAAAAACTAGAGCAAAGTCAAAGGCGTGCCATCGCAAATCCTCACGCTTCCCACTTAAAGCAAAGTTGAAAGATGGCAAAAAGTTTCACCTGTAATAAATAACCCAATATCAAATGGAGATTTTTTTTTTAATCCCCATGTTGACCCCATGACCCTGTCCCTACCCCCTGTTGTATGAACAGTTTGTCAAATACCAGAAAAATTGTTACATATTTCATGCTTCGTTTTCTCAAAAACAGAAAACATATTCTGTTTTCTATACATACACATATATATATATATATATATATATATATATATATATATACATATATACATATATATTGTTGCGGGCCGGCGGAGTCGGGTGAGACGACCACAAGCAACGTCGATTCCCACCAGACTCCCCGGAATTGTAGGCCGTCGCACACGGATAATTCCGTGACACGGCGGATCACTTAACTGACCGTGGACGCCAATAACTCAACCGCGTGACCGAGGGTCCTCCCGTCTATGGGTTAATCGGGTTACCTAAATAATCACGTGGTTGAATTACCGAGGAACCACGCCCTCGGTACGCCTTGCCCGAACCGGATCACTACCGGATCCGATCACTTCTCCGGATCGGATGCAGCCGAGCAACACTGCCAAGGACGTACCGGCTAAAAGGAACGGATCGTTGGGAATAAAATCCCGGTGAGAGTAGGATTCGGACCATGCTGGACCAATGAGAGAAAAGACAACGGCGAGCTGGGAACATTCCTAACGATAATTATTTATTAACAAGCAAGCAAGGAAAAGTATGTGGTACGACAAAGATTTATTGGGTATGTAATGCAGGGAAAGAGGAGAGAGGTGTGGTGCGACAATAATACAAGCAACTTAGGAAAGCAGACACAGGGCAGACTTGACGCGAGATTAATAACAGTAACAACAATAATGATCTTCTTCAGACTTGCTTAACAGACAGGCGCCAGCACACTCAGACACACACAGAAAAAGAAACCCCAATGAGAAGGGACTTTTGCAGCCAGGGAGGGAGGGAGTTGAGGTTATGCTCTCGGTACCTGGGCGTTTCGGGGGAGGGGACGCTCCGTGGTGCGGTACCCGAAAGTAGTCGCGTTGTCTCTGGCCCAAGCCGCACGTGTGGAGCCTGTGTTCTGAAGGAGGAGCTTGAGTGGAGAAGGGCAGAGTCCAGAGTGCGAGGTTGGAGTAGCAGGTGAAGACTAGAAGCAGGTGGTTCGTCGAGGCGAGACATGGGCGGAGTCAAGAAGCAGGAACACACAGCGTGAAAACACCACTCCGAATCACACACACACACCCCACGGAGGAGCTTCTCCGTCTTTTATAAAGCCTGAAGCTCGGAGAAGGGGATCAGGCCGAATTTGACGTCATCACCCGAATCGGGCACTTTGATTGGCCCCGACCCCTCACGTGGTCTGCCAGCTTGGACCTGGTTTCGGGTAGACATTGGTGCAGCCCACCCACCCTACTGCTAAAGCGTACGTGACTCGCCACACATGTCGGGTTTCGGGGGGTGGACGTTGGTGCAGCTCGCCCTCCTTGCTGCTAAAGCGTTCGTGACTGATTTATCCCGGGAAAGAAAAGAAGAGAAGAGTGGGCATGAAATGAATAGTGTACTAGACAGTAGAAAAATCGTGCAAATTATGATACAAGCATCAAATTTGGCATTTCTGTTCTGCAGGGCTTTCTGATCAAATCTGCCCGATTGGCCATTTGAAAATCCAAATTTTGAAAAATTTGAAGGAAAAAAAAAACTTCAAAAAAATTTGAAGTCACAGCTGGCTGAAATTCTTGAAGCGCAAGTGAACATCCCAGACAGTGAACCAAGGGGAGATGCAGTCATCATTGATGGCTCAGCACTTATCAATGCCCTACCTCCACGCACTTCAAAGATATTTGATAACTATGCTAAAGAAGACATCATCCCAAAAGTGGAATTCTATGGTGCCAGGTACGAGAGGGTGGACGTAGTGTTTGATGTGTACAAGAAGCAAAGTCTGAAGTCCGAGGCAAGGTCGAAAAGGCGGCAAAGAATCAGAAGAAGAGCGACAGGAACCAGTAAGACCCCAAGTAACTGGAGAAGCTTTCTTCGAGATGACAGCAACAAGACCAAGCTGTTTCACTTCCTTGCGGAAAAGATGTGTGAAGCACAGACGACAAGCACAGTCATTGTCACAAAAGGAGAAGATGCCATTAGCAACACAAGGAAGTCACTGGATGCTGTGTCTCCATGTTGTCATGAAGAAGCTGACACTCTAATATTTGTACACGCCAGGGATGCAACGACGGATGGTAGCAAGTCCATTATTAAGGCTAATGACACGGCCGTACTAGTCATAGCAATATCTGTACTGCCATCCTTACAGGAACTAAGTCTTGAGAACATGTGGATTGCCTTTGGCCAAGGAGCCAAGGCACGATGGATTCGAGTCCATGAGGTAGTTTCTGCAAGAGGGCCTGAGAAAGCTAAGGGATGCCATACTTCCATGCGTTCACTGGATGTGACGTCGTGTCTGCATTCCGCAGTAAAGGGAAGAAAACCGCATGGCAGACTTGGAACGTCTTTGATTATGTTTCTGAAACATTCACCAATCTCAGCCAGCATCCAACATTGATTGGTGATCTTGACTTTTTTGGGTTTTTTTTTTATTTTTTAAATTTGGATTTTCAAATGGCCAATCACGCAGATTTGATTAGGATCCCGTGGAGAACAAATGTGCCAAATTTGATGCTTGTATCATCATTTGCACGATTCGTCTCAAAAATTGCTGTTATCTGCCCCACAAGAAAGGGAAAATTATTTATTAACCCTAACTATTATACCATCGCAACGCACTCCCCGTTGTCCCGCTAAACAAAGGGAAGGGGTCTATCTACATGTATATTAATGGCATAACTGTCTTGGGACACCCCTCTGTTGTATACATGCGGTTCTTTGTGCGGAAGGGGTCTTTGTGCCACCAAAACTGATCAATCTGATATCTGAACTATACTCTGGTACTAAGAGTGCTGCGAGATGTGGTGATACCATCTCTGACTTATTTCAAATTGTTGCTGGAGTTTGTAAGGGTGTGTACTGGCCCCCACACTTTTCAGAAATTGTATGGACTGGATTCTGGGGAGGATGGCGGAGAGATCAAGCTGCAGTGCATCGTTTGGGAATGTCAAGATTTTTGACCTTGATTTCGCAGATGATGCAGTTATCTTTGCGGAGACTGGATATACTTTTGGGGGCCTTCAGGGTGTTGAATGAGGAGTCGGAGCCACTGGGATTATGGGTTTCCTGGGTCAAAACTATGATCGAGGCTTTCAATGACATCTTGGATGCTGCTGTCCTGTCTGTACCTGTTTGTGGTGAGGATGTTGAAGTCACAGAGAGATTCACTTACCTTGGCAGTGATATTCATGTCTCTGCTGGTTGTGAGACAGAGGTCACCAGACGTCTGGGTCGGGCCTGGGGAGTCATGGATTCACTGGATCATGGGGTGTGGCGCTGCGGGTACTTGTGAGAGAGGACGAAAGTCTGAGCCTTCATATCCTTGGTGCTTCCAGTCTTGCTCTATGAATGTGAGACTTGAACTCTGACCAGGGATCTGAGACGGAGACCTAATTCCTTTGGTACCAGGTCTCTTCGGAGAATTCTTCGCTTCCGCTGGTCGGACTTTGTGTCTGACGAGCGGCTGCTGAGACTCAAATGAGATTTGTTACCTGCATAGTCCGTGAGCGTCAACTGCGGCTGTATAGACATGTGGCTCATTTTACTGACGCTGATCCTGCTCACCAGATTCTCTCAGCAAGGGAGCCTCGTGAGTGGAGGAGGCCAATGGACCGACTACGTGCCTCATGGTTACAGCAGGTTGATCAGCATCTCAAAGAGATGGGGATGGGCTAGGCATCTGCCTTGGAGATGGCCAGACGGAGGCCCCTGGAGTAGCAGCGGAAAGTGGACACAGCGACGCGCTGCTCCGGGAAAGAGACAAGAGGGAAAGAGCCACGATGCCCTGACAAATCCAGTCAACAGGGAAGAATGGGGAAGATTTGGCCCCTGACTTGCGTTGATTGGGGGGGGGGTACAGCCACAGCGAAGAGGTATCCCTGATAGTGTGATTGTAATTGCATTTCGTTTTGTTTCCCATTTAGTTAAGCTGGTGAGAATGTGGCAAGTAATGCAAGGGGCCATTTGTCAAGAAGCAGGTCATTGGGACCAGGCTCATGACTACCCTGTTGCAGGAATAACTGAGAAGTCAAATCTAAATTGCAAATATCAAGTCCAATTTCACAAACAAATCAATTCCAGAGATGAAACCATGAGAATAACTGCTTGTACGAAAGATAATCTCAAAACGTACGATGCACAATAATTTGAATTTATGATGTACAGAACACATGCTTTGGAGGATTAATTCAAGAAATGAAACATTGTCATAAATATTGTGCTTAAAGACGTAACAGACAACACAAATGGGAAATGAGAGCAATTTGAGCCTCAGCATTTCTCCATGGGAACAAATTTTGTGTCCGTTTATATGCATGGGTTTTTTGGCAGGGGAAGAATGATGTGAGAGAGAACAAAGAAGTTTGATCCGTTTCCAAGGATCTACCACCAGTGCAACAGTTCAAGCAGACATTACCATGCCTACAGAGCCAAAATCCCAAATAGTTGAATGGTTACACACTCAGGTGAATGACCAGGTTGGAATTTGGGTTGAAATCACTTGCTTATCAAATTAACAAAATTCCATCCATCCATTGGGACCAGACTCTATGCAGAGCATCAGTGCTGCTATTGGGCACAATCCTGGACAGGTCGCCACTCCGCCGCAGGATACTCGAATGGCTCAATCACCCCAGCAAGCTGGTACTTATTTCGCCGACCTCAGAAAGATGACAGGTAGAGTCAACCCCACCTGGTATTAATTCAACAGCCAAGTGAGATTTAAACTCAGGAGCCCAGAATCCCAAGCCCACCACCCTAACCATTAAGCCAACACCAGGCATAAATAACAAATTACTACCCAAATAATGGTAACTGTTAAGTAACCGGAAAGTTGAATAAGCTTCAGAAAGCATACCACAACAAGGTTAAGTTTGGTAGTCCCATTAATTTACCTTGAGCTCGGCATGGGCGACTTCAACTGCAACCACTTTGTGTTGTTGGTGCTTCACCGTCATGCACATGAAGCACATTAAGCTGTCATCATCTTTGCAGTAGAGTTGAATCAACTTCCCATGATCTGGACATATGGGTCGTTTTGCCTGCTCCTCCACACCCAGGTTCATCTGTGTGACCATACTGGCTATTATCACATTCTTTTTGAGCTGAGGTTTTTGGGGGAAAACCTCACGACAGTTCGGACAGATGTAAGTGGAGGTCCCTCCTCTGCAGGCCCAGTACTGATTCACGCACTCCAGACAAAAGGAGTGACCACAGCCCAGGGTTACCGGGTCATTGAGCAAATCCAAACACACGCTGCATATCAGCTCATCACTTCCAAGTCCAGCAGCAGAAGCAGAAGACATTATGGGAGCAAACAAGGGGTGTCCACGACAACCTAGAACAAAGGAAGAAATCCATCACAGATGGGGGTAAAACATTAAAATGTTTGTTTGGAATGGTTATCACTATTGAACTTGATTATAAAAAGAAAGTGAAAAAATTGGGGTAGATACATAACCTCGTTGAAACATAAACTGATTCCTCAAAACAAGGCGATGCAAACAACCCAACACCTCCAAGTCAGGTTAACGATACAACCCAACACCTCCAAATCAGGTTAACCATACAACCCAACACCTCCAAATCAGGTTAACCATACAACCCAACACCTCCAATCAGGTTAACCATACAACCCAACACCTCCAAATCAGGTTAACCATACAACCCAACACCTCCAAATCAGGTTAACCATACAACCCAACACCTCCAATCAGGTTAACCATACAACCCAACACCTCCAATCAGGTTAACCATACAACCCAACACCTCCAAATCAGGTTAACCATACAACCCAACACCTCCAAATCAGGTTAACCATACAACCCAACACCTCCAATCAGGTTAATCATACAACCCAACACATCCAAATCAGGTTAACCATACAACCCAACACCTCCAAATCAGGTTAACCATACAACCCAACACCTCCAATCAGGTTAACCATACAACCCAACACCTCCAAATCAGGTTAACCATACAACCCAACACCTCCAAATCAGTTCAACCATACAACCCAACACCTCCAAATCAGGTTAACCATACAACCCAACACATCCAAATCAGGTTAACCATACAACCCAACACCTCCAAATCAGGTTAACCATACAACCCAACACCTCCAAATCAGGTTAACCATACAACCCAACACCTCCAAATCAGGTTAACCATACAACCCAACACCTCCAAATCAGGTTAACCATACAACCCAACACCTCCAAATCAGGTTAACCATACAACCCAACACCTCCAATCAGGTTAACCATACAACCCAACACCTCCAATCAGGTTAACCATACAACCCAACACCTCCAATCAGGTTAACCATACAACCCAACACCTCCAAATCAGTTCAACCATACAACCCAACACCTCCAAATCAGGTTAACCATACAACCCAACACATCCAAATCAGGTTAACCATACAACCCAACACCTCCAAATCAGGTTAACCATACAACCCAACACCTGCAAATCAGGTTAACCATACAACCCAACACCTCCAAATCAGGTTAACCATACAACCCAACACCTCCAAATCAGGTTAACCATACAACCCAACACCTCCAAATCAGGTTAACCATACAACCCAACACCTCCAATCAGGTTAACCATACAACCCAACACCTCCAATCAGGTTAACCATACAACCCAACACCTCCAATCAGGTTAATCATACAACCCAACACCTCCAAATCAGGTTAACCATACAACCCAACACCTCCAAATCAGGTTAACCATACAACCCAACACCTCCAAGTCAGGTTAACCACACAACCTAACCAGGTTAACCACACAACCCAACACCTCCAAGTCAGGTTAACCACACAACCTAACCAGGTTAACCATACAACCCAACACCTCCAAGTCAGGTTAACCACACAACCTAACCAGGTTAACCACACAACCCAACACCTCCAAACCAGGTTAACCACCCAAATCAACACCAACCCTCCATTGAAATGGAGCCTTCGTCAACAAGGACCCAATGGAGGGACGAGTAACTTTGGGGCAAATCAGCACATCGCTTCACGTGTCACCACATCCAGTTGGATCACAAACCAGAGACGAAGGCAAACACACGCATGGAAATGACGTCACGCCCTTCGTCACAAACGGGAAAGATTGTTGTAAAAAACCAAAATCATTTCGAAAACTTCCTCAATCTTTTCTCTCTCAAGTGCTCATCCACAATTATAGTGAATGTAAGACATTCTTTTTACCGTTTGGTCCACCAAAAAATATTTATATAAAAAGTCTCCATTTAACGACAAGGACATGTAATGTGGATGCGTGGATGTTCAGTGGGAAATAAATAAACGGGACATCTGGGACAGCAAGCTCATTGTCCCCTTGTACGCAGGGTCAGATTCTACTTCGTTATCGAGATGTGTGTGTGTGTCTGTGTCTGTGTCTGTGTCTGTGTCTGTGTCTGTGTCTGTGTCTGTGTGTGTGTGTGTGTGTGTCTGTGTGTGTGTCTGTGTGTGTGTCTGTGTGTGTCTGTGTGTGTCTGTGTGTGTCTGTGTGTGTCTGTGTGTGTGTGTGTGTGTCTGTGTGTGTCTGTGTGTCTGTGTGTCTGTGTGTCTGTGTGTCTGTGTGTCTGTGTGTCTGTGTCATTCCAAACTTCCATTTTGAAAAATAATAATCGACTTCAAGTTCAAGCAACAACATCGAGCAACACGACTAAGTTATATCAGTGAATCGGTTTGATGCTCTAGATGGAGCTGTTTGAGAGGTCTCAAAGGTCTGGCAGAGAACCAACACCCACCGATGAAACAAAAGCTTTACTCTTCGAATATGGAATGTAACTAGATAAAACAGCTTTCATTTACAACCAAATCAACAAATCACAGGTTGTTTGTTTATATTTGCATATACCAAAGAACAAATGTAAGGGTTAAATAAAATCCCAGAACAAGTGTGTGTCCCACGCTAGGGAAAGACAGAAAACAACATCTGTTCAATCTCAACAATGAGGTTTCAAACTTGTCTCCCTCCTCTAAAACCTGGCGATGCCTTGTCAAGTCCGTCTCTAGTGTACGCTCCCCCTTCCATCCCTTCCCCCACTTCAAATGGCACCACAGCCAACTCCGCTCGTGAGAAGACAGAATTCCTCAATGCTGTGTTTTCTACAAAATCTTGTGTCCCTCACCCCTCCCACTCTGTCCCAATCCTTCCCCATCTTCCCCAATTACTTCTGGACTCTGTGTCTTCCACCCCTGAGAATGTGGACAAGGTTCTCTCAGTCTCAATCCTTGACTCTGACTCTGGACCGGACGGCATCAGTCCTCGTGTCCTAAAAACCTGCTTTGGTGCTCTTGCACTACCTCTCTACCCTTTTCACCTTGTCATTTACCATCGGTCATCTTCCATCTCCTGAGAAATCAGCAAACATCACAACATTGTATTATAAAGGTGCAAATAAACAGACCCTCTTAACTACAGACCAATTAGCTGACTTCCAATCAGCAAGATCATGGAATCCATCATCAGTTGATATAAAGGAGAGGAGATTGGGACCATATTCTGTGCAGAGTGTTGGTGCTACTTAAGCAGTCTCCTTGGCTATTGGACACAATCCTGAACGGGTCA
The DNA here is from genome assembly GCF_056783735.1 of Eptatretus burgeri. Lineage (NCBI taxonomy): Eukaryota > Metazoa > Chordata > Myxini > Myxiniformes > Myxinidae > Eptatretus > Eptatretus burgeri. The sequence continues at coordinate 45,233,586 of NC_140961.1, forward strand.
CCATGATGACAGGATACCAGCAAGCTGGAACTCATTTTGCCGAACTCGGAAGGATGACAGACAGAGTTAATATAAAATCATTCCTTTTCTCCAACAGCCTCATCTCACATCATCAATTTGGATTCAGACCTGGTCACTCCACCTTGGACATGCTGCTTCTACTCACTCAACAATGCATGGAGACCCTCAATGTCAGACATGAGACCAGCTCTGACTCTCTCTGGACATATCTCATGCTTTTGATACAGTCTGACATCCCAACTGTGTCTGCGGACGTCCTCCTGCAGTTGGGTTACTTTTTTATTAGGAGGTTGGTGGCAGGATTTGCACTCCGGCCACCGTAAAACCCTTCATTCCGCAAAACACAAAAACGCAAAAAAAATCTGAAAACCCACTCCGTGGGAGTACCTCCTGTGCAGCTTCCCTTCGCAGGGCAGCTCACCGGATGATGGGATTGGGGCAAAGCCTTCGGGACCCCCAATCTTTGATGATAGGAGAGAAACCACGGGGTAACATCCCTGGGTCAGATTGCGGGAGAGTGTGTCGGAGTGGTGCTGAGGTGTCGTCCACCAGACGGCGGTCTCCTTGGGTTAACCTGAGGCGGTCCCTTCGGGTGGGTGCCTGGAATGTCCTATCCCTAAGAGAGGATGATCACCTGTCTCTGTTATCATCTGAGCTCAAGCGTTTGGACATCGGGATTGCAGCTCTCTCTGAGGTTCGGAGACCGGATTGCGGCGAGATAATGGTGGATGGTTACACCTACTATCGGTCTGGTCGCTCTGATGGTTACCATACCCAAGGAGTTGCTGTAGCTGTGTCCAATAAGCTGACCCCAATGATAATTGAGGTAACCGGTCAACGAGCGTATTATGAGATTAAGGATTCGTCACTCCTTAGGTGTCATTTCCCTGGTCTCTGTTTATGCTCCAACTGAGGCGAGTGATCTCACCGTGAAGGATGCATTCTACGCCACGCTCGAGTCTGTGGTTGATCAGTGCCCCAGACAAGATACACTTCTAGTCTTGGGAGATTTCAATGCATCGACTGGAACTGATAGGGATGGTTATGAGGTGTGTGTTGGTCCCCATGGGTCAGGAACTATGAACCAGAATAGCACTAAGTTCCTTGACTTTGCAAGAAGTCATGGACTTAGGGTGGCTGGTTCATGGTTTCAGCGCCCACAAGCTCATCGCTGGACTTGGTATTCCAACGCTGGCGGTGTGACAAAGGAGATTGACCATGTCCTCATTGACGGTCGTTGGAGGATGATCCAGAACTGCAGGGTCTACCGGAGTGCTCAGTTCCTCAATAATGACCACCGGCTTGTTGTAGAAACTCTAAAGCTGCACCTTAAATCGTGGAGAATGGTACCATCCCAGCCTAGGCTGGATATTGGCAAGCTCAGGGATGAGAGAGTAGCTAAGGAGTTTGCGAACAGGCTAAGTGGACACTTGGGGGGTCTGGGTGCCTTGGGGGGTCCTGAAGAGTTGTGGAGTGCCTTCAAGACCACCGTCCTTGATGTTGCCGGTGGATGTCTTGGAGCTCACCACAGGGCAAAGAAGATTTTGTCTCTCAAGGGACACTGGATACCATTGACCAGAGTCGCAGGGCCAGGCTGAATGGCAGAGCTGAGCTGTTCAGGGAGCTGAGGAGTAAAACTGTACGTGCACTGAGGGTGGACAAGGAGGCCTATGTGCGAGGAATCTGTGAGGGGGTAGAGCATCACCTGTAGACAGGTGATTCTAGTCCCGCTTACAGGGGAATTCGCGCATTGCGTTCATCCAAGCACATCCCTCGGAGCACTGCAGTTAGAGCAGAGAGCGGTAGGCTCTTGACAGAGGAGTCTGAAGTGAAGGCCCGCTGGGCCGGTTACATTGAGCAGTTGTACCAGGCTGATCCCCCAGCTGTCGAGTTGGACGTCAAGGGTGTTACAATCCCTGTTGCTGACCCTCGAATCGACTGTGGTCCACCTTCGCTTGTGGAAACACGGGCTGCGGTGAACCGGTTGAAACGGGCAAAGCTCCAGGGATCTGTGGCATCCATGCTGAACTTCTCAAGGCTGGTGGAAATGCTGCACTCGTGCCATTGCATGCAGTTTTGTGCTCTGCCTGGAACACAGGCATCATCCCAAATGATTGGAAGAGGGGCCTTGTTGTTCCTCTCTGGAAAGGGAAGGGTGATCGCCAAGACTGCAACAACTACCGAGGGGTGACGCTGCTCTCAGTGCCGGGCAAGGTCTTTGCTCGGATAATTCTTGATAGGGTTCGCCACCATCTGCTTGAGCACCAGCGTCCAGAGCAGTCAGGCTTTACACCAAAGAGGTCAACAATTGACCGTATCCTTGCTCTTCGTGTCCTCACCGAACGCAGACGAGAGTTTCGGCAGGGGCTGCTTGCAGCCTATGTTGATCTCTGTAAAGCGTTCGATTCAGTGAATCGGGATGTCCTCTGGAGGATTCTTGGTCTTCGTGGGGTGCCACCAAAACTGATCGATCGATGTCTGGACTCTACTCTGGTACTGAGAGTGCTGTGAAGTGTGATGGTACCATCTCTGACTTATTTCCAGTTGTTACTGGAGTTCGTCAGGGATGTGTACTGGCCCCCACACTTTTCAGCACTTGTATGGACTGGATTTTAGGGAGGATGTCAGAGAGATCAAGCTGCGGTGCATCGTTTGGGAATGTCAAGATCTCGGATCTTGATTTTGCAGATGATGCAGTCATCTTTGCGGAGACTTTAGATATCCTTTTGGGGGCCCTCGAGGTGCTGGATGAGGAGTCGGAGCCGCTGGGATTACGGGTTTCTTGGGTCAAAACTAAGATCCAGGCTTTCGGTGACATCTTGGATGCTGCTGTCCTGTCTGTTTCTGTTTGTGGTGAGGATGTTGAGGTCGTGGAGAGATTCACTTACCTTGGCAGTGATATTCATGTCTCTGCTGGCTGTGAGTCAGAGGTCACGTCTGGGTCGGGCCTGGGGAGTCATGGATTCACTGGATCATGGGGTGTGGCGCTGCCGGTACCTGTGCGGGAGGACGAAAGTCCGAGTCTTCAGGTTGTTGGTACTTCCAGTCTTGCTCTCTGGATGCGAGACTTGGACTCTGACCAAGGATCTGAGACGGAGACTTAATTCCTTTGGTACCAGGTCTCTTCGGAGAATCCTTGGCTATCGCTGGTCAGATTTTGTGTCCAACGAGCGGTTGCTGAGGGAGACTCGGATGAGATTTGTTACCTGCATAGTCCGTGAGCATCAGTTGCGGCTGTATGGACATGTGGCTCGTTTTCCTGACGCTGATCCTGCTCACCAGATTCTCTCAGCGAGGGAGTCTCATGAGTGGAGGAGGCCAGTGGGCCGACCACATGCCTCGTGGTTGCAGCAGGTTGACCATCATCTCAAGGAGATGGGGATGGGCCTGGCATCTGCCTGGGGATGGCCAGACGGAGGCCCCTGGAGTACCGGCGGAAAGTGGACGCAGCGACGCGCTGTTCTGGCACATGCTCCCATACCTGACTTGACCTGACATCCTACCTTACTCTCCAAACTCTCTGCATATGAAATCCAAGGCCAACTCCACACATGGCTTACTGACTTCCGCTACTCTTGTCGCCAACGTGCGGCTCTCAATGGAGTCCTCTCATCGACTTTCCCTGTCAAGGCTGGAGTGCTCCAAGGCAGTGTTCTGGGCCCAGTCCTATTCCTGATCTTCATAAATGATCTCTTTGACTCTCTGGAAAATCCCCTTTCTCTATTTGCTGATGACTTCACCTTCTGCCGTGACATCACTCATCCTTCAGACAGGATGAGCAACCTCTTCCCTTCTCGTCAGACCTTGAAAAAAAATGAAAAAATAATAAACCACAAGCTGGTCAAACACTTGGAATATGTCTTTCAATCTTGACAAATCTCATACTCTCACTATCCCTCTCCAAAAGGACCATCTGGTAAACCCTCCTATCTACGTCCTTAACAATCCTCTTGAGGAAGTTCAGTCATTGAAACTCCTGGGTCTCACTATTAGCCATGATGTTTTCTGGGCAAACCACATTTCAAAGTTGGCCTCCAAAGCCAACCGCCGACTGGGCAACCTCTGTCATACAAAGTCCTTCCTTGGCACACCTGAACTCCTATTCACAGACAAGGCCTTCATCTTCAGCTTCATTAAGCACTGCTCTCCCCTTTGTGCTGGATCCCCTGCCTCACATCTTGCTCAGCTTGATGCCGTAGAAATCAAGACCTTTGAGATCATTGGAATCTCGCGTGATGAGGCTGCATCTGTGGGCATATCACTTTGCCATCGTGGACAGGTCGGTGGTCTCTCGATCTTCTACTCCCTCCTTTCTGGTCTTGCACCCTCTGGGAGGATGGGGGGATTGAGGTGTCGGAGGCGGGGAGAGGATATTGAGGTGTCGGGAAGGGGGGGAGGGATATTGACTCACAATGGTGGGTGGGGTGGAGTCATGAGGGGGAAGGTTGTGAAGCTGTGAGGGGGTGGAGAGGTCTGAGGACTTGAGGTGGTTCGGGAGGTGGGGGGGGTGGTTGAGGAATTGGGGTGAAGAGGAGGGGGGGTTGAGGACTTCAATTCACATTTTACCTTACGTGGAATTTCCACGGGTCCTTGCTAGTGTGATGCAGTACGTTCAAATAACACAGAAAACGCATGAAGTAATGCACTTTCAAAAACGCTGCAGAACATGCTTCGTCCATTGCTCGATAATAAAGTAATATGTCACAGTTCGTGACAATGCTTTCGTCACTCGAAAATTTAAATATACATTCAAGTTAGAAGTAGTCAGGTATCTGTGAATTGCAAGAGGTCCTCCACTCAGTGCTGCCGAGCCCTGCAGTACGTACGCCGCACAAGCCTTACCTCTGATGTTGCTGCCGCGACGACAGATGGTGGTGTGATGCTTGTGACACCGGGCGGGGCTGGACACGTGAGAGAGACGAGACTTGAGTGTTGCCGCCTGGACGAAAAAATGTCTCACCGATGGTTGGTCATGTTTTTCCAGTCGTTGTCGGTTTGTGAATGGCGGTTTCATTTGAACGGCAAGACTCGGTTTTATGGTTGCTTGCAATGAGTTATGACGAGTCGTCGCCATGCGTCAAAAATAAGGACCTCCACTTCTCAATCACCTTGAAGTAGCATGTTCAGTACATGCCGAGCATCTTGATGACACCTATTAACAAGGATGTTGTAAACGGCACTTACTAACACAATGTTCCTGTCAAACCCACCAGCCACCACCCTCCACCTGTAAACGACACTTACTAACACAATGTTCCTGTCAAACCCACCAGCCACCACCCTCCACCTGTAAACGACACTTACTAACACAATGTTCCTGTCAAACCCACCAGCCACCACCCTCCACCTGTAAACGACACTTACTAACACAATGTTCCTGTCAAACCCACCAGCCACCACCCTCCACCTGTAAACGACACTTACTAACACAATGTTCCTGTCGGACCCACCGGCCACCACCCTCCACCTGCAAACGACACTTACTAACACAATGTTCCCGTCAGACCCACCGGCCACCACCCTCCACCTGTAAATGACACTTTCTAACACAATGTTCCTGTCAGACCCACCGGCCACCACCCAAAACCCTCCACCATAACGTACGAACGAGCAATTGCGTGTTGAGCTACGATTTTAATGGACACCAACCAGCACATTAATTACCCGTCGGGTGATTGCGTCACCTCCCCCCACCAGAGTGACACACACAAACTAACACTGATAAGTAACCCTACATTGTGAAGCACCGGCATCACGTGATGTAGACCTCTCCTCGCAAGTGTGCACCGTGGCTCTGACACTTACTTATTCTGTTCATGGAGGACATAATCCATGGGTAGACAAAGTACACATTTCGAGGTCGGGAGAGAAAAGGAATAGGAAATGAAGATTGGTAGAGAAATACAACAGGTGGATTAAAAAAAAAGGTGAAAGGATGAAAGGGATGACCCTTCACTATTAATTGCATTTGCCGCCAAAACAATGACATGAAATCACATGTCACATCCATCGTTTTCTCACAGAATGCAAACAAAATGGCGTCCCCAGACCACGTGACCAGAATTTTCCGGACACGTCACGTCGCCCCTCTTTCTTCACGGGGACTTCACCTCAACCCACCTCCTCTCCCTCATAAAGTTGACACAGCTCCACTCTCTGCACCCTCCTCCCGCTCCTACCAAGCTCATGGGCATTCCCACGTCAAAACAGCGGACCATGTGACCTTTTCCGCTTCACAGAAACCCGTTGACACGGACACATGGCCGCTGTCCTGTTCAACTCACAATTTGAGAAAATAGTTGGGAAAAAAAAAAACAGCAAACCTGCATAACCTCCGCAGGAAAAGCTTGGCTTCAGACAAAAGATCATTCTAAACCGAAAGGGTTCCGAAATTGGCGGCTGGAGGTTCGAGTATGGAGGGTTTTCAGAGCGATCCCATTGTGGTGAATCGAAGGACGTGGCGCGTGATCACATGTCGCACGGCTCGAGCACGGAATAGATAAAGCCAAGCTCCGCGCGGACGGGGCGATTGTCCCAGGGGCATTGTCATTTACGGCGGCGGTCCACTTGGTGCTCATTGAATGGTGAGAATTGAGAGTATATCGGACTCCGTGCTTATACTGATTTATTTTGCGGTGATTAGTTGCACGTGTATACATTACGGCTTATGTACTCCTTGCTGCACCTGTATTCCCTGATGTGCCCGTAGAAGCGGCTTCAATCAAATGGAATAAAGCCTACACTCTGAAGGTTCTTCTCTCGCTTTCATTTCAATTTATTCCATTTGGTTTTCTCGGCTCTCTCAACCAACGATGGACAAGATCTACAAACCAGAGAGGTTCGACGCAGACCCAAACGCGACTGACTCGGAAATGAAATGGTCGCATTGGTTCCATTCCTTCTCACACTATCTGACCATCATCGAAGAGGGAGCTGACAAATTGGCCGCCCTTGTGAATCATGTCTCGCCCAGCGTATACAGGCTCTTCTTGGAGTGTGACACCTACGATGCAGCGATCGACGTGCTGCAGGCGCTCTACGTGAAGCGCAAGAACGAGGTGTACATACGACATCTTCTCAACACACGCAAGCAAGCAGCCGGGGAGACCATCGATCAGTTCCTGCAAGCTCTGAGACAGCTGGGAAAAGACGGCAGCTTCCGGGCCGTAACCGCCGAGGTACACCGAGATGAAGCAACCCGAGAGGCATTCATCCAAGGGCTCAGGTCAGCCCACATACGGCAACGCTTACTGGAGAAAGCGCAACCCACTCTTGAAAAGGTAGTCGACCAGGCTCGAGCGATGGATACGGCTCAGCAGCAATCTGAGTCATTTGGGACACCGATGCTGCTAATGAACGCCGCTACGGTGGAAACTCAAGGAACCCCACAGGGCACCCCTGACACAGAGGATGGAGAAAAACCCGAGGAGTCGGATACCCAGACCTCGACAAACTCCTCAGCAACTACTTCGGTTGGTAAATGCTTCTTTTGTGGGTACAAAAGACACCCCGCCACAAATGCCCCGCCAGAGATGCCACATGCATGAATTGTGACAAGAAAGGGCATTATGCCAGGGTATGTAAATCTACTCGAAGGAGAAATAAACCCACTTCTGCGGCTCTCTACTCACAAAAGAAACTAACTGCAGCCTCATCGGGGAATCTATCCAAGTCTATCATCAACGTACGAATTAATGGGCATATGGTTGAGGCTCTGATTGATACCGGTAGCTCTGAAAGTTTCGTCAACAGCTCGCTAGTGAAGGGCAGGAAATGGAAGATCCACCCGACAGACAATACGGTATGCATGGCCGCCACATCACTACAGTCCCGCGTACGAGGATACTGCAATGTTGAATTGGACGTAAAAGGGTACACGCATCGGGATGTAAGGGTACTGGTGCTTCGTGATTTATGCGCAGACGTAATCCTGGGTCATAATGTCCTCAAGCAGCACACGAGCGTCGAAATACCCTTTGGAGGAAGCAAACCTCGTCTAATTTTAAATGCTTTGACCACCGCAGAGGTAACGTCCCCCCAGCTGTTTGCTAACTTGTCGCCAGTCTGTAAACCGATAGAGATCAAATCGCGGCGATATACCACTGTTGATACGAACTTCATCGCTTCAGAGACCAAGCGATTACTGGAAGAAGGAATTATAGAATCGAGCGATTCGCCATGGCGCGCACAGGTGATGGTCACCGCCAATCAGAACCATAAGAAACGAATGGTTGTCGATTATTCCCAAACGGTCAATCGTTTCACCCATCTCGATGCCTACCCTTTGCCGCGCATAGACGAGATGGTCGAACGCGTGGCCAATTATAAGATATTCAGCACCATCGATTTGCGAAGCGCCTATCATCAAATTCCCATCCGAGAGGAGGACAAACCTTACACCGCATTCCAAGCAGGTAGACACCTCTACCAATTCAGGAGGATTCCGTTCGGTGTCACGAATGGAATAGCTTGCTTCCAACGAGTTATGGACGACATCATCTCAGATGAAAACCTCAAAGACACTTTTGTTTACGTGGACAATGTCACAGTGTGCGGTAAGGATCAGGGGGAACATGATATGAATCTGGACAGATTCTTGAGCATTGCTAGAAAATATAATCTGACCCTCAACTACGAGAAATGCGTATTCTCGGCAAGGTCAATTGACCTTCTCGGCGACACGATAGCCGACGGCACGATTAAGCCTGATCCTGAACGATTGCGCCCACTTCGTGAGCTACCCCCACTTCAGGACCTGCAGACGATGCGCCGGGTGATCGGCATGTTCGCTTACTATGCGAGATGGATTTCGCAATACTCCGAGAAAATACATCCCCTAGTGCATTGCAAAAACTTCCCACCAGATGCCGCTGTTGTAAAAGCTTTCCACAGCCTCAAAGATGATATCAGTAATTCCGTGGTATTATCGATCGATAGCTCGATTCCCTTCGTGGTGGAAACAGATGCTTCTGATCACGCGATAGCTGCGACGCTTAATCAGTCTGGGCGACCCGTCGCGTTCTTCTCGAGAACTCTCTCTGGAAGCGAGCAGAGACACTCAGCAATAGAGAAGGAAGCGTACGCTATTGTCGAAGCCCTACGTAAAGGGAGACACTATTTACTGGGAAACCATTTCACGCTCGTCACGGACCAGCAATCTGTTGCATTCATGTTTGATGGGAAAAATAACGGGAAAATTAAGAATGAAAAAATTATGAGATGGCGGATAGACCTAGCCTGCTATAGTTACGACATTGTTTACCGGCCCGGGAGGGAAAACCCTGCTGCAGACACCTTCTCCCGGGTCTACTGTTCGGCGACAATCAGTCGGGCTTTGCAAGACCTACATGTGTCTCTTTGCCACCCAGGGGTAACCAGAATGGCACATTTCGTGCGCAGACAAAACCTTCCCTATTCTATTGAAGATATTAAACAAATGAATGCTTCATGCCCTGTTTGTGCTGAACTAAAACCCAGATTCTATGGCGCGGCTTCTGGCAGATTGATCAAGGCCACTTCTCCCTTCGAGAGACTAAACATTGACTTCAAAGGGCCCCTGCCGACCGAGACAGACAACAGATACATATTCACTGTTGTTGATGAATATTCAAGGTTCCCTTTCGCATTTCCGTGCTCGGATATGACCTCGGGCACTGTCGTGAAATGTCTCTCTGACCTCTTCGCTATGTTTGGGAAACCTTCGTACATACATTCAGACAGAGGGCCGTGTTTCATGTCGGCCGGGCTAAAACAGTTCCTATTAGAGCACGGCATAGCAACTAGTCGAACGACGGGTTACAACCCACAGGGTAATGGGCAGGTGGAACGGTATAATGGAGTTATTTGGAAAGCCGTAACTCTGGCGTTGAAATGAAGAGGACTGGGCCCCGAGCGGTGGGAGGTTACCCTTCTCGACGCTCTGAATTCCATATGCTCTTTGCTCTGCACGTCCACCAATGCAACTCCTCACGAACGAATGTTTACTCACCAGCGACGTTATGTTGACGGCCAATCGGTACCCCACTGGCTAACCCATCCTGGAACAGTGTTCATGAAACGCCCGGTACGACAAAGCAAGTATGAACCCATGGTGGAGGGGGTCGAACTCATCGATACTAATCCAGAGTATGCTCATGTCAGACTCCTGGATGGCAGGGAGACCACTGTGTCGGTTCGCCATTTGGCTCCCTCAGGTACTCCTCCCGCAGGTACACCACCATCTGGCACACCTCCCTCTGACATCCCCTCCCCAGGTGTTCCCTCCCCCCAGGAACTCCACCCGGGAACGGTGGCGACGGGGCTGCCGCGTTCCACCCGAGAGCGATCGAGGAGTCATCCCCGGCACGAGTCGAGGCTCACCAAGAGGATCGGAAGCCTCCCTCAAGTGAAACCGCCATTTACTCCTGGAGAGGTCGTCGGATAAAACCCCCTCGCCGACTCAATCTGCAAAGGGGATTATCGGCATCCTCGATGCTCATGCTCCTATATGCTCATTATATCATATATCGATGCTCATTACCATGCTCCTACAACTCAAAATAATCCTCACTGCTTGGCATGTATGCTTCTGTAGTTTAAATAGTTCGCATTGCTTGAAATGTATACTCCTGTAGCGCTGAAGTAATCATGGTGCGTTAGTTGGGCCTCTAGTTACATTTTAAAGACGGGGAGAATGTGGTGAATCGAAGGACGTGGCGCGTGATCACATGTCGCACGGCTCGAGCACGGAATAGATAAAGCCAAGCTCCGCGCGAACGGGGTGATTGTCCCAGGGGCATTGTCATTTACGGCGGCGGTCCACTTGGTGCTCGTTGAATGGTGAGAATTGAGAGTATATCGGACTCCGTGCTTATACTGATTTATTTTGCGGTGATTAGTTGCACGTGTATACATTACGGCTTATGTACTCCTTGCTGCACCTGTATTCCCTGATGTGCCCGTAGAAGCGGCTTCAATCAAATGGAATAAAGCCTACACTCTGAAGGTTCTTCTCTCGCTTTCATTTCACCCATAATGCCGTGCGCGCCGCCATGTTGCTTGTATTCACTTCCTTGGCAACGATCGCCTCAGTAACTCGACCATCGAGCACGTTTATCTCGTTATTCTGACTTACTGCGATGGAAGGTTACGCTCGTCGTTTTGCCTTGTTCCGTTTTGTTTACCTTTTCTCGCTTGTTTGTTTAGCTTGCCAACCAATATGGCGCCCGCGCATTGCATCATGGGTATTGAAACTCGTCGAGATAATTTTTTTTTCGTGCTGACAGGATGGTCGAAACTCGAGAGGTGTGTACATTCGCCTCGAAGCCGTCTATCCAGGGTTCGAATCCCGACACGGCTACAAACTGCCGTCCCGCTGTTTCACAGGCAAAAGGTGATTCGTCGTCTCTTGGATGGACGTTAAGCCGGATGTCCATTCTGCCGGAATTAATTGGTGGGCGTTGAAGATCCCATGGTGTCCTTCGCGAGGAGTAGGCGAGCTTTCACCGGCATCCTTATCAAATTATAAATTCCTCTCCTAACTGCTGGGAAGACAATGGCAAACCACCGAGTGAAATGAGTGAGAGAGAGAAAGGCCTTCGATGGGTTCGGCTTTAATTCGCTTGATTGAAGCCATCTCTACAAACACAAACAAAAAGGCACATCAACAATCGACTACAGCGAAGTATAATAACAATTAACCAGCAAACACACAGAGCGAGGTACACTCTCAACTCTCACCGTTTAAGCCTCAGTCGTCCACAACGCCAGTCAACGACAAGAACCGAGGGACCGTCCTTCAGTCAGACCAGTTTGTCAGACATCGCTTCACACGCAAGTCACACGTCACGTGACGCGACTTCGTCTTCTTCTTCTTTTTCTTTGATTTCACCACAGTGGATCCGTGAAAAGGTGTCCGCAGCAGCGTTGTCCCTCCCAGGCCGATAAACAAGTCATAGCTATAACAAGATAGATCGATGCGCCATCTCATTTTTAATTTTTCCGTTATTTTTCCCATCAAACATAAAAGCAACGGAGCATCAATGTTGCCAAGCAACCAAGGACCTACCTTCAGGCAGAGCAATCAATCGACATGCTCAATATCTCTATCTCTATCTCTATCTCTCTCCCCCCCTCTCTCCCTCTCTTTTTTTTCATTCACAATTGTTATCTTTTCTAATTCTCCACTCTCTTGATGGTGTGTGAAATATTCACTGACTGAAAGCTTCCAGTTGTTTCTTCAACTTCGTTCCATGCTCAACATGGCGCCTTTGGGGAGAGGGGGGGAGATACCTTGTCGAGGCTCGTGTGAGAGCGAACACACAACGCACATTAAGGGGGGGCATGAGACAAGAGGGTCGGGAGTGGGAAGGACAAAACAATGGGGAACGGAGAAATGAGGAGATCTGTGGAAGGGAGAGGGATGGGGCGGGGAACACGGGGAATACAAGATGTACATTACAGGGACTTTCAGGAGGGAAAGCTGGGAATTTGAAGGAGGTGGGCTTGGGTGGATTAACGGGGGTAGAAAAGATCGAGGATTTGGATGGGGGTGGTGATGAACAGCTGTTTTGAAGGCCTGGAGGGAAGAATGGATTGAACAGAGTGAGGGAGTTTATTCCAAAGGTGGGAAAAAGAGGAATGAAAGAGTGAAGATGAGCAGTGATTCGTGATTTTGGTAGTTTTACCAGAAGGGGGTTGTTGGCGGACCTTGAGCGCCCTACAGAAATATGGTGGGGACAAATCGCAGACAGAGCAGGGGGGCGAGACTGGAGAGGAGTCGGTAAAAGAAAGACCACCGACCAACCTGCGGTGAGAGAGTGAGAGTCCCAAAGACTCAGACAAATCGCGGGAGATGCCAATGATCCGAAATGCCTTGGTTTCCACAGCGTGAAGCCAAGAAAGGCGGGAGGCAGGAGCACCAGCCCAGAGGGGAGAGCAGTACTCCATCATGCTGTGGACAAAAGCTTTGTATGCGGTCAGGAGCTCAGGTGGGCCGAGGAAGGACTTTGCACGATGGAGGATTCCCAGTCGGTGACTGGCTTTGGAGACGAGGTAGGAAATGTGGCTTTCCCAGGAAAGGTCATGGCAGATAGTGAGACCCAGAAGCTTGAAAGAAAGGACTTTTCCAGAGGATTGTTGAGAAAGTGGATGGGGGTGGAGGGGGTTCAAATCGGTCCTTTCGGAGAGACATCATGAGAGTGTGAGATTTGCCAGGATTGAAAAATATGTTCCACGTGTTGGACCAGTTTGTGATTTTATCCAGATCTGCAGTGAGCGAAGAAGCTGCTGCTTGCCGGTCTGAGAGATGACAGATGGTACGACAGAGGGTGGAATCATCAGCAAAGAGATAAAGAGGATTTTCCAGAGTCGGAGATTTTTTTCCCATCAGCAAAAGAACCAAATTAATGAGCGGAAATCAGGCCATTGGAGAAGAGGAAGGATTTAATGTCTGAAGCGATGATGGATTCCATAACCTTTCTAATGATTGGGAGAAGGCTGATTTGTCTGTATTTGCAGGGATCTGTTTTTGAACCTTTTTTGTGCAGTACAGTCATGTTTGCTGATTTCCAAGCAGATGGCAGATGACCTTGAGCAAATGAGAGGGTGAATAGAACAGAGAGAGGGTGAGCAAGAGCAGAGGAGCAGGTTTTTAGGACACGTGGGCTGATGCCGTCTGAACCGGTTGCAGAATCTTAGTCGAGGTTTGACAAGTTCTCCACCTTGTCAGGAGAAAAGGACACAGAGTCCAGGAACAGCTTAGCTGCGGGGTAGCTATCATTTCTTGAAGCGCGACTGTGTCACTGATGCAGTGCCCCTCTACCAGTACACACACTGGAAGTAGTACTCATTTCGCCGAGCTCGGAAGGATGACAGGCTAAGTCACCCCCCTGGTGTATTATTTCAGCGGCTGACAGGGTTTGAACTCAGGGCTCTAGGATCCCAAGCTGCCACCCTAACCACTGAGCCAACACCAGGCTTAACAGATCGGTGTGCCTGGTAAGGTGGTACAGAAAGAAATGGGTTTTGGACACAAGATTTCGATGCAAACACCGAGTTTAGGCATTCAGCCTTTTCACGTGCGGTATTAGCAGTGTGGTCATTTGAGGTAAGGGAGGGAATGGGGGGGGGGGAACATACACCAGAAACCAGTTTGATTAGATGCCACCAGGATTTGGAGGAGGGAGAGAGGTTTGAGAGTTCAGACTTGAGATGAGAAAGATGTTGTTTTCTGGCTCTCCTGAGGGTAGATACATACTTGTTCCGAGCTTTATGGAAGGAAATGAGATTATCCTCAGTTGGGTTTGCTTTCCATGAGGCAAAGGCAAGTTGTTTCAGGACAACTGCCTCACCACAAGCTTCAGTGAACCAAGGGCGGGAGGAAGGGTAGGACAACTGAACACGAGAGGGGATAAATCTGTGCATGAGGGAGAGCAAGTTTCTTTGAAAGAATTCCCAGGATGAGTTGATGTTGGAAAAAGTAGCGATAGGAGACCAGTCTATAAGTTTGATGGCTGCTTGGAGACCCTGTCAGTCAGCTTGAGTGAAATGCCAGACTCGACGGCGGTGAGGTGGTTCTCTGATAACAGCCAGAGAGATGTCCACTCTGACAAGGACGTGGTCAGATGAACCGATTAGAGTGGAGGAAGAGCAGCAGATATTGTCAGGGAAATTTGTCAAAATCAGATCCAGAAGAGATGGAGTACCATTGGTTGAGATCCGGGTCGGGAAGTTGACCGATTGAGTCAGTCCCAATGAGTCGCAGAAAGCTTTTGTTGAGGTGCCATGACAGGTGAGAGAGGTACCCACACCTCGCCAACTGGCATGATGACAATTGAAGTCACCACAGATGAGGAAGAGAGAGTTTGGATGAGAAGTTAGAAGTTGCTCCATGTTTTCGGATAGTGAGGTGTAGATGGAGTCATAAAGTTAAATCAATCTCGAATGTTTGAGTGTGTGTACGATATATACAGTGTAGCATATCTCAAAAAGTTGAGGATGGATTTTGACGAAACTTAGTGGACGCATTGGGTGTGTGACAAGGACGAATTGATTTGATTTTAGTGAAAATCCGAATCCGGATACTTGAATTTTTTGTGCGGTTCTTCACGATTGAGAGATGGGGCTAAAAACGATATCCTGTACAGCAAGCACGATATCTCAAAAAATACTGATTGATTCCGATGAAACCTGCACAGGGTGAGTGTGTGACAAGAACAGATTGATTTGATTTTTTTGGAAGATCTGGATATGATATTATTTTTTTGAAGTGATTCTTCATAATTGAGAGGTGGGGGTAAAAATGATATATAGTTTGATATTTCAAAAAGGTATGGACGAGTTATAATTAAAAAAAAAATGGTGGATGAGTTGGATCGGTAACAATGACAAGCACATTCGATTTTGGTTCAGATCCGGATCCAGATCCGACCTATCAGTGAGATACAAAATGTAAACTGTTCAGCCTGGCAGAGGTATGTGCTCTACGGGGTGCTGCTCTCGTTTCGCATGTACAGTATATATGTATGTATATCCAGCATGTATGTCTAAACTTTAGAGAATCTAAAACGGCTTGGCTGATCTCCATCAACATTTTCATACTTGCTCTGGGTACCCAGGGTCAGGTCGTTCGCACCAAATCCCCTATTTCTCTCCTGTGAGGGTGAGGAGATGACTTGCAATTTTCACCTCTACGTGTGGAACAGTGCAAGTGGTTTTAACTCAAACTTCTCCTTGATTTACAAAAAATGCAACCAGTCTCCATTTCATAATGGTTCGAACCACTGATCCCTGCATAGTGGAGTCGCTATTGACACCATATTTCGCTCCTGGAGCGTGTGCGTATTACCAGTAAGAGAAAAACAAATGAGAGGAAATTAATAATGGGGAAGGAGAAAGTGCAGAGAAGAAAATTGAGGCAACATACGGTTGTTGGTGAAGAGTGTGGACAGAAGGGAAGGAGGATGGGAAAAGATTGCAGAAGTAAAGCGAAAGGGAAACATCTCACCAGCGCATTACAATGCATGGATCACTACCCTAAAGGTGGTATTATGGGATCTGTGGGGTTTTTTAAAAAAAAAATAACTCAACCCACAGTTTCATTTGGAGTGTGAATTTGGAGATTATATTTGCCTTTTGCGGGGGAAAAGGGGGCACAGCTTGAAGTTGCACAGAAGTAAATTGTATGAAATGTTAATTTTCAAGATTCATTTCCACTTTTTATCGGGCAAATATCTGATATTTAAAGTTGTACTTTTACCTTCCCTGTGTTATATTACTTCACAGGCCAATTAAAAACCACATTCATAAAAGGAAATTAGTACAGTGATGATAATAATAATAATAAATATTTCAAAAGGAATTTTCACCATCATATGAAGTAGCTTGGAGGTAGAGGTGTGCGTTGTTATTATACCCACACTTTTTGAAAAAAATGGGGGGATTTTGTAATCTGGCTCCATCTGTCCATCCGTCACGCGATCTCCTTAAGACCTATACGGTTGTGCATAAATTCACCAAACTTGGTAGTTATGATCACTACATGACAAGAAGGTGCGAGAGCAGTGTCATTTTTGGTCCCATCCCCTGGCGTGGGGTCAAAAGGTCAGATACCAAAAAATGCAATTTCTGGTATATTAAAAATAAATAAAAATTTGAATGAAACTATGTGCAATCAACATTGGGAGACGCATGAAATATGTAACGATTTTGGGGATTTGATCCCCAGGTTCATGCCTCAGGCGGTGGGGACTTTGGGTCACAGGGGTCAAAAATGGAAGAAAACAAGCTCAAATGAGCTAAGATCCTCGTCCTCTTAATGATGACGTCATAAAAACGAATATGACATCATTGTGATGTATCAGGTTTGCGATAAATTATCTGTGCTAATGCCCGGCTTGATTCGCACAAACAAAATTCAAGCAGCTTGCCTAGTTTCGGAGATAATGGTATAGGCAATTTCCATTAGCGGCGATATTATGACATCAACTTTTTTTCTAGGAAGAATTTCCAAAATCGGAGATGGTTACTGTCTGCGCGTGGGCTTTCTGCATATACATGGCAAGTTTCACAAAGATCCGATGAAAACTCTGGGGTGTGAAACAAAAAAATGTCAAAAAATAGGAATGACGTCATAGTGATGTATCTTATGTGCGGTAATTCATCTCTGCTCATGCCCTGTTCGATTCCCGCAAACAGAATTCAAAAAGCTTGCCTAGTTTCGGAGATAATTTTTAGGCGATTGCCATTAGCGGAGATATTTTAACGTCATAACTTTTTTTCTAGGAGGAATTTTCAAAATCAGAGATGGTTCCTGTCTGCGCAGGGTATTTTTACATATATATGCCAAGTTTCAGGAAGTTTCGATAAAAACTGTAGGCTGTGAAACAAAAAAGTCCACAAGAAGAATATGAACAACAACGTGAGTAAGACTTCGAGATCCTCCACAAGGATCTAAAAAAAAACATTTTAAACTCAAAATTTGATATCGAGTCATTCCTGGTGGAACTTTTTTTTTTCCATCTATCAACTTTGCTTTAGGTGGGAAGTGTGGGGATTTGCGATGACACACCATCGACTTCGCTCTGTTTTAATTAACGAAACGTTTTAATGGCTCTAATTAAACATTTAAATGCAATGACTGAGGATGATGAGTGTGGATTACAGCATGAACCATTGATCTTTTATTTATTTTTTTTTGCAGGTTTATTGTTCCCTTCCGTCCAACAGTACATGCACTGTAGGTAACACCTGTATGTAATGTCCAAAGCCATCCGGCTTGTCGCATAGGTCTCCATGCTGCTTTAAACATTTTATTAACCATCATTGAAGTGAAATGCATCATTGAGGCATTTCATGACCAGTTTTCCCAGTCTGAAGATGGCAGGACATGAGCCGATGGGCAGGGCTGGATTTAGACATGTGGTGGCCCCTGGGCAGCCTTCAGTAGTGGAGGCCCACCCTACCTTAGAATACTAAAAAGGTGACAAGACATATTTACAGTCATCCTTAAAGTATATTTTTCAAGAACAAAGAATCTGAACTTCTATATAAAATAGAGAATGAGATAAGATGAATATCTTGTATCTGCTATAGATGAATATCTTATATCTGTTCCACGAACTACCAACTACCATTCAGGCACTCACAAATACATTTATCCTTACAATTTTTTTTTCATGAAATATGTGGAGGCCCCCTGGTTGTGGAGGCCCCTGGGCAACTGCCCAGCTTGCCCATGCCTAAATCCAGCCCTGCCTATGGGTATGTAATGTGGACAGGCATGTGAGCCACAGTAGGTGTTGTTTATGCGTATGCATGTGATCCTTTATCCCTGCAAGGTGGTGTGCGTGAAGGCCCATAAAGGCTGTGTGTGGACAGGTGAAGCCCACCATGAAATTGGTTCAGTGGGAGGCAATGATACCTATGCACCTGGTCGGGGAGGGCTCCGAGGAAGTGACAGTGGAGGGGTGGATATGACATCCACCTGCCA
Source organism: Eptatretus burgeri (assembly GCF_056783735.1). Lineage (NCBI taxonomy): Eukaryota > Metazoa > Chordata > Myxini > Myxiniformes > Myxinidae > Eptatretus > Eptatretus burgeri. The sequence goes on from NC_140961.1 coordinate 45,252,076, forward strand.
AGCCCCACCGTTTTGTCCCCGAACTGGCACAGACCAGTGTATTTCTTCACCGTTTTACCATGCTGAGCTCGAGTGCGTTCGCTTGCAGGAAACGCCGACGACCAATTCCGAGGAGGTACTTTGCACTTTGTCCACATGGCAAGATGGAATATTTTAACTTCTTATTCCATTGTTATTACTCTCACTATTAATATTTATCCCAAATAAATAATTTCTTGATTTAGTGTAGTGACAGTTGTGGTTACATGCAGTTGTTTTGGGATCGATCATAGATGTAAGATCTCTGTTGAAACCTTTTTTCAAACTTTTCTTACCCATGCATCACACTCCTGGTTATGCAGCCTTTACAGTCCCTCATCGGTTTCCATGAATAATTAATGCTGTGTATCCATCCTGACATGATGGTGCAGAGGTAGCACACTTATCTTTGAACTGTCTATTCTGGGTTCGATTCCTGACCAAGCTGTGAACTGTCAGTGTGGTGTTTTGCTGACAGGGTGTTGCATCACATAGTGCACCGACCTTCAAATGGAGGTTAAGCTGGATGTTCTGTCTGCTAGCATTAGCTGGATGATATCCCATGGTGTCTTTTGTGAAGAGCAGCTAAGGAATTCTTAAAAGTGTGTGTGTTTGTCCAAAATTGTTTTTTCAATTTGGGATAGCTTTTCAGGTGTGTATTAGAACATAAATGGTGATATGTCTTGTATTACTTTAATACGTTGAACCTTTTTTTATATTTCTGTTCGGATTGATTGCGAAGGTTCAACCATGCAAAGCACTCTTATCGTTACTTTAGGTGTGCAAGTTAGATATTTACCTTAATCAATCAAGTAATTAATATTACCATTTCTGTTTTAATATGACACCTTATTAATCATTGCAGATCTTGTTTCCAAATAGCAGAAACTACTTATTTAAAGGGTAAGGTAAAAGCAATCCAAGATGTAAAGGATAATCAAAAGAAAATTCTGGCTTGGAAAACTGTTAATAAAATAACAGGCAAGGAAGTCAAAGCTGGGACACCAGTCAGATTAAAGGTGATACTCCAGATGAAAGAAATAAAGCTCTTAAACATCATTTTTGTAAGCTACTTGGTCAGCTTCCAATGCTTGAAGATCAAGAACTTCAATGGATTATGCCAGATATATCTATCTATCTGTCTCTATATTACTAAAACTCTCATCTTGCATGTATGTATTAAAATGTAAGATGTATTACATGCATGTAAGAATATGTATGTATGTTCCTCAAATACAGCCAAAACGGTACACGATAGCGCAAAAATTTTCGGCCCACCTTTCTCACCATTCTCCTGTGGTGTGCAGTATCAAGTTTCGTTCAAATCGGGCAACGAAAAAAATTATTAAAAAATTAATTCCCGATTCAGTCACGTACTCTTCGAAAGAATTTGATCAATGCAAATTCGCTGTTCGCAGGAGCTATCTTTCTTTTGTTGAAATGATTTTTTTCATCAACCGCTGTCACAATGGGAACCCAACGGGTTCACGGGTCATTTAGTTACTGATTAAAACTGGAGTTTTCACGAAGGAGGAACTTAACGCATTCATCAAGCAATACAGGACTTTTGAAATGACGTATGAATGCTAACGAAGTCTTTTGCGCATGCACAGTGTGCGCGTTTTCAGTGATTCGCTTCCACTAATTGGGGAATTTTTAACCTACCATTGCTTGGGTGAAATCTGTAAGTGAAATCGCCTTTTAAACAAAATTTTCAGAATTTAAATGAAAGAGTGGGAATTTCAAAATAGTGAACTATAATTGTTGTGTTCCTGAATTCAAATTGGACTCACGGAGATAAAGGAAATACGAGAAATATTTGTGTATGATGAGGGTGTCGTGTTCTTACCTTTCCCTGTTTATAAAAAATTATCAAGCAGTGGCAGTGGATAACACACCACACACACGTTTCTCCTTTCGATAACAGACACAAGAAAAAGAGCAATCAGAGATTGCAAACCCTAACTGGGACTTCTTTTGATTAAAAAAAAAAACCTATAACGTCATTTAAAAAAAATCACTCATTCCCCATGAGGAGTACTTGCTATGCACCAAGTTTAACTTTTTTCCTTGGTGCGGTTTCAGAGATACGGAGGTCCAAAGTTTTTTTTCCGTTTTTACAATATGATTGCCACACCACGTGACCTATGACGTCGTAAGTATCATTAAAACATTCTGCATGAGTAGTCGCCCCATTGCTGAAAATTTCGTCTTAATCTGACAAGCAGTTGCGGAGAAAAACACGAAAGTTCTGTGCGGACAAACAGACAGACAGAGACAAGCCGGTAGGCGGACATGGGTAGTCGCCTACCCAATAGAACCTGACGCGATGGGCCCGTTCGATGGGGAATGACCTGAGGATTAAGCACAAGAAAATTCATGATTCTAGCTTCAAGGGTTAATGCTGCAGATTGTTTTTTCGTTAAAATACCCCCACATTTAGAGGTTTTTCAGCCGTTGCTAGGCAACGGATGGGTCCATAGCAACGGTTCTTTCTCACACATAACTCGGACATACCATGAACCTACCATACCAGTTTCATGTATATCTGACTCATAGTCTCTGAGATATAACGAACTTCGTTTTTTTATTGTTTTTGACCAGGGTTCATTCAAAGTCTATCTTCTCCGACAGGTTTCATAGGATCCAGCTGGAAATTTTGACAATATGGCTGAATGTACTGCCCACAGTCGCTCGTGGCCCGATTTTTGATTTTCAAAAAAATTAATTTTTTATGATTTTTCAAAAATTTCAAAGTCCCGTTGCTAGGCAATGGTGGTGTCCATAGCAACGGTTCTCATTTGCACAGAACTTGGTCATGGTATGAACCTACCAACCAAGTTTCATCGAAATCGCCATTGTATTAACGGAGCACTGGACCGAACAGAGGGACAGACAAACAGACATATCGACGGAAACACTGAGTAGGGAAGATCAAAAAAAAAATCTTTTTTTCGACTGGATCAACTACCCAATAAACGGACCCAAATGCAATACCCTCTCCGAATCCTTCGGCGAATGTAAAAATCTCGTGAAATTTCTCTTACGGCTCCAGAACCAAACAAACAATGTATTTTTAACAGCCTACAGCTCCACCCTCCCATCGTGATTAATAGTAAATATCATCATTTTAAACTTACCCTGTGCATTGACAAGCCACAGATACGACCTTTCTGGGAAATCTGCCTGAATGTTGGGAATGGCGGCATTGGCTTTCCAATTGAAGACATCCAAGAAATGAATCACCAAGCCTGCCATGTTCACACGAGGTAATCCTGCAAGATTCAATGTCCACTCACTGGCAGCGATGGTCAATGGTTTGGGTAGTACGCACCCATCCACAGTCAGGGCCTTGCACCGGTCCACATCGTCGGGAGTTTTCTCTACGGGCTGAAGAGCTCATCTTTTTGGGGAGTTGAGAAAGTTCTCAAACGCTTTCGTTGTGCGGAGACACACCCCTTGCTCACAGATACTTTTCAAGCTTTGCAGCTTCGCTTAGAAGCTTTGTGAGCCAGTCCATGGAAGAATCCTTGTCTCGCGCACATAAATCACCATAATAAACATTGTTGCTAATAAGGGGTTCTGTGCAATGCGCACCGAGCATTCTGCGGAGGATTACATCATTTCAAAAGTCCCATATTAGCTAACAACAAAGCAGCTGTTCGAGGTAGCATACCAAAAGAAGTCTGGAAAAGTAGAGCCTTAAATAATTATTTGCTTAAAACTTGCAACAATATCTTCCTCGATGTAGATAAGGCCTAAGTCACATTTGCCACGGCGGCCGTGGGGTCTCCAAAATCTACGGCCACTAGCAATTATACGGCGGTCGCAATATTTCCACGGTCACACAATGTAGCAGTCACATATGTTTTTATTTTTTGGGTAGCCGCACGGCCTATTTATAAATTGTGGAGACCGAAAACGTGGGGGTGCCGTACGGTCTTTGATTTGATGTCGCACGGTGACCTTAGGGCGTTCCTGCGGCGTCCATATAATTTTCAAGGCAAACGCAAGGTCCCCTCAAGGCGACCGCAGGGGGACCGCAGGGGGGCCCTAAGGCGAACGTGTGGCCAGACGGACGGTAACGAGTGGGTTATTTTTTTTTAACCAGTTCTTTTGTTTCGGCTTGTCGAATTGCTACGGCGAACGTAGAAATGAAAAAAGTTATAACTCCGCGCTATAATTCCACGGCGACCCTACGGCCTGTAAAATATAGCCAAACAACGTGGGGCCACCCTGAGGCCACCTCAGAAACTCTGCGGCCGCCACACGTTTCTGTCAATTCAGAGGGCATACGGCCGCCGTATCCTCGCCGTAGAGCAAATGTGACTTAGGCCTAAACAAGGCGATCTGAGTCAACCAAAAAATTACAGAGGCATCAGTCTAATACATGTAGGAGATAAAATATTGAACAAAATGATATTGAATCACACATCCGTACATAGAGAGGATTTTGAGGAAGAATCAAAATATTTTCGGACAAAATCGATCAAAACTCACCCAAAGGCCAGATCTCACTCAGATGCATCATTGAAGGCATCAAGGCAAAAAATTGATAAGCTGTCATGACATTTATACCATTTCAAAAAGCTTTCGATTCAATCCATCATGATAAAATGTTCAACATATTGAAAGCTTATGGCACACCAGAATCAATCGTAAAAACGATCTGTACACTTTACACCGACACTATGGTGAAAGTTATCACACGAGAAGGGGAAACAGACCTCTTTAACATCCTGGCTGGAGTGCTACAAGGCGACATTCTATCTCCTTCTCTAATCATTATTTATTAGATTATGCAATGAGAACTGCCATTGGTGAGGATGCTAATTAATTCGGTTTCATAATTGTAAAACGCAGGAGTCGACATCACAAAGTAGAAAGAGTTAGTGAGTTTGATTTCGCAGATGACGTTGCCCTAATTCCCAACTCTTGACGCTGCCGAAGAGCTTCGATGCAGAAATGAATCCTCTGCAAAAACTGTTGTCCTGCACATAAATGCAAATAAGACAAAGTGCATGATGTTCAATGTTAATGGAGAAGTTAAAACTGCAGGCAACAATATCCTTGAAAATGTTGATGATTTCAAGTATCTTGCATCCTTTATTAAGAGTAAACATGACTTTAAAGTGAGAAAGCCCGAGCATGGGATGCTAAAAGAAAGATAAACAAGAGCGACTGATGTCTCCTACCGATATTTTCTAAGTCTAAAAAGGGCATTCATCCATTGGGATCATACTCTGTGCAGAGCATTGGTGCTGCCTTAGCAGTATCCTTGGCTGTTGGGCACAATCCTGGATGGGTCGCCACTCCGACACAGAATACCAGCAAGCTGGTACTCATTTTGCTGACCTCAGAAGGATGACAGGCAGAGTCAACCCCACCTGGTATTAATTCAACAGCTGAGCAGGATTTGAACTCAGGATCCTTGGATCCAAAGCCCACCACTCCAACCATTAAGCCAACACCAGGCATCAAAAAGGGTATAACTCTGTGAAAAATTGACGAAACATCCTGAAACTCGAACTTGTTCTGTAACTTATTATAACAAAGCCATGTACCAAGTTTCAGTTGTATATATTACAGGGTATGGGGAAAAAGTCTGTAAAACCACAGGTGGGACGGTCGGACAGATGGACAGACAGAGAGCAAACCTATCGTCCCCTCCTGTGAAACCGGTATGGAACTAATAAAATAGGGAAATAAAAGTATTTCAAAATACAATTCTTCAAAGCAACAGTCGAGAGTATTCTCCTTTCTTGGACACTAACTAAAGTACTTGAAAGTAGACTGGATGGATGTTCCACTGGACTCCTCGGAGCATCACGAAATATTCGTTGCAAACAACACGTCTTTAGTAAAGATCTAAATAGTAATCTTCCACGGGTTTGTGACTGTTTAAGGGAGCGCAGACTTGGATATACTGGACACTGTTATGGAGGCAAACATGAAATTGAGTCGCAACTCATACTCTGGTCACAAAGTCGGGACGAGATCTAGCGGTCGACCGGCTCTTACCTACATTGATGATTTGGAAATGTGAAGAAAGAAGTGACCAAGGAACATAGAGACCGAAGTGCGTGGAGAAACCTCATACGCATACGGCTTCAGTCGACCTGATGATGATGATGACTTAGGTTACGCAGCCTCATTCAATGGACTTTGGAAACAAGTTAAGGTTGTGGAGCCACTGTTCGAGGAGGTCCTGAGATGAATGGGTGCAAATGTCGATGATGAACGGTTCCCAGCTAATTATCCGAAGAACCATCGAACAATTGATTTTCTCGTCATTAATAAATATCGGTAGAAATGTAAGTTTGCCTGAAGAATGCAAGGTTGTTGTTTGAATTGCCTACCTTGGTTGTACAACTTGTATGATTGGTCTCAAAATGTGTTAAAGTTAATTGCAGGATAAGGTTGAAGGAATCCTCCAGATCTCTCTTTGTTCCCTATTGTTGTCATGAATTTACATGAGGGGTGACTGATGACAGTTTTTAGTCCTTTGTCTGTATTGGCCATACGATCAGTGGGGAATATAATATTACAATAAGTTGGTTAAACATACAATGGAGTTGGTGATCAAGTTTTGATATATTAAATAAGAGGATAACACTATGTGGACACGGGTAATATGTAATAAATGCTTTTCATACTCAAAGTACCATATTCCTCTGTGTAGCTTCATGTCATGCCATGCTTGCATCGTGTTAGCTGGCCATCTGGCTTGTTTGGAAAGTTTGAGCCATGCAGGTTGAGCGAAGCTATGTCGGTGAAAAGTTTGCCTTACGTACCAGACCTTGACTTGTATTCCTTGCTTAACCTCATGTGATGCAGACCAGCCAGGCAGCCCGGAGCCCCATCTGTGAACCCCTCTCGTCGACATCGTCTGAGGTTCAACAGTGAGATGGAGAAGCTTGCACGGCTTCTTCCTCTCCCTCCGCACGTTCGGGCACGGCTGGACAAGCTGTCCGTGCTGAGGGTCGCACTCGCCTTCCTGCGCTCCCGCGCCGCATTTCAGGGTGAGGTTGTAATACGATAACTGAGCACAAACAATGAAAAATTGGCCAAAGTCCCATCATGGCACCACCATGCAACGCAATTTGCATACACACCCCTAGCTGTCTATGCAGCATGTACATTGAGTGAGGGACCGATACTTGTACGTACAACGAAGAACCGATACTTGCTCTTAAAATTATGGAGGGATCCATACTTGCACTACAATGAGTGAGTGACCGCTACTTGCACTGCTGGGTGTTCCCACATTAGATGGGCAAGTTTTAACATTTAAGTGGGATGTTAAGGGCATCTACGGGGTGTATCAATAAAAGGTGAACCAATTCAAAACTTTATTAACCAAGATATTGAGAAATAAAACAAAAAATTAACTCGGAAAATGAAAACCAAATCATGGAGAAATGAAAGTCATTATGCATTAATGTGTTTGTCGTTGAGGTGTTCAATGTGAGCACCCCCACGCACACAACATCCATTCACACGAAGTGCGAAGGTTTCAATGATGTTTCTGCAAGTTATAATGGTTACTGTCTGCACAGAAACCTCAACTGCTGCCTTCAGATCAGGTTCAGATCTGGGACCCTGTTCCTTGTACACGTTGTCCTTACAAGCTCCCCAGAGTGTCCCTCGTCACTAAACCACACATCATGAATCCAGTTTGGGTTTGCCTCAATCTTCTGCTGCAGCATCTCACACATAGCGACTCATGCTGCTTTATCCCCATCAGTCAATTTATGAGCTGCTGTGATGTGGTAAGGAAAGAGGTTTAAATGTTGTTTCATTCTTCTTCTGATACTGCTGGGAGTTCAGCCGATCTTTGTCGATGGGATTTCTTTGCACTTTGCATGACTGACTCATGAACTTGTTCTATGTTTCCTTCACACCGTATACTTCTTGGACGACCGGACCTTCCCTTGTTAATGTTGAGAATCGTCCGTTCACTTTTGAACTTTTTCACAAGTTTCCAAATGGCTGGCTTGCTTGGCTTGTTTCTGGGATGCATTCCATCTTTAGTACAGAACCTCGTCTGGACGGAAGCAATTGATTTGGTCTCAAAATACCACGTGGCAATGTTTACTCTTTGCTCCATAGAAAACGTCAATTTTCCCATAGAATACTTTGGTTATGCTTGAATGACTTCTCCAAAGATCATTGATCATTCCTGCAAAAAAAAAAAAAATAAAGTTAATGGCTAAAAGTACAAAGGTCATTTGAAGTGGTTAACCTTTTATTGGCACACCCTGGAGTACACACGTCGACCCTCTCCTACACCCTCATCCCCAACCTCACAGGTCGTTAATAGCTCTGTGTACACGTTTTACCCACAAAATTATATGAAGAGGATGGTGTACACATTTACCCCACTATAGAGGATGTGATGAACATGGTGTACACATTTACTCCCTGTAGAGGATGTGATGAACATGGTGTACACATTTACCCCCTGTTTAGGACACGATGAACATGGTGTACACATTTACCCCCTGTTTAGGACACGATGAACATGGTGTACACATTTACCCCCAATATAAGATGTGGTGAGCGGGATGTACACATTTACCCCTTGTTTAGGACGTGATGAACACGGTGTACACATTTACCCCCCTATATCGGATGTGATGAACACGGTGTCCACATTTACCTCCCATATAGGATGCGATGAGCATGGTGTACGCATTTACCCCCCATATAGGATGTGATGAACATGGTGTACACATTTACCCCCCATATAGGACGTGATGAACACGGTGTACACATTTACCCCCTATATCGGATGTGATGAACACGGTGTACGCATTTACCTCCCATATAGGATGCGATGAGCATGGTGTACGCATTTACCCCCCATATAGGATGTGATGAACACGGTGTACGCATTTACCCCCCATATAGGATGTGATGAACATGGTGTCCACCTTTACCTCCCATATAGGACGTGATGAACATGGTGTACACATTTACCCCCTATATCGGATGTGATGAACACGGTGTCCACATTTACCTCCCATATAGGATGTGATGAACATGGTGTCCACCTTTACCTCCCATATAGGACGTGATGAACATGGTGTACACATTTACCCCCCATATAGGATGTGATGAACATGGTGTACGCATTTACCCCCCATATAGGACATGATGAACATGGTGTACACATTTACCCCAATATAGAGGATGTGATGAACACGGTGTCCACATTTACCTCCCATATAGGATGTGATGAACATGGTGTACACATTTACCCCAATATAGAGGATGTGATGAACACGGTGTCCACATTTACCTCCCATATAGGATGTGATGAACATGGTGTACACATTTACCTCCCATATAGGATGTGATGAACACTGTGTCCACATTTACCCCCAATATAGGATGTGATGAACACGGTGTCCACATTTACCCCCCATATAGGATGTGATGAACACTGTGTCCACATTTACCCCCTATTTCGGACGCGATGAGCGTGGTGTACATGGGTTTTGGGGCCAGGGTTGGGGGGGAGGGGGGGAGGAAGGAGTAGGTCGGTATACGAGCTGCTGGTGTGACTAGTAGACCCGAACAATGATGGTCCCTTTAAAACTAGACAAGGTGTTTCGGTGTCGATGAAAGTCGCTAAACAATCGCAACATGATCCGCTTCACGTTCAGAACCTGCCATTTGTGTCAAGTTCAAGCCTCTGTTGGTAAAGGGGGGAAGGGGTGAAAGCGTGGGGGCAGCCAAGTGTAAACTCGCTTAGTGTTACTGTATCCGATGTGATGTGCAGGTGATATTGTTTGGTGCTTTTTACCATCATCATATTACAATAATCACCTCTTTACTGATTTGATTCCTTGTATAAAACTGTTCTTTCACCCACCGCGATAGGTTTAACGATCTGTTAATTATATGTTATACCTGTAGTGGTGTACTTAATCATGCTACACTTTCTTTTTATTAAAACTTTATATTTTTCTTTCCTTAATTCCTGTTTCAACGTTTTATTATATTACCTTTTTATAAATCACCATGATTTCACTTTTTGGAGCCAGCAGTACAAACAATTCCGTTTGTGTGTACACCACTCCGACCACCTGCAGCACACACATGACGTGTATCTGTGTGTAGGTACTGGGTATACATGCATATTCACGCGTACCTGTTCATGTTTCCCGGTGTTCCTACCTCTGAGTGTTTACATGTCTGTGCTCTGCATATCTGTACATACATGTTCACGTATCCATGCATACCTACCTGTACGTACATGTTCACGTATCCATGCATGCACCTGTACGTACATGTTCACGTATCCATGCATGTGTATCTGTACGTACATGTTCACGTATCCATGCATGTGTATCTGTACGTACATGTTCACGTATCCATGCATGTGTATCTGTACGTACATGTTCACGTATCCATGCATGTGTATCTGTACGTACATGTTCACGTATCCATGCATGTGTATCTGTACGTACATGTTCACGTATCCATGCATGTGTATCTGTACGTACATGTTCACGTATCCAGACATGCATATCTGCATGTACATGTTCACGTATCTATGCATGCGTACCTGTACGTACATGTTCAAGTATGCATGCATACCTACCTGTACGTACATGTTCACGTATCCATGCATGTGTATCTGTACGTACATGTTCACGTATCCATGCATGTGTATCTGTACGTACATGTTCACGTATCCATACATGTGTATCTGTACATACATGTTCACGTATCCATACATGTGTATCTGTACGTACATGTTCACGTATCCATGCATGTGTATCTGTATGTACATGTTCACGTATCCATACATGTGTATCTGTACGTACATGTTCACGCTTCCGTACATGCATATCTGTACATGTTCACGTATCCATGCTTGCATATCTGTACATTTTCCATGTGTCCAATAATGCATACCTGTAAATGTTTGTGTGTCCATACGTGCGTACCTGTACATATTCATGTCACTGTGTGCATACGTGTGTGTGTGTGTGTGTGTGTGTGTGTGTGTGTGTGTGTGTGTGTGTGTGTGTGTGTGTGTGTGTGTGTGTGTGTGTGTGTGTGTGTGTGTGTGTGTATCTGTGGGTGCTCGAGTATCTGTGCTCTGCATATCTATGTGTTGACATGTCTGTGTGTGCATACTGGTGCATGTTCACTAGTCCATAAACATATGCATGTGTGTACTTGTGCTTGTTAAAATTTCCTTGCGTGCGTACCAGTACACATTCATGGATCCATGCATGCAAAGTTGTACATGTTCACTCATCCACACATGTATACCTGTGCATGTTCACATGTTTGTACTCTGTGTACCAGCGTATGTTCACGTCTGACATGCTCCTGCCTCCCCATCCCATGTGTGACAGTGCGCCCAGAGCAGCTGAGTTTGCTGCACACGGAACACCACTCCTTAACTGGCAGAACAGCCGTTCCTGAGGGAGACCTCATGCTACATGTGAGATAATCCTTAAACTCGTCAAATGATTACTGTAAGAGCTATCACTGTTGTAATTATAATGTAGTCAGACTCACAGCAATGGTATATGTTGCGCTCTATCGGTGCAGGCTTTCAGATTAAAAATAATAATAATAATAATAATAATAATAATAATAATAATAATAAAAAAATCAAATCCAATCTGTACACTCATTCTATGGTCTTCATGGTCCAGTTGCTTCCACGGAGTTTCCTTTCAAATCCACCTTTGTTTTGAAGATTTGCTCTTTGCACCTCTTTGATTGATCCAATTGTCATTTTCATTATTAGTAGCGCAGTAATCTAGTATAATACTAGTGGATTGTGCTTGCATTCTGTCAACAGATAAATAAATTGATTAAATGAAGAATGAGTGAGTAGTATGAGCTCTTTAATAAATCCAAGGTTCACCTCTCTCCCGACTGAGGAAGCTCGGCTCCACTGGCCGACTTTTGTTTACAGATATTTTCATTTATGGACAGTTTCGTGATTTTGTTTTCTCGAATCATAGCTTTTTTTTCATTGCATCAGTTGGCCAATTCCAACTTTCAACTTCTACCGCACTTCAAAACTATTAAACATTGATATCAGTGAGTGAATGAATGATTGATTAGAAAGACATATTGTATGCAATATATAAAATATATATATATATTATTTTTTTTTCTATATATATATATAAATATATATATATATATATATATATATATATACACACATATATATATATAAATATATACACACACACCCACACACACACACACACACACACACACACACACACACACACACACACACACACACACACACACACACACACACACACAGTATATATAAATATATAAAAAATATAAATATATAAAAAATATATTTTATATATATATATATATATATATATATATATATATATATATATATATATATATATATATATATGGTGTCCCAAAAAAATATACACCTTTTAAAATGCTTCGTTTGATCCAAAAAGCAGTAATTTTGTCACTAATGCTTCATTTCTTGTTGCAGAGACCCTGAAGTTTATTTTGATACCAAGCAAGCGCCAGAAAATTGCCAAGACTGACCGTACAACAACGGACGAAAATTGTTGAACTTTGGCACCAGACGAAAAGTGTCATACAGGTGCAACGACTTTACTCGAGACATTTCGGTATCCACTTGCGCCATGCACCAAACTTTCGGACAATAAAGTACACCATCGCAAAGTTTACCAATGTGGGAACCATCTGTGACCTTCACAAGGGTCACAGTGGTCGGAAGAGGACAGGTCGTAGTGAAGAAAATGTGGAAATGGTGAGACAGGTGGTCGTTCAGAGTCCAAAAAAAATCGATTTGACGACTTTCTGCCGAGACAAACATTCATAAGAGCAACGTTCAGAGGATCCTCCGCCAAGACATTCATGCCTTTCCATACAAAATTCAAACGGAAATGGTGCTTATTGATCAACAGAAACGCAAACGACTAGACTTTGCAAATTGGTTCTCAGGAAAGTTGGAGGAAGATGCAGACTTCCTCAAAAAACTTCACATGACGGACGAATGCCATGCTCACTTGTCCGGGGAGGTGAACAAGCAAAACTTTCGGTACTGGGGAACTGAAAATCCTGGTAATGCATCAACTGAACTGGTGCCTCGATCTGTTCTCAAAGTCACCATGTGGGTGGCGGTTGGTTGGTATGGGATAATTGGTCCATACTTCTTTGAAGATGACCAGGGACGCACTTGCATGGGAAACCAGAGGAACTATCGCGAAATGATTCAGGAATTCTATCTGCCTGAGCTACGTACTCAGGCCCGTAGGAGAAACAACCTGATCCAGATGAGAACCCAGTGGTTCCAGCAGGATGTGGCACCACCCCATACATCCAGGGAAACAAGGCGTTTTCTCAACTAACATTTTGAGGGCCGCTTTATCTCCTATGAAGACGTTGAGTGGCCACCGTATTCCCCTGACCTTAGTCCTCCAGACTTCTTCTTGTGGGGGTATCTCAAGGACAGGATCTATGGAAACCCTAGGCCTCAGACTCTTGATCAGCTGAAGGAAAACATCCACCGAGAAATCCAGAACATTCCTCAGGAAACGTTTCCAAAAGTGATGGAGAACATGACAACGCGTTTGCAGGCAGTGATCGGACAACGTGGAGCCTACGTCGAACATGTGGTCTCAAAGAAAACGATGATTCTATACCAAAATTTAAATTTTGGTGGCAATTTTGACATTGGTACAATAAACTTCAACCTTTCACCTTTCTATCCAGCCATATATCTTTTTTTTAAATATATGTTATGACCATCCTCTTTGCAGATGAAAAGTTGTATATTTTTTTTGGGACACCCTGTATATATATATATATATATATATATATATATATATATATATATATATATATATATATATATATATATATATATATATATATATATTGTTGCGGATTTCGCGCCCGCCGGCGTGCGAACGGCCACGTAACTCGAATCGCGGCACGTCGCCCACCGGACGGACAATCCAGTCGTGACCCTCTCGGACTAACGCCGGGAACCAGTCACGGGTGGACCTTTCGGTCTCACCGCGATCGAGCCAATCAGCCCCCGCGTGGTATAGGGTTGCTCGCCGACCCGACCTACCTAAGTACCCACGCGGAGGGTAGACCGGGCGATCGCACCTCGCCGCAGGTCGACTTCGGACACGGGCCACGAAGCGACCCGTTCCGTACTATCAGAATAACCGAGCGGTGTTATCGTCGACCTCGACGGTTCGATTGAGTATCGGGCGTATTCAGCCCACTAGCAACGCTTTACGAGAAGCAAGATGAGGATCCAATGGAGGAAAAAACGAAGCAAAGCGGGAAACAGGTCAACAATAAAGCACATTTATTCGCGGCACACGGGAAGCACACAAATACAATTCCACCAAATGCACACAAAAAAAAGAAAACACAATTCCATTTACACAAAAAAGCAAATATAAAAGTGAAAACACAGTGCAGAGCTAATACCGACTACCGAGCACACGGCAACACTTATACAATTCTACTTCACAGACGGCGCCGACAACACATACCCAAAACCAAGGAAAAGAAATATCCTCAAGAATGAGGCGGGCCTGAGGCCGAGACCGGGTCGCGCCTACCCGTCTGGTGATGAGACGCGGAGCGGCGATGGCGCTTCTCTCCGCGGGCCTCGCGGACAGTGTCAGGCAGGGGGGTGGGAAAAGGGGCCCCCTTGGTCGCACTATCTCAGCGCGGGGGGAAACAGGAGGGGGTTGCTGATGCTCGGGGTATAGAGGATCTTTATTATCCCTGGTGTGCGTCTCCACCTCGGCCAGGTCGCGCTGCCGGCCTCCCTCGGGCGTGCAGCTCCTGGCACCGACGTGAGCACCCCCTCGTCCGACTCTCTTCAGCTTCTCCAGCTACTGCAGGCTTCGGGCTCCAGACTTCCACACTCGTCCCCTCCGTTCCGACTCCTTCTCGTTCTCGTTCTGCTGACTGACGAACACCGTCCTTTTATCCCCCCGTAGCTTCGCCTTTGACCCCCTCCCTTTGACCTTTCACCTCGCTCCCCATTGGCCCGAGAAAAAGTGGGCGTGAAGGCTTTTTGATCCACAAATTTGCATATATCGATCGTTCTGGAGGCGGGGCCAAATCGCCCCTCGCTCACCGATTGGACGGCAAAAAGTGGGCGTGTGTCGTTTTTGATCCGTTTTTGAAGCACAAAATCCGTGATTTTGTACACGCTGTTCAACGTGCGCCCTGCACGAGTCCAACACCGGTACCCACAGCGGGGCAAGAACGGTGGCGATGCTACGGTTGCGAGGTGTGACGTGAAGGTCGTGGCGGTTGTGGTGAAGCGGTGGTTGTGGTCGGTGGTTGATGTTGTGGTTGTGATTGTAATCATGGCGGTTGGTCCAAAATAAAGATAGTAAAAGAAAAACGGCTATCCTGAAGAGTCGCAGCACGTATAAATGACATGTATTCCCACTAGACAACGGGTTTGGGCCTAACTACACATGCACTTTCCGAGATACCTCACCTAAGGGACCTGAATGGTGGTTTGCGAATTTGGTAACCACAACACTACCCCCTTCCCTTTTTACAGACTCGTCCCGAGTCGTCAAATTTTCGTGTGCCATCATGTGTAGTTTTCCCCTAGTACATTTTACCTACGGATCCCTGAGTGCGACATTCATGGTATTCGTGTCCCCAAAATAAATAACCTGAGGGCTGCGTAACTATCGAAACAAACTCACTCATACGGACGACTTAAATAAAATTGCCGGCGCTAGACAGACATGCCGGGGGGCGCACTCATATTTACAGTACATCTTAACCTTAACTTACAAATTTTACACTAAACCATGGCCCAGGATCACTGAACTCTGCAAAAAGAAAACAGTTAGCAGGGAGCCAGGCGCCCGCATGCAGTCTCTGGCTCAAACAATGCAGGTGACAGGGAACGTGGCTGGCTGCTCACACGCAGTCCAAGGCCTTCCCTTTTGAACTGAACGCGGTGAACCACAACGGTGCATGGGCCGCACAACGCAGTCTCCGTGCCAGCTCAAGTGGCACACGCAATGAGCACAACGAATGGATGCATGAACGGTTTGAACTGAATGCAGTGAACCACAACGGTGCATGGGCTGCACAACGCAGTCTCCGTGCCAGCTCAAGTGGCACACGCAATGAGCACAACGAATGAATGGATGAATGGATGGACGCAAAACACGGTGCACGGGCTGCCACTGCAGGCCCGTGTTGTAACCAACAGGGCAGTTCTCGCAGCTTGCAAACTGTTGCTTTCTGATCCTGGCGCATGCATGGAAACGAACAGGGGGGCAAAGCAAAAATTTAACGGGGCTGGTGAACGTGGGCAGTGGGCATGGCATGGCAAAGGTGAGCAGGCAAACACAGCCCGCAGAAGAAGGCCGCTGCAGGCAAACATAGCGGGCAGATGAACTGGCCGGCACAGGCCTTGAAGCAAACACGGCCAGCCGATGGCACAGGCCTTGCAGCAAAACAACAGCTGCCGATGAAGTTGGCCGGCCTCCGCCTTGAAGCAAAACACGGCCAGCCGATGAAGTTGGACAGCTCTTGCCGTTCAGTGGAGGTTGGTGGAGGGAGTGCGGTGGTGCTGGCCACTTGGAGGGCGGGCTCGGACCTACCTACCTGTCTCCCTCCCAACCTATCGCCTTTGCCTGTCACTGTACATACCCACTCCCTTAATTTGTCAAACCCCAATTTAGCCCCAACTTATTTTTTTATTGCTTTTATTTTTACTTCCCCACTATAAATCGTCCCCTAACCCCCTTTATCGTCCTTGTTCGGCTAACCTATTCTGTCACCTAGCCTACTCCCAACCCCTACGTTCCCTTCCCAGAGGGGAACAAGGGAGAGCTAACGTCCTGTGTCGAGGCCCAACGAAGCCTCAGAATGGCCTCCCCAGAGTTCGGCGATCTATAACCCAAAGTGGGTCCAGCGGCCCACAACGACAGCGAGGGGATGGATGGTGCGGAGGGGTACATCTCCTAATCTACCCTAACCATTAACTCTTAAACTACCCCGGGGCTTTCAACAAGTGCCTCTCGCTTAAACTATTGGTTCTAACAACCCAGATTCCCGTCGCCTGTGTTGGTGTCCTCACAATTTCGGGCCTCGCCCCCCAATTTTCGCTCCGTGCCCTCACACGGTCTCCTGGCTGGGACACGTGGCTCCCTTTGGCAGGCACGACCCTCTGCCGATTCTCCCGCTATGGCACCCCCGGGCACTACACTGCCTCCGAGCCTACCAGCTCCCTAACACCGGGGAGTGCCCCCCATGGCACCTCCCCTGAAACGCACACGTGGCAGGCCGGCCTCCCGGGCCCCTTTCCGAGGGTCACCCGTGCCCACAACACTGCCCACGCGGCTAATGGCGCCCGGGCCCCGCACTAAGCAGGCGCACCCGTGCCCACTACTCTATCCCGGCCCCCCATGGGCCCATGGCCTACCGCGGCCGACTAGCCTGGTGCCCGGGGTACCCACTCAGCGATACTCACCTTTCGCAGCCACGCTCCCAAGCCCGTCAACAGGGCTCCTGCACCCCTCCAAATGGGTCTCGAGCCTACTTTCCCACCAACAACAAAACGACCTCCATTTTTCAATTTGACTAACCCAGCTAACTCACTTTACTCTGACCCCGGGGTCCCTTGGGCGGGAGTCACTCCTCCCCCCAATCACTCATCGCACCATGCATTCCCCATTCGCTCCACTCACACAGACCCGCTGGCCTCACTCACTCACCATGTACTCACCTCACAACTCACCAACTCTTCAACACACACACCGCTGAACTCTGCCATCCTTCTAACTACATCCCCTAACTAACTCGTGCTCCCACGTCGTCCCTTAAACTACAGCACGTTCCTTTTAACACTACGTAGCTAAGCTACGTCCCCACTACACATTCACTGCCTGTCACTGTCTCAAATGTCATTTTATTTCCCAACCTAAATCTGGCTACAATCCCTCTAACTAATCCATTCCACGGACTCCATGAGGACTTACCCCTGCCCCAGTCGGTCCTAACTAAGCTAACCCTTCCCCCTAACTAGTTTTCATCCTGTGCCCAGGTAAGGGGTCTTCCACCCCTTGCCCACGAATCCTGTGCACCCGAAAGTGAGGCTTGTTTTTTTTTTTTTTCCATGCGCAGCACCTGCGCGGCAACTCAGAGGCTCGCGCACTTTGCACCTGCCCGTGACGTCATGCAGCTGCACGTGTTCCTCGTCCCTCCTTGGACGGGACCATCCGGCAGAGATACCCTCCTGCCGGATTCCAACCCCACGTGCAGCCATGACGTCACCGTGCGCATAAAAAAACAAGCCCCCGTCTCGAGGGTTCCCCACGCGAACACGTGTGCTTTGCCCGTTGGAGCTCAACACACACGATCGCGTGGAGAACCCGTCCGGTCCAAATCCATTTACCTGCCTAAACTTTGTCCGTCCGCGGGATCGGCAAATCCACCGCTGGCGTTTCCGGACCGGGACTTCACTCTCGCAAGCGAGCACGTGGTGGTCTCGTGCGTTGCACAGCACGGAACCGCGTGCTCACTGCTGGGTGAACCCGGCACGGTCCTCGAAACAGCTACAGCCGCTACCCGGCTTTCGTTCCTTACATGTCTCCGTCGTCGCCTCCATTCAACCCACGCACACCTGCGTGTTACGACGCACACAGTCCACTCCATCACATTCACACCGGGAGACGCGGCTGCGTGCTCCCGCATGCTGCCCGACATCTCCCTCTCATACCGCTCTCTCACACACACGGTCTCCCTGGCACACAGCGACCTTGCACACGGCCGTTCACTCACGCGTGCGGGGGCACTCACCCGCGGTGCCTCACTCGCACCTCCGTGCCTCATCCACACACGCGGGGGCACTCACCCGCGGTACCTCATCCACACACCGTGCCTCACTCATACACGCGGGGGCACTAACCGCGGTGCCTCACTCGCACTCCGTGCCTCATCCACACACGGTGTGCTGGGAAGCACGTACTCCGGCAACATCGCCACCACACCACTCACACGTGGTGCCTCATTCATACTGGCCGTTTCATCCACACACACGGCCTCTCTCACACACGGTGCCTCATCCACACACGGCGTGCTGGGAAGCACGTACTCTGGCACCACCATCGCCACCACACCACTCACACAGGGGTCGCTTCCACACACGGGGACGCACTCACACCTTGCACCACACACACAGGGACAACCATACTGGGGATTCGTGTCCCCACAAGGGTCTCCGGGGCCTCTATACCCCCAAGCTCTCCGTGCACCCGTCCACAGCACCCGTCCCCTCAACCTCGCAAAACACGACCGAACTCACCTGGTCGTGACTCGCCTCAAGGGGCATACTCCCTCCCCTCGTTCCTGGAGGAGGCCATCCAGGTGCTCGCACTGGGTCTCTACCCAGTCCGCCAGCTCACCCCATTGTTCTCCACTACCTCTGTGTGTGTGTGCGCGTCACTTACCCCGTCTTCCTCGTGTAGTCTTTCCTCTATTTTTTCTATCTCCCGTGTCTCTGCCAACTCTGTCACCTCTTCACCCTTTACCTCCCTTGTCTCAACTATTATTATTTCCTTTGTCACGGCCTTCATGCCCGCCTGCCGGCATCGGCCCATGTTCTGCGTCTCACCCCGCAGCTTTTTCGTTCTTTCCTTCATTTGCTGTGTACTCGCATCGATCTTTTCGTTCATGCTTTTTATTTCGTTTTTTATTTCATTTGTCATTGCCGCATTCATTTGTGCCAGCATGGTGAATAGCTGGGCCATGTCGGATGCACTCAAGTGAGCCGTTTCGGCAGGGGTTGGGGAAGGGTCTTGGTGGAGAGGGGGGGGAGGTGTCATACACCGCGGCCGCTGCCGCACCCACCTCGGGCCCTGGGTTCAGTTGGGCGAGTCCGTGTTCCTGCACAATCAACATTTCCTGCTCGGGATTCCATCCTGGACCATGGATCCTACACATTCTACATCCATTTCTAATACCCCCGGCTCCCCGCCGCCTTGGAGACGCCATCTTGCTTCTCGTGAAGGGTTAATTTGCTCGCTCGTAATTTGGAGGGAATCGGGGTCGCTTCTCTCACCCCTGGACCGATTCCCGTGAATTTAGCCGGAGACAGGACAGCCCGTTTCCTGTTCTCCGATACCAGTGCCGCGAGGAGGGCGATGAATTTGTATCCCACTTCTGACACCAGTGTTGCGGATTTCCGCGCCGCCGGCGTGCGAACGGCCCACGTAACTCGAATCGCGGCACGTCGCCCACCGGACGGACAATCCAGTCGTGACCCTCTCGGACTAACGCCGGGAACCAGTCACGGGTGGACCTTCGGTCTCACCGCGATCGAAGCCAATCAGCCCCCGCGTGATAGGGTTGCTCGCCCGGGTCGACCTACCTAAGTACCCACGCGGAGGGTAGACCGGGCGATCGCACCTCGCCGCAGGTCGACTTCAGACACGGGCCACTTGCCGACCCGTTCCGTACTATCAGAATAACCGAGCGGTGTTATCGTCGACCTCGACGGTTCGATTAATTATCGGGCGTATTCAGCCCACTACCAACCCTTTACGTGAGGCAAGATGAGGATTCAATGGAGCAAAAAGACGAAGCGAAGCGGGAGAACAGGTCAACAATAAAGCACATTTATTCGCGGCACACGGGAAGCACACAAATACAATTCCACCAAATGCACACAAAAAAAAGAAAACACAATTCCATTTACACAAAAAGCAAATATAAAAGTGAAAACACAGTGCAGAGCTAATACCGACTACCGAGCACACGGCAACACTTATACAATTCTACTTCACAGACGGCGCCGACAACACATACCCAAAACCAAGGAAAAGAAATATCCTCAAGAATGAGGCGGGCCTGAGGCCGAGACCGGGTCGCGCCTACCCGTCTGGTGATGAGACGCGGAGCGGCGATGGCGCTTCTCTCCGCGGGCCTCGCGGACAGTGTCAGGCAGGGGGGTGGGAAAAGGGGCCCCCTTGGTCGCACTATCTCAGCGTGGGGGGAAACAGGAGGGGGTTGCTGATGCTCGGGGTATAGAGGATCTTTATTATCCCTGGTGTGCGTCTCCACCTCGGCCAGGTCGCGCTGCCGGCCTCCCTCGGGCGTGCAGCTCCTGGCACCGACGCGAGCACCCCCTCGTCCGACTCTCTTCAGCTTCTCCAGCTACTGCAGGCTTCGGGCTCCAGACTTCCACACTCGTCCCCTCCGTTCCGACTCCTTCTCGTTCTCGTTCTCGTTCTCGTTCTCGTTCTCGTTCTGCTGACTGACGAACACCGTCCTTTTATCCCCCCCGTAGCTTCGCCTTTGACCCCCTCCCTTTGACCTTTCACCTCGCTCCCCATTGGCCCGAGAAAAAGTGGGCGTGAAGGCTTTTTGATCCACAAATTTGCATATATCGATTGTTCTGGAGGCGGGGCCAAATCGCCTCTCGCTCACCGATTGGACGGCAAAAAGTGGGCGTGTGTCGTTTTTGATCCGTTTTTGAAGCACAAAATCCGTGATTTTGTACACGCTGTTCAACGTGCGCCCTGCACGAGTCCAACACCGGTACCCACAGCGGGGCAAGAACGGTGGCGATGCTACGGTTGCGAGGTGTGACGTGAAGGTCGTGGCGGTTGTGGTGAAGCGGTGGTTGTGGTCGGTGGTTGATGTTGTGGTTGTGATGGTAATCATGGCGGTTGGTCCAAAATAAAGATAGTAAAAGAAAAACGGCTATCCTGAAGAGTCGCAGCACGTATAAATGACATGTATTCCCACTAGACAACGGGTTTGGGCCTAACTACACATGCACTTACCGAGATACCTCACCTAAGGGACCTGAATGGTGGTTTGCGAATTTGGTAACCACAACAATATATATATATATATATATATATATATATATATATATATATATATATATATATATATATATATATATATCTATATATACACAGTATATACAAAAGATATAAATAGAAATATATAAAAAATATAAATATAAATAGATATATATATATCAGCTTCCAGTGTGGTATTGCTGGATTTTGAGCAATTAGATCTCAAGGTGAGGCTGCGGCCCCTTCACCGACATTTACAAAGCATTGCTCCCTTGTTACATTGGACCCCGGGGCAGTTATAAACAAAGTACTCCAAGCTGTGGTGCACAGTTGCTCCTGAACCATGTGGACGTATAAACGTGAGATGTGATATACTGTGAGACAATGCAATTGTGCATGGTCGATTCAAATGTAACGCTTGTGTTTGTCGTTATGGATCATATTATCTTTACCCAAGCGGTAATGCAATCCGTGACGCCATTACTTGCTACAAACATTATCGCACCATTTGTATCTATTGTTCGATACCCTGAGGGCCATAGGTGGGGGGCTTCCCACACTTTTTGTTGTCCGACCACCTCCACACGTATTGTACGTCTTCGTCGACATGGTTCGGTCCCGTTAACTTTAGCACCTTTCATTACGATGGATGAGACCCACATATCTTTGACATTTTGACCAAATTATTAATTTGTCTTCTCCATATTCTCATAAGAAAGCTTTGTTGAAAATGTGATCACAAAATCTCAAATGGTAAAAAAAAGTTACAGCCCAGACGGACACACACAAACAGAAGTGATTGCAAAACCCAGGCTTTTGCTGTGTGGGAGACAGGCTAACAAACTAGAACGGCACTCAGTAGAGAACTTACCTCCACCAGGCTGAACAGTTCACGTTTTGTGTCCCACTGATAGGCCGGATCTGGATTCAGACCTTCATCAAAATCTAATCAGCTTGTTCTTGTCACCTACCCAACTCATCCACCAATTTTGTCATAATCTGTCCACAACTTTTTGAGATATCATGATTTGTATAGTTTTTGGCCCAATCTTTCAATGGGAAAGAATCACTGAAAAAATTCTCATATCAGGATTCGGATCTTCATCAAAATCGAACCGATTCATCCTTGTCATACACCCAAGCTATCCACCAATTTTTGTCCGAATCTGTCCACAACCTTTTGAGATATCCTGCTCACAGACAAACAGGGGTGAAACATATCCTCTGTCCACCTTTGGTGGTGGAGGTAACAATGATCAGTTTTGGATTTATACCCTTTATAATCCCCTATAACAGAACAGAGGTAAAACCATGTCGGCATCAGATTTATTATCTAGTATTCTAAAGTCATGGGTTTGATGCCTGAAAAATTGGATCCACACTCGAAAACTTCCACGAGCAAGGCATTGAGTCATAAAGTATTAGCGGTTTCAATGAGGGCACGAGTACGACGTTAAAACCGGCTGCCCCCATCTTTCTCACAGGGTATGAAAGAATGCAGACTCGATGGTGTAATGGTTAGTTTCCACACTGAATCTGGGAGGTCAGCGCTTCGAACCCCGGACGAGTCATACCAAAAACTTTCAAAATAGGAAGTGCTGCTTCCTTGCTTGATGCTCAGCATTTAAAAAGAACAACAATATGTTGGCAACCATTGCACAGGTTTGATGGGCTGCCGATAATGGCCCCCTGCATTGAAGTTCCTTGAAAGGGAACTCATGTTATCATAACATTCCAGGGTATCTTTCTGGCAGTTTGTAGGCCACTGTGTGCCAGTACCCTGGGCCATAATCAAAATTCACACCTCTTTGTCTGCAGTGTTATACAGTACATTCCACATAATCACGGCATTTTATAGGCAACACATGACAGGTCTACAAAAGCTCACCCACCATGGTATACAAGTGCACATTCAACTAAATAACGACGAAACAAGGAGAAAAAGACAGAAAATGTTATCGCCCCCATGGTTTTAGTAATTTTGCTGTACAGAGTTTAAAGAGGCAGCCCATATTTACAAGATTTATGTGTGTGTGCAACTGACTCGAGTGGTCATGTGACGTGGAAGAACATTTGAGACATTAGTGACATGTGACATTTGCCAAGTATGAACAAAATCAGACTATGCATGTTCAAGAAATGGCTGAGGAAACGTTTAAGTAACAAAATGGTTTCCAGTCGATATAAGTACAATATATATATATATATATATATATATATATATATATATATATATATATATATATATATATATATATATATATATATATATATATTGTTGTGGTTGAGGAAATTCGCAAACCACCATTCAGGTCCCGTAGGTGAGATATCTCTGTAAGTACATGTGTAGTTAGCCCCAAACCCGTTGTTTGGAAGGAATAAATGTGATTCATTCGGGCTGCGACCCTTTAAGATAGCCGTTTTTCTGTTCTATCTTTATTTTGAACCAACCACGTCTCAACCGCCATCACACAACAACCAGCAACCGCAACGCCGCTTCACAACAACAACAACAGCCACGACCTTTACCTTCACAACTCGCTCTCACAACCATCGCATCACCGCCATTCCAAGCCTCACCGTGGCCAGGGACCGCCACTTTAGACCCTCCACCACCTTTTCCTCTCCTTCTGCGGCCATTCCCGCACCACTTGTGAACGCCGAGCGTCAGGCTGTCCTGGCCTTGTACAGGGCGCGCGCTGAGCCGCGGGTACAAAGAGCAGCCTTTCCGAGGGGAAGTCGGATCAGGAATGATACACGCCCACTCCTTTCCGTTATATCAGCGAGCGCGGGGCGTTTTGGCCCCGCCTCCAGGCGCGTCGGAGTCGAATCGATATATGCAAATTCGAGGATCAGGGGAGGTTCACGCCCACTTTTCCTCCGTCCAATGGGCGAGCGTGGCTCCGCCCCCAAGCTCACCCTGATCCGGAAATTTGCATATGGGTTCTCCTGCCGTACTATAAAGCGCCGAGCGCGGGGCGAATTCAGTCAGTTTTTGGGTCGGAAGCAGTTGGAGGCAGTCGCAGTTTTGGGCTCGGGCAAGTTGGAGAGGTGTGGCGGCGGCGGAGTGTGGCAGCAGCAGTCTGGACGGGTCTGGAGGAGGGTCAGTCTGTTGGGGTTCGGAGTCTGTCGGGGAGCTGCAGAGAGGGGAAGCCGGGAACACGGTCGAGGTCGCAGTGGAGTCGCTCGTCATGGGACCCAAGCAAGCCAGCTATCCTCTTTCCCCAGAGCATCAACAATTCCCCCCTTCCCCCCCCCCCGCGCTGAGATAGTGCGGAAAGGGGGCCCCGTTCCCACCCCATTCCAAGTAGTGTCAACGAAACCCGCGGAGGAGCGCGGAGTCGGGGCACCGCCGCGACATTTGCGGCTCATCACAAAACGGGTAGGCTCCACCCGGTCTCGCGCCCACAGCCCCGTCTGCCCCCTTGTCGTTGAGGGTGGCCCTTTTCTTTTGCTTTTGAGTGTGTGTGTGTGTTGTCGGCGCCGTCTGTAAAGTAAAACTGTGTAAGTGTTGCCGTGTGCTCGCGTAATCGGTAGTAGATCTGCATTGTTGTGTTTCTTTTGCAATTGCTTTTGGTGCATAATTGTTGTAATTGTATATGTGTGCTATCGGTGTGCCGCGGAATAAATGTGCCCCATGTTGAACTGTTTTTCCCGTTTCGCTTCGTCTTTTCTTTAATTGAATCTCCATCTTACTTCATGTAAAGGGTTGGTAGTGGGCTAAATACGCCCGATAATTAATCGGAACCGTTGAGGTTGACGATAACACCGCTCGGTTATCCCGATAGTACGGAACGGGTCGCTTAAAGTGGCCCGAGTCCGGAGTCGACCTGCGGCGAGGTGCGATCGCCCGGTCTACCCTCCGTGTGGGTACTTAGGTAGGTCGAATTTGGCGAACAACCCTATCCCACGCGGGGGGCCGATTGGCACGATCGTGGTGAGGCCGAAGGCCCACCCGTGACTAGTTCCCGGCGTTAGTCCGAGAGGGTCACGACAGAATTGTCCGTCCGGTGGGCGACGTGCCGCGATTCGAGTTACGTGGCCGCTCGCACGCCGGCGGGCGCGAATTCGCAACAATATGTATACATGTATTGTCATTGTGCCAAGTTTAAACAAAATCGGTTCATACATGTCTGAGATGTGGCTGCGGACAGATGCACGGACGGACAAGACCCAATCCATGTATAAGCTCCCGTTTTGGACCAAGTCCAATGGTGGCTCATAATATGGCCGCCATCTTGGTATTCTGGTGGGCCTATCACATTAGGCCTGGAAGCCTCTGTTGATTCTTCCTGGTCTCTTGGCCTTGCGTGGCATTTTTTTTTTTGCGTCGCAGTTTGTGATTACAGTGTGGTCGTTTCTCATTTGTTATGTTCGTTTTTTGCGTCGCAGTTTGTGATTACAGTGTGGTCGTTTCTCATTTGTTATGTTTGATCAGGATGGTTCCTGTGCCTAAAAGTGCATGCTCACCAATACTCCTTCATGCTTACACTCCTTCTGGAGCTCACTCAATCATTGCTTCATTGATTTATGAGGAAAGGGGGAGTGGTTAACCCCCTATCCCACCCATCCCGATTTCAGCCAAAAACATTTCTACTCCATTGGCATGTCCCCTCATGATTCTCTGTTCTCATCATCACACTTATATCCTGTAAATCACACAATATTGGTTTCCTTTGCTTGTCTTGCAGGCACTGAACGGGTTCGTCATCGTGATAACAATGAATGGGACAATATTTTATGCTTCACACACCGTTGAAGAATACCTCGGATTTCACCAGGTAGGGAACCCTGCAAGCTCTCCGTACCTTTACACACCACAAATAATATCCACTGACTACACACACTGGTTGGTACATTGTCTGTGTCTGCTGAGCCAAGTACAAGTGCAGTACACACACACACACACACACACACACACACACACACACACACACACACACACACACACACACACACACACACACACACACACACACACACACAGTGCTACAAGAAATGTTTTCAAAGTGAGACTTTTGTTTGCAGTGTGACATTGTCCAACAGAGCATGTACGACCTTGTACACCCTGATGATCACGTGATTTTGCAGCATTCTCTCAACCCACCTTCTCGCAATCTCAGTAAGTTTGCGTTGGGAAGATGTGCTTTGCTTTGGAGAAGAATGAGAATAAGTAGACTAATTAACTTATTCGTCGGGGATTGACAGGATAGCTGAGAGAGAGTACTCGATTTTGACCTGTCTAGCTAGCCTGGGTTCGATTCCCAACCCGACTACTGTATATATGAACCTTTACGCTGGTATTTCGCTGGCAGGGCATGCCATCCTTCAGATGGGGATGTTAAGCTGGGGACTTGTTTATTTATTTATTTATTTATTTCCCATCACTTAGTGTCTCTGGATGTTAAAGATCTCACACTGTATTTCATAAGAGTCGACCATTGTGTGCTGGAACCCTGTACTCCAGCCCTGATTACGCCTATGGTTGAACAATGCCTCCATGAGGTGCTTGGCAGACAAGACTGAGTAAAAGTTGTTGCGCTACCTGTATAGCTATATCTACCAGACGCAGGAGGGGTTGTTGAGGAATTTTCTCCATTTGATTTAAAAACACGGTTTATTGCAATGAGATTCTGATCACACAGTGATACCTGCGATCGGTTGCGTTGCTACAGCCTGGTACATGCGATTGATTGGCTTTTTTTTTTTCTTTTTTTTTTTTTGTATACCTTGGTCGAGGCTCGTATGAGAGCGAACACACAACTCACAGCAAGGAGGCATGAGACAAGAGGGGCGGGAGTGGAAGGGACAAAACATTGGGGAACAGACACAGGTGAACTGTGGAAGGGAGAGGGATGGGGATGGGACGGGGAACATGGCGAGGGGAAGATGGACATTAAAGGGACTTTCAGGAAGGAAAGCAGGAGAATTGAAGGAAGTGGGCTTGGGTGGATTATCGGGGGTAGAAAAGATCGAGGATTTGGATGGGGGAAGATAAGAGGTGGTGGTGAACAGCTGTTTTGAAAGCCTGAAGGGAAGAATGGGAAAGAATAGAGTGAGGAAGTTTATTCCAAAGGCGGGAAAAAAGAGGAATGAAAGAGTGAAGATGAGCAGTGATTCGTGATTTTGGTAGTTTTACCAGAAGGGGGTTGTTGGCGGACCTTGAGCGCCCTGTGGAAATGTGGTTGGGACAAATCGCAGAGAGAGCAGGGGGGGCAAGGCTGGAGAGGAGTCGGTAGAAGACAGAAAGACCACCGACCAACCTGCGGTGATTGAGTGAGAGGCCCAAAGACTCAGCTTCATTGCGGGAGATGCCGATGATCTTAAATGCCCTGGTTTCGACAGCGTGAAGCCGAGAAAGGTGGGTGGCAGGAGCACCAGCCCAGAGGGGAGAGCAGTACTCCATCAGGCTACGGACAAAAGCTTTGTAAGTGGTCAGGAGCTCAAGAGGACCGAGGAAGGACTTAGCACGACGGAGGATTCCCAGTCGGCGACTGGCTTTTGAGGCAAGGTTGGAAATGTGACTTTCCCAGGAAAGGTCATGGCAGATAGTGAGACCCAGAAGCTTGAAAGAAAAGACTTCTTCCAGAGGATTGTTGAGAAAGTGGATGGGGGGGTTTTGTAAATGGTCCTTTCGAAGAGACATAGTGAGAGTGTGAGATTTGTCTGGATTGAAAGACATGTTCCACGTGTTGGACCAGTTTGTGATTTTATCCAGATCTGCAGTGAGCGAAGAAGCTGCTGCTTGCCGGTCTGAGGGATGACAGATGGTACGGCAGAGGGTGGAGTCATCGGCAAAGAGAAATAGAGGATTTTCCAGAGAGTCCGAGAGATCATTGATGAAAACCAGAAAAAGAACAGGGCCCAGAATGCTACCTTGAGGAACTCCAGCCTGCACAGGAAGAGGGGATGAAAGAACTCCATTTAGGGCCACACGTTGACTGCGACAGGAGAGGAAGTCTGCGAGCCATGAGTGGAGATGGCCTTGAATACCATGGGAAGAGAGTTTGGTGAGTAGGGCAGGGTGCCAGACTGTGTCAAAAGCACGTGATATGTCCAGGGATACGGCTCGGATTTCCTGTCTGGCATTGAGGACCTCCATCCATTGATGGGAGAGCAGTAGCAGCATATCTAGGGTAGAGTGACCTGGTCTGAAACCAAATTGATGATTGGAAATCAAGCCATTGGAGAAGAGGAAGGATTTCATGTCTGAAGCGATGATGGATTCCATAACCTTGCTGATGATTGGGAGAAGGCTGATTGGTCTGTAGTTATAGGGATCTGTTTTTGCACCTTTTTTATGCAGGGCAGTGATGTTAGCAGATTTCCAAGCAGATGGCAGATGACCTTGGGCAAATGAGAGGGTGAATAGAACAGAGAGAGGGTGAGCAAGAGCAGAAGAGCAGGCTTTGAGGACACGTGGGCTGATGCCGTCTGGACCGGTTGCAGAATCTGACTCGAGGTTTGAAAGCAAGCTCTCCAAGGCTTAGCAAGCAAGGCTTAGTCGACATTTTAATATTATGCAGCGTTGTTTGAGAGCTGGGGGGAGGGGAGGGGGTGCATGCAATGTCAAATTTTCCTGGGAAAAACATTTCATGAAAGGCTGTGCGGTTTTCAAGCAATTTCCATATTTCTAACACCTGCTGCACACCTGCAGCCTCAAAATGCCCTCTTCCCTTCATACTCCCTCCCATCTGGTTCTCTTGCCCTGGATTGGTCAATCGAATCATCACTGCAAATACACAAATTTGAATTATTTATTTAATACATTTTGACCATCACTGCTCCCTTCATACGAGCTTGATTTGTTTATTTATATACACCTTGCCATCTACATTCTACTTGATGGACGTATACCACCTTGGATTATTACCTCCACCACCGAAGGTGAAGGTGGTTATGTTCTCATCCCTTTGTCTGTTTGTGTATAGGATATCTTAAAAAAGTTGTGGACAGATCCGAATGAAATTTTGTGGACAGGTTGGGTGTGCGACAAGGACGAACTGATTGAATTTTGGTGAAGATCCGGATCCGACTACTATAATTTTTAAAGTGATTCTTCATCATTGAGAGATACGGCCAAAAATGATATATTGCATGATATCTCAAAAATGTATTGGGTCAGATATGTTCTCACGGATCAGGCATTAGTGGCGGAGGTATGCGCTCCACCGAGTGCCCTTCTCCTATATATATATATATATATATATATATATATATATATATATATATATATATATATATATATATATATATATATATATTTATATATATATATATTTATATTTTTATATATATATATATATATATATACATATACACCTTACCATTTACGTGACAACATACCACCTTGGATTATTTATTTATCTACATCTTACCATCTCCATGACAGACATACCACCTTGGATTATTTATTTATTTATAAACACCTACCATCTCCATGATGGACATACTACCTTGGATTATTTATTTATTTATAAACACCTACCATCTCCATGATGGACATACCACCTTGGATAATTTATTTATTTATAAACACCTACCATCTCCATGATAGACATACTACCTTGGATTATTTATTTATTTATAAACACCTACCATCTCCATGATGGACATACTACCTTGGATTATTTATTTATTTATAAACACCTCCCATTTCCATGATGGACATACCACCTTGGATTATTTATTTATTTATAAACACACCTTACCATCTCCATGAAAGACATACCACCTTGGATTATTTATTTATTTATAAACACACCTTACCATCTCCATGAAAGACATACCACCCTGGATTATTTATTTATTTATAAACACCTACCATCTCCATGATGGACATACCACCTTGGATTTTTCTTTTTTTTGTATACCTTGTCGAGGCTCGTATGAGAGCTAACACACAACGCACAGCAAGGGGGGGGGGGGAAATGAGACAGGAGGGGTGGGAGTGGGAAGGACAAAACAGTGGGGAGCAGAGACATTAGGAGATCTGTGGAAGGGAGAGGGATGGGGAACACGGGGTAAGCAAGATGGACATTACAGGGACTTTCAGGAAGGAAAGCAGGGAATTTGAAGGAGGCGGGTTTGGGGTGGATTAACGCGGGTAGAAAAGGTCGAGGTTTTGGATGGGGGACAAGAAGAGGTGGTGGTGAACAGCTGTTTGGAAGGCCTGGAGAGAAGAATGGAATTGAACAGAGTGAGGGAGGGTTATTAAGATATACTCTTTACCATATCCACGACTAACACACAACTTTGAATTATTGTTTATAATAAAAAGGTATTTAAATCTCAACAGAAATACAGCAAGACTTAGTTTTCCGGTAACCCAATGACCCCGATAATTTTCACCGAGCAATTTTGTTTTTCATTTTC
Source organism: Eptatretus burgeri (assembly GCF_056783735.1). NCBI lineage: Eukaryota > Metazoa > Chordata > Myxini > Myxiniformes > Myxinidae > Eptatretus > Eptatretus burgeri. The sequence goes on from NC_140961.1 coordinate 45,283,341, forward strand.
CAGGTTTGGCAGTTTCCATCCGTTTTCGGCCATTTATGTTTGTTTCGGAAACCACTTCCATCACACCAATAACTTTCGATTCTCCATGGCAGGGGAAATAAATGTTAAATGTGTGATCAATGGCATGGGCACGTCGTTAACCTCATTGATCATTGCGGTTTTACCAGCTAACACCAATGGCAATTCATTGTTATCGAATAAACGTTGGACTGGGACATACAGTCCGTTGGTTGCATCATTATGTACTCAGTGCCGCTTATGCATTTCCCTTTCAAGTTTGGGTGGGAATATCGAACTTGTTCAGGGTGCCAGAGATAACTCCCCTCCCCGTGACAAGACACCGTAGGATATTTAACGTCCATCAACTAATGCTGACAAATGGGACATCCACTGTTAATGTCAATCAGAGCACACACATTGAATTGCTCTGCATGAGAAACACCAGGATGACAGTTTATAGCTGAGACAAGATTTGAACCCAGGCTAGACAGCTGAGAGACAAGTGCGTCACAGTGGAGGGGGAAATACATAGTTCCTGCAATTAAATGAATTGACTTGTTCAGTTCATCGATCTGGAGTATATTGAACCCACATACTTCCTTCCCTACTTATCTCACTTCTCCGCACACAGGTTACCGGAAACAATGTACACGTCAGTGCGAGTTCAGAAAATGACGAATCCATTTTGATATACGAGTGAGTATAGAGCAAAACAACCTCTATGCTTCATTGACCTCAAAAAGGCCTATGACTCTGCCACGCATTTGTTTTTCTTCGCAAGAGGCTCATGGAAGAGCAAGGTATATTTCACAAGTAAGATGGATGAATTGGGAAAGGCTAATGGGGGGTAATAAAGATCGTGGGTCGGAATTGGGGATGACAAGAGATAGCAATGCACTGCCTGCTTGAAGTCGTGGAGGGAAGAGCGAGATAGAACAGCCTCTGTAAGGTGGCTCCATAGATGGGAGAAGTGAAGAATAAAAGAGTTGAGGTGTGCAGTCAGCCTAGATTTTGGAAGTGTAACCAGGAGGGGGTTACTGGAAGAACGTGTGCATCCTGGAGTTGTTGTGGAGGGTTGGAGGACTGAATGAGCAATAGTGGAGATCAGACGGTAAAAAACAGAGAACACCTGCCTGTCATGGGAGAGCAACAGACCTTGTACTTCAGCCTGATCAGAGGAGATTCCAATACTTTTGAGAGTTTCAGATGATGAACCTGGTGAAATTGGTGAGCTCACCTGATGCTTTCACCAAAAGATACAGGCCCAGATTAGCTTGTAACATCCTCTTGGAAGAGATTGATGTGAACAATGGCCTAAGACGGGTGCTGTCTGGCACCTGCTCTATCCGAGGTGTACAAATCAATTGTATGGGAGTAGGAATCAATTTAAAGTTGTAAGCATGACGTATGGAATCAACAGAACGTTGATCACAGTATTCCAATCACCGTGGAAAGCAAGGAGTGCAAATCTGACAGTATAAGCATGACATAGGTGAGCTATCATCAGTACCCTGGCTAAATTACAAATTCCTGTCCTAACTTGCAGAGGGCATTGCATCAGTGGCAAAGCCATGCCTTCTGCCAATGATGCTATCTTGCCAGAAGAAAGGAAGTGACAGTGGGGGGAAAAAACCTAGAAGCAGTACGAGGCAGTGACGAAGAGCCATCTGGAGTGGTTTGGCCACCATACCCACATGCCTGACAATCACATACCAAAGATGAGCCTTTTCGGCTGACTACTTCAAATGCATCTCGGCTCTAAGTTGGGCTAAGAATAAGATGGAGAGATATGATTTGCAGAGATCTTAAGGGAAATGAAAGTATCAGAAGACAAGTGGTTTCTTATTATTTCATATACAGCCAGTGGCTGCTCGTTGCATCACTGCTGGGAGCACGGCTGTGCCGCTGATGGAGTGCCCCCCCCCCCCCCGTTTCCAATAAGGTGGTCCTCATCTTGGCAACTTCAGAAGCATGACAGGCTGAGTCAACCCACCTGGTATTAATTTAACAACCAAGTGTGATTTGAACTCAGGATCCTCGGATCCCAAGCCCACCACCCTAACCATTAAGCCAATACCAGGCATGACTGTAGTTTGTTTGTAGTAATATTTCCAGGGGTTGGTTTTTAAGAGACTTTATGTAAGGTTCTTCTTTGTCATTCCCGTTGCTGCAACTATCACTGGTACAACTTTGGTGCTCTTTGGCTTCCAGGATGTTTTCACTTCATTTTTGAGGTCCTGGTATTTGGTCATTTTCTTTATTTCTGCATTGTTTTGGTCAAAAATCGCTGGATATTGACAGTAATCTGCAGATATCCTAGAAATGCCTCCTTTTCTTTTTTTGACCTCAGCATGCCATCTGGTCGCATTGCTTTGTTTTCCATGTTCACGCTCGATGGGATTTTCAGGTTTATAAGAGTGTCACTTCCTTGTTTTCAATTATTGCTTTTAGTTCATGTTTCCATGGATTTTCTGGTACTGGAATATTGAATGTGTGTTTTTTCTAGGGTGTACTGTGACCGAGGCATTTAGTTGCCGTTGTCGTTGCCTGTTGAAAAATTCACTCGGTTTTGTGGTAAGTCTGTCTCTGTCTCTGTGTCTCTCTCTCTCATATATATATATATATATATATATATATATATATATATATATATATATATATATATATATATATATATATATATATATATATATATATATATATATATTTAGCATTGCCATCACTCCTTGTGCATGAAATGACCAGGAGTCGTTTATACTGTGGTTGGATTTGTGCGTCACAATTGCATCAATTGAACAGAACAAATGTTTGCACAATATTGTTATTATATTAAATAATGTTGGATAATGCATCAAGTTGTACATCACCATAAATTAATGTGATCATATTTCCTTGATTGTTTAAATGATGTCTGCTTTATTTCCTTCAGACTTTCTGCTTCCAAGGACGTGTGAAGGGGATAATTGGACAACTGGGCACATCAGAGTCGGCTGATAGGGTCATCCCAGCATTTTTTGCCATTGCTAGTCCTGTTCAGGCCAACATGCCTCTACCAGCCAACCCAAGGCAAACATGCATAAACACAAAGTTGCACAACAAAACCTTTGCATCTTATAGTAAACCTCTAATACAAAGCACTCAAGTGTAAAATCACACCATAAGAGGTCACAGGGAAATTCCCCTCATCCACATTTCCTCCTTGAGAGGCTCAACCTTAAGTGCAATGAAAATGTAAGGTAACTTTAAAACTACCGAAGGACAAGCTTCTAATTTTCATGTTTCTATCCACTGAAAGACCAGACTCGGTGGCGTAGTGGTTAGAGCGTCTGCTCTGAGTATGGGAGGTCAGTGATTCAAACCCCAGCCAAGCCATGCGAAAGACTTAAAATGGTCCATGCTGCTTCCTTGCTTGACGCTGAGCATTCAAAAGGATAGAGCATAGATGAACAATGCTGGGAAGGCAATGGCAAACCACCCAGTATAACCGTTGCCAAGAAACTGCTTCGGCAGCACCAATGCTCTGTTAAAAAAAAATAAAAAATAATAAAAAAAGTGCGATCCATCAAAAATCCATGGAAAGAAAGTTTCAGTCTCACGTCAACTCTGGACATTACAACCTTTCTCCCTCTTCCAATACCTGCTGACACTTGGTCAAGGCAGTTTCTGCAGTGTGATCTGCCTTTGTCAACTCTTTCATGAAAAAGATGGAGCATCATGGATCAGAACTCCAAGGACCATTTTCCCAACTCAGCCTTGTCTATTCTCACCATTTCCCTACCCTTCTCACCTCCGAACATTTAAAAACACCTTGAGCTTTCCACCCGACAAAAAAATAAAAAATTACTTGCGGTTATCAACACCACCACTGCACATAACTACTCTACAGTGCTTCAAGGGCAGGATACTCGTATTTCACTTGAGTTTATTGAAGTCTCCATCTTCTGTTTTGTTTTGTTTTGCTGAAGGTTTCTATCAATCTACAGAGAACATAGATGAACGTGGAAATGCATCAAGGAACTGAATGTCAAACAAGATCAGGGTGATCTCCGTGACATGGTCTTAAGCTCAGATTACTTTTTGAAGAGAGTCTTAAGCTGATCTCCGTTTTCTTAGCTCTCCACCTGCAGCAACGAAGATCTTCTACACACCGAAAATGCCACTTTATTCCGTCAGAGCGAACCACGAGTTACTTTGACAGCATCCTTGTTTATCACGTGTTGTCCAACATCCTCAACGTTGTATTTTGGAATCAATCTCCATGTAGCAATTTGCTAACAATTCCTGTTGAGGCTAAACGTCCCCTCATCCCAGTGACAGACACCGGCAGTACTTTCAGTCCTTTCAGCCAATGGCAGACATGATATAAAGCTTGTTCATCACCTGGAATACAAGATTCATCCTTCACTCTGGAAATAGCATCTTGCTAAATGTAGGCAACCTCGAGATAAAGTCTCTTCAATTACTATAACTCCCCACCAGACATGGGCAATTTATTCATTATGTATATATGAAGGGAGAGAGGGAGAGAGTCATTAGTAGGGGAGAAATATGGCACTGAAGTTGGGGAGGGGAGAGGGAAGAAAGACAGATTTGAAGGTACAATACAGGAGAGAGAAATGGCTTGCCTGTTATTATCATCGAGGCTGGGGGGGGGTCAAACTTATATCTGTGTATCTCTTGACAGAAAGGTGCATTTTCATACAAAGGAACCCCAATTCAAAACTCATCTAAGTCTTTCAGGTAAGACATGATTCTGTTGTGAGTCATTTGCTGACTTGTTGCCTCCCAATGATTGCCCTGAGTTAAGCTTCAAGTGCATGATACGAGTAATTGTAACAGAAAAAGGATTAGAGGAAACAAATTTCCTGAATCTGCTGAGAGACCGTTTACACTTTACATCATTTGTTTTTGTCCATATTTCAGCCTTTCATGGCAGTCACGCATTGCTGGGAGGCGATCATTGGATCTGGGCATATCCTAGCATGCCACATGGAGCATGTGGCTTGTACTTCGACTCTAATTTAGGGTAAGTCTCCAACTTCACCATGAGAGCATTGGATGAAATTGGATGCATGCCCAGGATGTTAATCTTTTATTTATTTAAGCTTGTACATTTTTCTTAACTCAAACCCAAACCAAGAGTTTATCAAAATGTAGGAAACGTCAGAGTGATGATCATATCAGTTCCGATCTCATCTCTCAAGTATGGATCAAGTTTAGTTAAACACCCTTCACCGAGTCAATAAAAGGAATTTTCTGTTGGTGCAGTTATATGAAGAGGGCTGAGCCTTTTGTGTACCCATGCCAAGAGTCCAGCAGCTTTTGCTCTATTGACTGTAAGAGTTGTGTTGGGAACAGCCAAAGCTGCAGTGTACACAGAACTCTCAGAAGCTTGGAAGAGCCTTCAAATTGGAGAAATATGGCTGGACCTTATGGACAGAGCAATCAAGGTGAGATCCTTTGTGTTATTCCCTCTGCCAGTGAGGGTGGACGGAGGTTATGTTCTCAGCGCTGTTTGTTTGTGTGCAGGATCTCAAAAAGTTGTGGATGGATTCTGACGAAACTTGGTGGACAGGTTGAGTTGTGACAAGGACGAATCGATTCGATTTTGATGAAGATCCGGATCTCGATCCGATCAGGATGCTAAAGTTTTAAAAGTGATTTTTCACAATTGATTGATAGGGCCAAAAACGATGTATAGCACGATATCTCAAAAAGTTGTGGACCGGTTATGACAAAATTGGTGGATGAGTTGATCAAGTGACAAGAACAAACCGATGAGATTTTGGTTCAGGTCCAGATCCAGTAGTCCGGCAGATAAGTGAAATATTTGGGGGAATTGTGCCTTTGATGATACAAGCATGAACTTTGGCACACTGTTAGATCATGCCCTTAGGAAGATATTTAGCTAAAGTCCATCGCAGATTTGTCCTGTGGCCAAAATGGCGGCCATTTTCCAAAATGAACGCTACCGATTGTTATTTTGCCAGTAGCTCAGGTTCTAGACCAGCTAGGATATTGATTCCGGTGGCTAATCGTACATTTTCAAGGATGAGGAATGCAGTGGTGCTATTTATAACATGCTAGCAACTACCAAACTACATATATCTGGCATTCAGGGAATTAAATAGTAAAACCATCAAATATTAGCGGAGTTATGCACATTTTCCGGAATTTCAGAATCAGCCCACGAGTTGTGTGCTGACCTCATAATTATGTTTATGTGTATTCATATATTTTGCTGCATATTCACACAGAACATCATAATAATGTCACAATGATAATTATCGATGTTAATACAGCTTTTGTGTACACCAAGTAACAACACCTAATCTGCATGTATATCTGTATGCTTTCAGTTGACCTGGACTGTGATTGTGGCGGCAGCCAACATATTTTCCTGGAGATTTCAGCTGGTAGAGTGGTGGTGGTATAACTAGTACATACTGTTCTCATATTATAACAAGTAGATACTGTTCTAAAGTAGCATAGTGCATAGGGACAATGGCCAAACTATACAAGGTGGTGGACCCTGATGAGCCTAGCTCCCCAGGTAAACAGTGCCCGACCAGACTGGAACAAATGTGTTCTGTGTCAGGAAGACACAGATGAGATGCTGACATGTCTATATAATTCAGCACGTGGCACAGATGGGGCAGGATACAAGACCATAGCTGAGCATCTTGTAGCATTCGACAAGATCAGTTGCCTGCCAAGAACACTAAAACTGTCACAACTAGATGAGGGTCAGGGCATCGAGGCAGCATTCTGGGTTCACAAAGCCAAATGGCATGACTCCTGCAGACTACAGTATAACAAAACAAAACTTCAGAGGGCTGAAAAGAGGAAAACACACCACGATGATGACCCAGAAACCCACAAATTCACCCGTCAGAGCATTGAACGTGAAACTCATTCAACAGAGACATGCTTCTTCTGTGGCAAATCTGCAGCAAGAGATGCTTTGTGTAATGCATCAACATTCGAACTTGACATTCGTGTGAGGCAGTGTGCCCTCAAACGAGACAATCAGCAGTTCACCCAGAAAGGTAGAGACATTGAAGGACTCCCTCCAACACAAGCAGCACTGATTCGGCACATAAAGAGGGCTGCCTCCCAAGCTGGTCACTGCTGGGGACAGATGATGGTTGCAGTCCTGGAACTCCCATCCCCAGGTGACTGGGGGTGGAAGAAGAAGGACACAGGTGGATGGGAAGTTCACTGGACCACACTGCCAGAAGCAACCCATGCCTGTCGAGAACTCATACGCTATGGATGCAAAAAGGGGTGCAAAGGACAGTGCACTGCCCTTTGCCACTGTGGTGGACTGTGTTCCCGAAACCAACATTACATTTCATTGAAAACCTGTAATATTGTTGCGGATTTGGAAGTTTACTGCACTCAACATACAGGCCCTATAGCTCAGTTATTTCGGCAAGTACGTGGTTTTAGTTAGGATCGCCGTCCCACGTTTAATGGGTGAAATAAATGTACTTGCGCTGTGAGTTACTTTGATAGTCAGGGTTTTCTTTTATTTTTACACCCCTCATGACTACGACAATGCCATCATCAACGCCGACAACACCGCATCACCCTCGCCTTCACTTCGCTTCCTTTACCTCGCTCTGGCCGATGTCATGGTGGGCGGAGTTCAGGGAGGAGCCGCGCGGCAGCCCTCGGCCAATCGGCGTGCAACGAGTGGAGTGACTGTCACTCGGCCAATCATGGCCCGCAACAGGAGGAAAGGGGTCCGCGTGACGTGACCACACCCTGGGCCAATCGATGGGCTTGCCGCCCGTTTTGGCCAGTGAGAGAGACGAAGAGCGATTTTGCGCGCCAAAACCAGGCAGTGAGAGAGGGAGGATCGCGAGGAGGCCCCCCCCCCTCTAAAGAAGGGGGTTTAATTATAGGCGTGGTCTGCGCGCTCAGGTGTTCTGGTCCTGGCAAGAAGTGCGAGCACGGGTTCTGAGAGTTGTGGCAAGAAGTAGACATCTGCGCGCAAGGGAGTTCTGAAAGCATCCGTGCACGGAGTGGTCGGTTCCACGGAGGGTCTTCTCCTGCGTTTTCACCCTGCCGACTTTCGTTCGCCCGGAGCCCAGTCGTGAGGGCGTCTGGATTGTGCTGGGGGTCCAGTCCTGCCCCGAGGACATGGTCCTTGAAGACCGCACGAGGCGGACAGGTCCGAGATAGGCCTCAATGAAGACCATTTGGTCCGATTCTTTGGGTGTGTGCGTATGTGTGTTCGTAGCGCCAGTCAGATAAGTAGTGAATTGTATAAGTGCTGTGCTGTATATACGTGCATTTAATAATCGGTTTTACTCTGCTCTTGCGTGCTTCCCTCATTCCCCAATTATTATTGTGAATAAATACCCCGATTGTTAAATGTATCTGCTCGTCCATGTCCTTTCCTCCATTGGCTTAGTGTGCTGCATGTTGGAAAATTAGCCAGGCTGTTGCCGCTGTAACGGGAAATTGGGACCGACGGACCTTGGCGATAAACTGCTCGGATCGCACACGGTTCGAGTATGCTAAGCGGCTCGTTCCGTACGGGTGCCGTCGAGGGTGAATTTCCCCGGTAGTTTGAATCACGTGGGTATTTAGGTAAATTGAAATTGGCAATCGACCCTAACCCACGTGGTCTACCTATTGGCGAACTTCGGTCCAATAAGGGACCCGTACTTTTCCGGAGTTTTCCGAAAAAGCACGATCTAAATTCTGGGTGATCGGTCGAGCAGACTCTGCTACTCCATCTAGCGGTTGTGCTCGCAGCCGACGCCCGGCCCCGCAACAATATTACCATGGAAGGCCTTACCTGGTTAATAATGGAGGGACTGTCGTAGACTTGCCCTCACCACTAACATGTCAAACAACAATGGGACATGCACTATTGATTTGAAAGATACAGCATAATTTCATGAACTGTGTGCTCATATAAATAAACTACCAAATATTATAAAGGAAACATTGCGAAGACTGCATTGTACTCTCAAGAATATGTCACAGTTTCAAAACATGTACATGTATAACTCCACCAATATTAAATGCGTTTATAATTTTACTATTATTTATTTCCCTGAAAGCAAGATATATGTAGTTAGGTAGTTGTTGGAGTAGTTATAGCATGTTGTAAATAGTACCACTGCATTTCTCATCCTTGAAAATGTACGATTAGCCACCAGAATTAATATCCGAGGTAGTCTAGAACCTGAGCTACTGGTAAAATAACAACTGGTGGTGGCCATTTTGGAAAATGGCCACCATTTTGGCCACAGGACAAATCTGCGATGACCCTTTCGCTAAATATCTTCCTTAGGGCATGATCTAACAGTGTGCCAAAGCTCATGCTTGTATCATCAAAGGCACAATCCATTCCCATATCTGCCGGACTACAGCCTGTGTGTGGGATACAAACGTTCAGCCTAGTGGAGGTATGCACTCTACCGAGTGCCATTCTCGGTGATGTTCCTGTTTTGATAATGTCTGTTCAATTCATGAGTTTCAACACGTAAGCTTCTTGTTAATTAAACATCATAAGTTCTGTAAAGATGACAAAAAGGTGTGTGCCATTATGAACGATAAATAATTTAAATGTTTCAGCAGTGTGAAAATTTGTTTTGGTGTTTAAAATTTGTCTGAACTAATTGAAATGCTGATGCTTCACTGAGAACTGTTCACAAAAGTGTCGAAAGAGGCTTTTGGAATGCCAGAGTACCAATTTAATGACTTCCTTATGTAGTGGTAAGATCATGCTGTCGACATCACCCTGGGGGGCTGGCTTATTCAAGAGGATTTACGGGGTGACATATTGGCACCAAGGAAGAGGTACAAAATCTAGGCTACAGTTAGAGCAAGGTGAACGACAATAGAATACTCTAAGTATTTTGGGGGTAATAACATGGCTGCCGTGTCACTAAGGCATCTCAGATGAAGTGTTTCTGGAAGCTTCACCAGAGGCCTCGGAATTCCATAAGCTATCTGTAGAGGAAAAAAGCGACTTGTAAAAAGACTGCCATTTGCAAAGCCCTATTGTCAAATGTAATTTAAGTTCACCTTTTAATTGAAGTTGGCTTTCAATTCCAATTTATAAACTGAATATGCAGAGCCAGAACGCTTTTTATTTTGTTGAATACAACTAGAAGCACCCGCTCCCTAAGGGAGCCGTCAAGGGGGTCATGTTATGCCTAATTTACTGCAAGGGGTTCCAGGATTACACAACCAAAAAATAGTTTCAATCGTTTCAGTTGTTTTTGCGGTACCTGGGAACAGACAGACGGACAGTCGGTGAATTATAGTAAGATGTCAAGACCAATGAAGGAAAAGAGAGTCCGAGCAAATTTAAAGGAACAAACACCAAAAGGTTTATTTGCGAGGGCGAGAAAAATAATGTGGTCCATTTAAAACAGGGGTTATTTAATCATACAGCAGGGACATACAGTAATTTGGCTGGAGTGTGCAGCAAAAGACATACAATGTGGTCCAAAAGTAAAAAGACAAAAGAGCAGTGCAACACCATTTCTATCTGAGACAATTTTACTTATTTAACAATACAAGGCACCATCAGTTTCATTCTGTGGATGGGTAGATAAGGGAGAAAGATAAGAGAAAGTTTGAGGTTTTGGTGACCTCTGCGCTCACCTGACATGGACTGGCGAGCCTGACACTTTCCTGCGCTGGGAAAAGGCAAGATTGACGGGACTGGGATAGAGGGTGTTGCTGTGCAGCCGGGTTATTGTTCTACCTCGTCCCACGGAACTTCACTTCATCCAGTAGCGCTCCGTTGCATCCTGTGGTGCTTCACCTCGAACCCACCACCAGACAGTTCAACCTCAAAAAATAAATAAATAAACAAAAAAAACCCTCTATATCCCTTTGGAAAATCCCCTGCAACGATATTTTGTATGAATGGGGTGGAATCCAGTGTCCCCGGAAAGCGTGACCGTGCCATGCAGCAACCGATCTCTGCCCCTCATGTTCCAAGCGTGGCGTGCCCATTGGCCCAGACTTCACTCGTTCTGCGACTGGACATGGCTTGGCTTCGGACCGGAAATGGCTACATTCATCTGTGAGGCAGGCCATGGAGCCGATCTCCAGACTCAACGTGAGGGCAGCTTGCATCGCTCCCCGCTGTTAGCACAATCGTCCTTCCTGGAGAGTCACAGATGGTTCCCCGGACAGCGCGATGGTTGCTGCCAATAGGGAGGAACAGAAATGTTAATGGAAACTTGCAGTAGACGGCAACGAGCTTGGGTGGTCATAGCGTTCCGAGCGGGAGCAAAGTGGTGCCCTGAGCAGGCGCAATGGTGGTGGCTGTGGTCAATCACAGGCGAGTGGGTGAGATGATGGTTGGAGCAGTGTTTGGAACAGCGCCGCAGTGGAAGAGCGATGGTAGAGTCTGAAGTGGATGGGATGTGAGTAAAGTGAGACAATGGTTGTTGTTTTTGTGCTGTGGAAGTAATTGTATTCTTGTGGTGGCGGTGTGGTTGAAAATGGTGTTCCCTTCATGTGCTGCCTTTTTGGCTGCTGGTTGCACCATTGGTTAGGGGCACAGCTATGCCACTGATGCAGTGCCCCTATTACCAGTATACTGGTGCTCATTTCGCCGACCTCAGAAGGATGACAGGCTGAGTCAACCCCCTGGTGTTAATTCAGTGGAAAACAAGGCTCAAACTTAGGACCCGAGGATCCCAAGCCACCACCCCAAACCGCAAAGCCAACGCCAGGCTGAAAGTGGTTTGGAAAGCACGATTGAAAGTGGTATGGTGGTTGAAGTCTGGTGTGTGATTTGAACAGGGTTTTGGTGGCATATGCTAATGAGGTGGTTCATGCAGTTTTAATGGGGTTTTAAATAAAGATAGAAAAATGGGGTGAAAAAAAAACAAAACTAATTATCCCTCACAATGCATGTTCCCTTTGTACCCCATGAGACACAAGGGAGGTCCCCATCTGTAACAAGGACTAACAAAATAACTATCTTGGGAACCACTGTATGCTGGTTGCCATTACTGGGGAGTGACAATTCACAGAACAACAGTATTTATCCATTACACACTCCTTCACTGCCAGGGTGAAAAATGGCCAAAAGCAGCTGGGAAGAATGAATTATAATTAGGACTTTCAGTCTCATCTCACTGCCACCAACTGCAGCTTATATATTGTTGCGGTCTTCGCGCCCGCCGGCGTGCGACGGCCAAGTAACTCGAATCGCGGCACGTCGCCCACCGGACGGACAATCCAGTCGTGACCCTCTCGGACTAACGCCGGGAACCAGTCACGGGTGGACCTTTCGGTCTCACCGCGATCGAGCCTCATCCACACACCGTGCCTCACTCATACACGCGGGGGCACTTAACCGCGGTGCCTCATCCACACACGTGGGGGCACTCACCCGCGGTTCCTCACTCATACTGGCCGTTTCACTCACACACACGGCCTCTTCCATACACGGTACCTCATCCACACACGGCGTGCTGGGAAGCACGCATCTCGGCACCATCGCCACCACACCACTCACACACGGGGTCGCTTCCACACACGGGGACGCACTCACCCCTTGCACCACACACACAGGGACAACCACACTGGGGATTCGTGTCCCCACAAGGGTCTCCGGGGCCTCTATACCCCCCAAGCCCTCGTCCACAGCACCCGTCCTCTCAACCTCGCAAAGCACGACCGAACTCACCTGGTCGTGACTCGCCTCAAGGGGGCATACTCCCTCCCCTCGTTCCTGGAGGAGGCCATCCAGGTGCTCGCACTGGGTCTCTACCCAGTCCGCCAGCTCACCCCCATTGTCCTCCACTACCTCTGTGTGTGTGTGTGCGTCACTTACCCCGTCTTCCTCGTGTAGTCTCTCCTCTATGGTTCCCTTCCCGGCTACCGTCACTGCCAACTCTTCACCCTTTACCTCCCTTGTCTCAACTATTATTTCTGTTGTCACCTCGTGTCTCGTCTCACACGTTTTGGTCTCCCCATTTAATTTTTCCCTTTCGGTCATCGTCACGACCCTCGCCCAACACGTTCCACGAATTATTTTTTCACCCGCCTCCACCGCGGGCCTGTCAGCCGTTGCACCCCCTTCCAGCTCGTTTGCTCCCACACGTGGAGTCGCCATTCCCAGCTCCCTGGTCACGGCCTTCATGCCCGCCTGCAGGCATCGGCCCATGTTCTGCGTCTCACCCCGTAGTTCTTTCATTTCTTCTTTCATGTTTGCTTCCATTCCGTTTATTTGCTGTGTATTCGCATCCATCGTCGTTTTCACTTCATTCATTTGCTTGTTCATTTCGTTTTTCATTTCATTTGTATTTGTATCCATCTTTTCGATCATTTTCGCATTCATCTTTTCGTTCATTGCCGCCAGCATGGCGCATAGCTGGGCCATGTTGGATGCACTCAGCTGAGCCGTTTCGGCAAGGGTTGGGGAAGGGTCTTGGTGGAGAGGGGTGGTGTCATACACCGCGGCCGCTGCCGCACCCACCTCGGGCCCTGGGTTCAGTTGGGCGAGTCCGTGTTCCTGCGCAATCAACATTTCCTGCTCGGGGATTCCATCCTGAGCCATGGATTCTACACATTCTACATCCATTTCTAATACCCCCGGCTCCCGCTCGCCTTGAGACGCCATCTTGCTTCTCGTGAAGGGTTAATTTAACTCGCTCGTAATTTGGAGGGAATCGGGGGTCGCTTCTCTCACCCCTGGACCGATTCCCGTGAATTTAATTGGAGACAGGAGAGCCCGTTGTCCCGTTCTCCAATACCAGTGCCGCGAGGAGGGCGATGAATTTGTATCCCACTCCTGACACCAGTGTTGCGGTATTCGCGCCCGCCGGCGTGCGACGGCCACGTAACCCGAATCGCGGCACGTCGCCCACCGGACGGACAATCCAGTCGTGACCCTCTCGGACTAACGCCGGGAACCAGTCACGGGTGGACCTTTCGGTCTCACCGCGATCGAGCCAATCAGCCCCCGCGTGGGATAGGGTTGCTCGCCAAATTCGAACTACCTAAGTACCCACGCGGAGGGTAGACCGGGCGATCGCACCTCGCCGCAGGTCGACTTCAGACACGGGCCACTTAAGCGACCCGTTCCGTACTATCAGAATAACCGAGCGGTGTTATCGTCGACCTCGACGGTTCGATTAATTATCGGGCGTATTCAGCCCACTACCAACCCTTTACGTGAAGCAAGATGGGGATTCAATGGAGGAAAAGACGAAGCGAAGCGGGAGAACAGTTCAACAATAAAGCACATTTATTCTCGGCACACGGGAAGCACACAAATACAATTCCACCAAATGCACACAAAAAAAAGAAAACACAATTCCATTTACACAAAAAGCAAACATAAAAGTGAAAACACAGTGCAGAGCTAATACCGACTACCGAGCACACGGCAACACTTATACAATTCTACTTCACAGACGGCGCCGACAACACATACCCAAAACCAAGGAAAAGAAATCCCCCCAAGAATGGGGCAGGCCTGAGGCTGAGACCGGGTCGGGCCTACCCGTCTGGTAATGAGACGCGGAGCGGCGATGGCCCCGCAACCCGCGGGCCTCGTGGACAGTGCCTGGCTGGGGGTGGGAACGGGGCCCCCTTGGTCGCACTATCTCAGCGCGGGGGGAAACAGGAGGGGGTTGCTGATGCTCGGGGTATAGAGGATCTTTATTATCCCTGGTGTGCGTCTCCACCTCGGCCAGGTCGAGCTGCCGGCCTCCCTCGGGCGTGCAGCTCCTGGCACCGACGCGAGCACCCCCTCGTCCGACTCTCCTCTTCTTGACTCTCCGACCCGTTCTTGTTTGCGACTCTCTCCTTACTCGTTCTGACTCACGAACACCGTCCTTTTATCCCCCCGTAACTTCGCCTTTGACCCCCTCCCTTTGACCTTTCACCTCGCTCCCCATTGGCCCGAGAAAAAGTGGGCGTGAAGGCTTTTTGATCCACAAATTTGCATATATCGATCGCCCTGGGGGCGGGGCCAAATCGCCCCTCGCTCACCGATTGGACGGCAAAAAGTGGGCGTGTGTCGTTTTTGATCCGTTTTTGAAGCAGAAAATCCGTGATTTTGTACACGCTGTTCGACGCGCGTTCTGCATGAGTCCAACACCGGTACCCACAGCGGGGCAAGAACGGTGGCGATGCTACGGTTGTGAGGTGTGCGTGAAGGTCGTGGCGGTTGTGGTGAAGCGGTGGTTGGGGTCGGTGGTTGATGTTGTGGTTGTGATCATGGCGGTTGGTCCAAAATAAAGATAGTAAAAGAAAAACGGCTATCCTGAAGAGTCGCAGCACGTATAAATGACATGTATTCCCACTAGACAACGGGTTTGGGCCTAACTACACATGTACTTACCGAGATACCTCACCTAAGGGACCTGAATGGTGGTTTGCGAATCTGGTAACCACAACAATATTCATTTGGCCTCAATTTATTTCATCAGAGATCAGTTATGTAGAATACTGTATTCCATTCCTTCTCTTTTCGGCCTCCCTACAGCTACATCTGATCCCAAGTGGACGCATATGAGTGTTATATCAAGGCCGTACGAACCTGGCTCCATCCACTCTTGGTACTACCCCGTCGCTCCGCTCACCCCGCAACCAAAGCAGTTGGTGTCAGGCCAGTCTGTTGCTGGATTCTGTCCACCCTCGTTTTCCTGGCCCAGCAGTATGGTCATGAAAGAGCGACAGCCATCAGTCTAGTTGGGGGTTGGGCTTGAAAATCAAAAACAGGAAGTGACGAAGATAGCACTTGCAGGAAAGTTATAGATTAATGCAATAATGTAATTATTTACAACAAATCCTCATCATGACTAAAATGATCTGGGGACAGGGATTGGGGGTTGGGGGAGAAGGAGGGAGGGGGTGGAGGGGGTTAGAGGCAATGAGCAATTTTTTTTGCTGTTTACCTTTTCGATAAAACTTGGAAATTATTTTCCCGCTACAAAATCTTGTATATTATACAATAATGTCTTGTCCACACTCACCAATGATGGGAATGTGAATAAAATGACAAATTTGCAGCAACGTTGTACTCCTTTTGACTTTGATATTGTTCTCTTCTTGAGGCCGGCTCAATTCCATCTTATCGAGAGCTTTACAGCTCAAAAGGTCTTCTCTTTTCTTCTAGTGTTTGAACACAAGTGGAGAATTCAGGATTAACCATGATGGACAAAGTTTCAAACAGTTTCTCTTTACACAAAGACCGTAATAAGAGTTCAACATGAAGCACAATATCGTAAAATCTGTCGGACCACTTTTCAGGAGTCTGGGGTAGCCAAGCAGCTTGACCTCACTAGTGCTTCCAAATAAATACGCACCTGATGTACAAGCGTCACTGTTCAACCATCTCATGCAGTTTGCTCAAAGCTCCCTGCACTAAACTGCCTCAACAAACACCTTTCTCCTTGATTATTTGCCTGACTCGGTGGTATGATTGTTGAGCATCTGCTCTGAGTCGGGGAAGTCAGTGGTTTAAACCCCGACACAGTCTTACCAAAGACTTTTAAAATGGTTTGTGCTGCTTCCTTACTTGACGTTCAGCATTTAAAAGGAAAAGAGCACAGACAATCCCCAAAGGTTGGCATCTGTTCAGTACAGTGAAAAAGGTGGCAACCTTGTTGTGGCATCACTGGCATCCAGCATGCCCTGGCAAGTGATGGCACACTTCCCCCAAACTTAGTGGCTGTGGTTGTCTCATGGAACAGTCATGTGGTGTGTGTGTGTGTGTGTGTGTGTGTGTGTGTGTGTGTGTGTGTGTGTGTGTGTGTGTGTGTGTGTGTGTGTGTGTGTGTGTGTGTGTGTGTGTTTCAGCTCCACTACAAGCCTTATATCCTGTTAGAAAAATTTTTTTAAAGCCTCCAATATTGGGGACATAAAGTGCCCAAAATGTCTGTCCTCATTATGAACATTTATATACAATAAACTTAAATTCTATTCACTAAACTTAAACCAAACTTCATACGTGTACAACACCATGCCTGCCTAATCCAAGAGACCTCATGATTGGGGTCATTAGGTCAAAGGTCACTCTTTAGACCATGGTATAAGGGTATCTGTTGTTAAATGTAGATTTTTATCATTAAATTGTCAAAACAGGCTAAGTAATAAAGGTGGTATACATGTGCAATTGTACAGCACAGTCAAAGCTTTGTGTCCATCGAAATGTACTGTACTCTTCATTTATGGAATGTTCGTTCAGATAGAAATGCTAGGAGATTACCAATAACTGCATTCTAAACTCATCAACAATAATTACCTGTTTTCCTCGGCATCTGGTGATTGCAGCCAAGGGCAGGAAAATCGATTTTTACTGTATTTTCACAGTCAAAGTCTTCATTGTTCCATTTACCCTTTACCAAGCCCTTGGTGCAACAAGACAAACAAGTGTCTTCAACTGTGCATATTAGAGAAGCTGGGGGGAAACAACACCCCAACCACCTGCGCACCACCCATGTTATTGATGGCATAGCACTGGAACAGATGATGGCCATAGGTGGCAATATGGCCACAATTGGAGAACTACCACATTGAGATAGCTCCACTGGGTCAAAGTGACTGTAATAGGGTGGATGGTACATTCAACCAGGCAACAGAGAAACCCGTCGAATCCCTTAAATTAACCACGACAAGAACATCAGATGAAGTTGAAATAAACATCCAGAGTTTGAAAATGCCAATCTCAAAAGGTGCAACAGACCAAGTACGTACATTGAGAATCTAATGAATGAGGAAAATCTGTGCTTTCTGCAAGAGTTGGTACCAAATGTGTCAGGCAAAGCTGTCGCTTGGTCTTCGGTTATGCATCACAAAAGGCAAGTGAGAAGTGAGAGATGAAGGCTTTGACATTTGATCATGAGGGAGCTAATACAAGAATGTTGCTGTGTGCCAAAGCTGCTGCCTTCTGGATTGAACAGCGGTTCGATTTCAGTCCCCCATGCCCCCCCCCCTTCCGACCATTTTGTGTGTCACTCACTTTAAGGCACCTGGATGCACAGAGCTTGGGTTCTGCACAAGTGAAAGACAAAACACAGTTCATATCCATCAATTCCATTCCCCAGTTAGTCCCAGCACTAAGTGCAGCACTCCCTCCACACCATGCAACACAAGCTCTCAAATTGGTAAAAAAAAAACCATCAAAAATAATCTCAGCATCGGAAAAGGTCTCAGAATTTAGAAACCATCCATGGGCAAAAAAGTCATGAGAAATGAAAATTTTGTATGCAGCCTGGATAACCATGCACAGAAGGGTAGGATCACCGTAGGTAGATGTCAGGTATTGGTTGTTCTGCCAAAAGCGGCACAAAGATGAGGGGCATCCACCGAAATGACAGCTTGGATCTTCATACTCAAACAGACCACCTGCAAGAGGCCAAACAAAATCTGCCTCATCTGTCAGTCCTGGGTGGGATATTGAAAATGACATTTGTCAACAATGATGATGAAAGAACAAGCACAAATACGTTTTGGAACTTATCGATTCTCATTCTACTGAATGGACTTGTTTGTGCAAAGGCATGTAATGAATATGAAAATCCACACTCGCTTGAGATGATAATAACGATGGCACAAACTCGTCACACATGTGCACACAAGTATAGTGCATTGTCAGACTGCCAAAGATACTGTTAGCAACGTAGTGCATAGAGAGTTTCTGCCCATCTATCTTACCTGCATATACTGATATTGGTGAAGGGTTAATAGAGAAGCATACAGTTCAGTTTATAAAATGTGTGCTGCTTAAATGTACCTCATCACAAACCCTGACCTAGAGGTGGGGGAGGGAGGAGGTAGATTCCACAATCTGACGTTACACTTACCTTAGAAATGTTCAGGTGCTCTTGCTGGGAAGTGTCGTTAGCCCTCTTTGTGGTGTGAGTTTTATAAAAATTTTGTGCTGTAGCCCACCTCTCCACTATTTGATGAGATTCAAGTTACTGTTGGCCTGATAACGACAATGTTTGATTATATATTTTATTCCCTTCCCAAGGAACTTAAAAGGGGTCAAAAATTCAGATACCTTTCCATACACAAGATGCAGATGGCTTATTTTGCTCTGTAAAACTGGTTCAACCTTTTAGAGCATGTTGGCCCCTTCCAAAACCTACCATTTGTGAACCACCATCCAGGACTGACTAACATAGTGGCACACATTTGCTGAGTGCAGGTCCCTGGTCTGCTAATGTGTATATTTATTTATTTCCCCAAAGAATGACAAAACAGCAAACAGTTGATGATCAGCTAGCTTTAAACTCTCATTCGACAACACCTCGTAACGGAATATATGAAAACCACAGCTCCTATTCACCAATGGTCCAAGTAAACCCCATTTCTTAGTACGTGTCGAGGGTGGAAGGATAGTCTTGGAGGATGCACACTCGCCTCCAAGCGATCCAGCATGGGTTCGAATCCAGCAGCAAGCGATGACTGTCATCTTGGTGTTTCACAGGCAGGGTGATTCAATGTGTGCCAGCCCTCAGATGGACGTTAAACCGGGCATCCCATCCACTCACATTAGTTGGTAGATGCGATAGACCCCACGGTGTCCTTCACGAAGAATAGGCGACCTATCGCCGGCACACACGAAACGAATTACAAATTCCTGCCCTAACCTACAGAGGGCATTGCATCAGCAGCACAGCGGTGTCCACAGAAAAAGAATGTTGCTACCAGCAGCTATGTGCTGCCAACAAAAGGAAAGCAAGGCACTGTACTTCTGCATTTACTCCGTTTGTTGCAGGGTGTCACATAACGGTTAAGGTGGCTGGCTTAAGGTCTCAGTTTCAGCCCCTGTCGTAGCGTTGAATTAACACCAGGTGGGTTGACTCAGCCAGACATCTTTCCAAGGTCGGCAAAATGAGTACCAGCTCACACTGCATCAAATGCACAGCTGTGCTTCCAGAAAATGATGCAACCAAGCATCCACAGGCTGCATACGAAACAACAAGAACAACTTGATGAATTATTGTGATTCACTTTCTCTTTCATGAACCTGTATTTAGCAAACTATCCATTGTTGATGCTTCCCAGCTGACACAAACATGATGAACCACAACACTCCAGGAATGCTTGCAATACGATTAGACCCCCCCCCCTCCGCGCTGAGGACACTGCAGCGTACCTTGATCGTCCCGAGCACTCACCTTATGGACTTTGAACCGTACCTGGCGGGATGATAGAGCCTCATCAAGGTTTCGCCACGTTACACTCACTGTGTCCTACCAGGCACAACTGTGGAATCTCCATCTTGTCCAGGATTCTATCTCCTATCGTATGAAAGTGGCTTTGAAGGTCCACAGACACAGAAAACAAAGTTTGGTTTAATGAGTAGATATGGCCTCCCAATTAACACTTAATCGTTATTCTTTATTATATATATATATATATATATATATATATATATATATATATATATATATATATATATATATATATATATATATATATATATATATATATATATATATATATATATAGCCTGGTGTTGGCACAGTGGTTCGGGCAGCGGCTTGGGATCCAAAAGGTCCTGAGTTCAAGCCTCGTTGGGCCACTGAATTAATACACCAGGGGGTTGACTCAGCCTGTCCTCCTTCGGAGGTCAGCGAAATGAGTACCAGTATACTGGGCCGGCGTATACCCCGGTTAAAATAGGTGTACCATATCCCTGTGTCATAAGAGGTGACCAGGGTTGCGTCAGGAAGGGCATCCGGCATAAAACATGTGCCAAATTACGATGCGAATCATACGGATGATCCGCTGTGGCGACCCGTAACGGGAGCAGCCGAAAGAAGAAGAAGATATATATATATATATATATATATATATATATATATATATATATATATTGAAAGGAAGATTTTAATGTTATTTGGTTCCCTTTTACGCTCAATTGGACAAGCCACTCCCATGACATCATCTGGACCTCTGGTTCTGACATGTTCGGTCTGACAACACCTTCTTACACAATGATTTTGGCTATCGTCATAATTTGGGGATTCTTGGTGAGAAAATTATTCGTCAAATTCATTTTCTGACGAGTCTAAAGTGAGTTGTGCGTCCATTATCTATTGAGTGCTGACAATGTTTTCCTTGATTGCCATGGAAGTTCATCTGGAATTTTAGGGGCGGCACCCAACGGGTTTACTTTTTGAACTGTAACACCTCAAAAATGATTATAATATAAAAACATGTTCAGTTATTTATTTATTACTGAAAAAATCAACACAATCACATCAAAAAATATATTTATTTATTTTTATGATTCTGGGAACCTCTAAGTAGTTTGTTTCAAGAATCTACCATTGGTTCGTGGACACGTATTTTGGAGAGTGACGTCATTTGGCAGTGTTGGGAGTGCAAACATCATCTCCGATTCTTTATACTACTCTCCCCACGATGGCCTTGCAGATGCTGACCATCGGTGTTAGCATATCCTGATTACTTGGAAAGTGTCGAGGACCCACTTACTGTGATAGCTTTACAGGATAGGTCGAGAAATCAGAGCATAAGTCATGCATGACTCATGTATGAAAACACCAAAAGGTTTGGATTGCAGGGTGGGAATAAGGGACGATTTTCACTCACTTGCAAAGACATGAGATAATCAGGAGAGCCACTGGTTAGTGTGAATGCTAGTAGGGTAAGCAGACAAGTCGGTGTGTTGGAATAGTGACGGGTTGCTGGGGTTGGTTGGTGAGACAAATTCTGAACAATCTGAAGTTGGCATCTCCTAACTCTGAAATTCTGAAAGCGTGAATATCATGTACTTCTCACTCTACCCACACTCTCATCCCATTTGGTTTGACGAATCCACAGATCAACCTCGAAATCCATGCTGGTTCATCACGAACTTCACAGATTGTTGTATTATTCTTTATTCACTCTAATTCTTGCTTTTTCTTTTCTTTTCTACTTTCATTTGTTATCTATCTCTCTAAGGAGAAGTGAATTCTTGCAGAAAGTTTTCTTTAAGGATCACTTGGCTGCACCTGGATGGGTTTGAGGGTAGTGGAGTAGTGGCTGAAACCAGAATCCTATAGGAGGTTCCTCCTGATGACTCAATCTTTGCTCTTTACTTCTTCGGGTTCCTTCTTGGTCTTCGATTTCATTATCTCATCCCCAGAGTATCAGCATTCACGCCAACTTTATCTTCACCATAGGAAATTTGCCTCTGAAGACCAGTGTCTTTCTGTACCATCAGTACTTTCTTTGATAACATGCAGCACATCTCCAAATCAATAGCTCAACACTTCAGTCTTTCCACCCAACTTACGAGTTCCTGAAAATTTCCTTCATCAAAATGTTATGGGAAACTTTGCCTTTAATCGGATAGTTATCTCCCACATTACATGTGTTGGTATAAAGAATCAAGTAATTTAATTGCGATACAAGATGTGCCATTTTGTGTAAAACTGCCATCTCCACTTTCCTAATGTGTCCAAAACAACCATTCATTCTTTGATACTGCTTTTTCATGTTTTCACCTTTGTAATCTGCTTTGAATGTTCTTTAAGAAAAAAAAATGGAACGCCAGGCTTTCAAGTGCAAGTTTTGGAAAAAAAAGGGCACGGATATCAAAAACGGAATGTCCCCCCACCATTTTGATGGAACTGGCGTGAAGCTAAAGAGGTGGGGGGGGGGGGAGAACACCTTGATTGATGGCAGAATACCAATAATGGCAGGGTAGTCGATACAAAGCTACATAATGGAGTGCAGCCAGAGGGATAAAGTCAAATCAAGTGGGACTGTCGGTGAGGGCCAGTCAAGTAGGACTGCAGACTCAGCTTGAAATGCTGTGCAAGTTTCATGCATGGGTCGGCACGATAGACGTCCCTACTGTAAAGCACCAACACCAAACTCCAAGGACACTGCAGGTTGCCGTGATCATCCTGAGCCCTCACCTTGTGCACTTTGAACCATGCCTGCCAGGACAATTGAGCCTCATGAAGGTTCTGCCGTGTTATAGTCACTGTGTCCTGCCCAGCCCTACCGTAGTACAGTATTTCCATCTTGCCCATTGTATCTCGTCGTATGAAAGAAGCCTTAAGGAATAGTTTTTCAGTAATCTGTCGTTTGTTGGCTCATGGACCTGTATTTTGGGTAGTGGGATTAATAATTACTGTATTGCTTCCAACTGTAGGCTATCCACACCCCATGGGCAGATACATTTTAAAACCACTTCGTTGCAGACTGCATTTGAGTGTTCATCACAATTAAAATTATACACATCCCTTGAAGGACATATGGTTTGGAAGATTCATGCCTACAATAAGGCTGTGCCTGCACCTGGCGACTCGTCTTGGTTGTGATAAGAGAATGGGCATACATAATGTGGGGAAGAGGTCCATAATCCGACCCAGAGCGACACAAGTCAGCCAGCTACCCTGAATGCTTTGATGGTCTGTCGGAATCTCAAATGCAATGTGAACATGAGAGAGAGAAAACATTTCAAAGTTGCCACACCAGCATCCAATGAAATAAAAAATGGTGTCACGCACGCATGCACGCACACGGCTCAATGGTTAGGTGGTGAGCTTGGGATCCGAGGATCCCGAGTTCAAATCCCTCTGTTGTTGAATTAATACCAGGTGGGGTTGACTGCCTGTCATCCTTCTGAGGTCGGCAAAATGAGTACCAGGTTGCTGGTATCCTGTGTCGGAGTGGCAACCCGTCCGGGATTGTGCCCAATAGCCAAGTAGACTGCTTAAACAGCACCAATGCTCTGCACAGTGTGTGGTCCCGATGGATGGACACACGCACACTTGTTCACCAAAAGTTTAAAAAAAAATTATTAATCAATCTTGAATCTCGATCCAGCTTTAAAGCAGTCATCCTAGTATTTCGCAGGCAGGGTGATTCAACATGTGCACCATCCCTTGGATGGATGTTGAATTGGGCATTCAGTTTGCTAGAATTATTTGATGGACATTAAAGATTTCAGCATCCTTCCCAAAGAGGAAGCGAGCTATCACTCGCAAACAGTTGACTAACACCCAGAACAAATTACAAATTCCTGTTCTAACCTTCAGGAGACACATATTTTGGGTTGTGGGATCAACGGCACAGCCCCCAACAATGATGAAAGCGAGCAGCCGGGTTACAAACGATATGAAATGAATTTTACCCAAATTCACCCACTCTGGTTCAAAAGAAAACAAAAAACAATTTTAACATACAACTCGAGAATTGTCCCACTTCTATGCACTCTTGAAGCACTGGACAGAATGAGTTGAAAACTGGTGGTTGTACGGTACTTGGAGTGTGCCCAGGAAGGTTTCAGATTTTAAAAAAATAATAATAACAAGTGGTGCCAGGCACAACAAATTCCACCCATTTAAGGCATAAAGTTATTTTGGGGATCAAATTTAAATTTGATACATCCTTAACCTGAATGTTGATTATAAGGAATAGAATAAGGAATATTTTAGTCTTAGTTTGATGTCAATTAAACCATTTTTGAAGAAGTTATGAGCGAAAAACGATTTTGACCTTTTCGTGACCTGACCTTGACCTTTGATCTAATTGGACCCAAAAGTTAATGGGGTCGTCCGAGGTTCATTACCCACCTGTGGATACAATTTGACTGTTTGAGCCAGCCGTTTTCCCATAAAGTTGTATTTTCGTAACCATGGTTTAGTTATAATGCAAAATTTGTAATTTTGACCGATGACCATGACCCCCAAAACTTCAGACCCTACCAATCTTCACAAATATGCATTTTTCACTATAGGAATGGGTAGGATTATAAGTGACAAATAGAATAAGGTTCACTATAAGCTTAGTTTGAAGTAAATCAGATCATTTTTGACAAAGTTATGAGCGAAAAACGATTTTGGTCTTTTCGTGACCTTGACCTTTGATCCAATTGGACCCAAAAGTTAATGGGGTCGTCGAATGTTCATTGCCCACCTGTCGATTAAATTTGATAGTGTTTGCTAAAGCCGTTTTGCTGTAAAGTTGCTAACAGACAGACAAACAAACCGGACGATTACAATATCCCGCTCCCTCCCTCCAGGGGGCAGGATAATAATAACTGGAAATGCTACTTTACAACTGCTGGCAGTGATGACCAGGTACCCAGATGTCCACCTTTGACACAATGTGAGACTTTCTGTAGATGATAGTTGCAAAGTTTCGCTTCGATAGGATAAGTGGTTCCAGAGAAAACATTATTTAAGAGTGATACAAATACAGCCCTGCTTCAATACAGCGCGAGACTGACGAGTTACGAACCGGGTCACACAAAGTGTTCAATCTAATTATTACGTATGCAGTTAGCCCTTTTTCCTGGGGACATTGTCGGTATCAATTGAATTGCTGTTACTGCACCATCAAACGCACGTGCCAAGGTACAACTATGTGAGCCTTCTGGGAAAAAAATAAAATCTATAAGATCTCAAATTCAAATAATTAAATAATTCTGGCTGCCAAACCGCGTGGCCGATCGGGTTGAAATTTTAAAACTATGTTTCACATGTGGGCTAGATAATAATTTTGAAGTTTAACTTATATTGACACAGCGATTCCAGAGTAAACATTAATTAATATTTCCCCTTCAATCCAACATGGCTGCCAAACCATGGGCCCGATCGAGTTGAAATTTCAACCCTTCATTCCACATGACTGTTCCATCATAACTCTGAAGTTTCTTTGTTCATCAAAGGAACTCTTTGTTCGTCATGGAGAGGCGGTCATACATGTGGAATTTCACCTCGATCTGTTTAGCTGTTTCAGAGAAGACTTTTAAAGTTATTAATTTTCAATCCAATATGGCTGCCTTATCATGTGCCCTTTACAACATAAATTTAAATTCTCCATCTCATGGGGAAGTGGATTATGCTTGTTAAGTTTCGTGTTGATCGGACAAGATGTGTCTTTTGATCCAAGATGGCCTCCAAACCTTGTGACTTGTGACATCATAATTTTTACCGTCTTGCAGGCATGGGCGTAGATTCTATTTGCCAAGTTTCGCTTCGATAGGTTATGTGGTTCTAGAGAAAACATTATTTAATATAATTCTTGAATCCAACATGACTGTGAAATCATGTGACCTATCAATTCGAAATTAACAAACTTATATTCACTGCTCGTGTGCAATATGTTTGTGAAGTCTCCTCTTCATCTGACCAGCCGTTCTGCAGAAGATGTTTGAAGGTTTTAGGGTAAATTCAATATGGCCGCCAAATCATGCGACCTATCAATTAGAAATTAACAAACTTGTGAAAGGATGTCTTGGGGAAAGTGTGTGTGAATTTTTGCTTCAATCTGTCCAGCTGTTCTGGAGAAGAATATTTTTTAAATTTATTAATTTCCAATCCAAGATGGCTGACGAACCATGTGATCTATGACATCATAAATTTATATTCTGCTTTCAATCGTGTAGTGGAACACGTTTTTGAAGTTTGTTTATCGGACAAGGTGCGTTTTTCTATCCAAGATGGCCGCCAAACCATGTGACATGTGACGACGTAATTTGTAACGTATACGCAGGCATGGGGGTATAGATTATAGTCGCCAAGTTTCACTTCGATAAGTTATGTGGTTCCAGAGAAAACATTATTTAATATAATTCTTGAATCCAACATGGCTGCCAAACCATGTGACCTATCAATTATTCATTAAGAAACTTATATTCCTTGCTCATGAGCAATACGTATGTAAAGTTTTGCCTCAATCTGTCCAGCCGTTCTGGAGAAGATTTAAAAAAAAAAGAATTCAAAACAAGATGGCTGCCGAACCAAGTCACCTATGATGTCATAATATATTTTTTCTATGGTGAATTGTTGTGTAGATGATGCTCAACAAATTTCAGATTTTTCATATGCAGCGTTCTACTTGACGGATTGTCACCGGGATACCGCTTCACTGTTGTCACAAAAATCACCAATGTTCCCGATGGGGAGTTCATTAAAATGTATGAAGTGAAAAAAATTGCATTGCACGATTTCAGAGAAACAGAGGTCCAAAGTTTATCGTTTTTTTCAAGATGGCGCCCGTACCACGTGACCTATGACGTCACAATTATCAATTAAGTTTGCTATCAAAAAGATACATATTATGGTGAAAATTTCGTGTCGATCGGACTTACCGTTCCAGAGAAAATTATTTTTAAAGCGAAAGAACCCGAAAATTGCCGGTGGAAAAAGAAAAATAATAAACAAACAGAAGAAAAACAATAGGTTGCCTCATTGGTCTCATTGGTAAATCAGTCTCATTGCCTGGTTCAGGATCACAATTCTCTCTTGGTCAATATGTATGGCTTCGTGGGTATTACGAGTCATAACAAAATATGCCAATTATGGGAGAATTATGGAGTCCAATTCTGTGGGAATTATCCCACCTATTAAGACTGGTTCTTCGTGAGTACAGTACTTTCCATTTTAGTTGATAAAATCCAAAATCTATACGACTCACTTCACTCCCCTCACAAAAAGAAATACATACATATATATATATATATATATATATATATATATATATATATATATATATATATATATATATATATATATATATATATATATATATATATATATATATCTATATCTCTCAATGCAATAGACAACCATCATTTTTATATTCACCATTGGACAAACAAAAGCAGTCAAACTTTATTTCAAACAAAATGACAAACTGCAATATCCATAATCCATAAACAAATGAAAGTTGCACTATCTGGTCTAGAGAACAAGAAAAGGTTCACCACAGTGAAGGTACTGCATTTCATAACCTAAGCCTAACCCAAATCAAAGATAATGCTACTCACGCTCACCCTTCATTGCTCTGCAAACAATCATAGCTCGGAGGTTTTTGGAACCAATCCCCAATCTTAAACTATAGAAGAGGTACTGTGCATTGTAAGTACACCACACTATCTCTGCACAACCCAAAAGATTCCCTCTGAAAGGTGTGCATTTTTGACAAATTCTAGGTTCACAGAAGTTTGGGGGGGGAGGCAACATACTGTACTGCCAAATGTGGCAGTTGGGAGATGGGGGGGAGAGAGAGAAAAAGAAAACAAAGAAACAGAAAGAAAGAAAGAAAGAAAGAGCGAAAGAAAGTGAGGAATGAGTGAACAGGAAAAGGCAAAGGTAGGGAGGAAACTTGCAAGCGAGCACATCGAGTGGTGTTAATGGGGATAAGAAAAAGATTGCAGGTAAGAATCAGGTGCATTGTGAGATCGTCAAGCACTGCCTGCTTGAAGCGCTGGAAAAGTGGGGGTGAACAACCTTCAGGTCAGAGGAAGCCAAAGGAAGAAACGAACAACAAAAGAGTTGATATGCAGCAAACCAGGATGGGTTACTGAAAGAATATGTGATGCTGGAGGATTTAGGAAAGAAAGAAAGAAAAAAAGAAAAAAAAATCAGAGGGCTGGAACAACAGGAGCAATGGTGAAGGGCAACAAAAATAAAATAGAATAAATTATTTAAAATAAAAAATAAAAAAACACCAGTCACCAACCTGTCTAACATGATAGTAGTAAGCCTTATGCTTTTGCCTCATTGCAGAAGTTACCATAATGTTGAACGTTTTGTATTTTACGGAATCCAGAACATGTGGTGGGGGTGCCAGGCCATAGGAGAGAACGCAGTCAGTACTCCAAGCTGCAGACAAAAGCCTTAGCCTGTGACTCGTTACCCACCATACAAAGTGAACAAAAAAGAGCAATCAGATTGCAGACCCTTGCCAGGAATTCTTTTGAGTGGTGTATTTTTATAGGTTTTCGTGTAAATCCAATATGGCTGCCAACCATGTGACTGATATCATATATGTGTGAGCTTTTTGTTCCTCATGGACAGGCAGTCAGTCATACGTGGAAAGTTTCGCTTTGATTTGTTCAGCCACTTCAAAGAGGATTTCTGAAGTTTTTTTTAATTTTTTTTTAACAATTATGGCTGCCAAATCACATGACTGATTACGTAATGAAAAAAATTTCTGTGGACCATTTTATCCCTAGATGACCCTCAAAATTTTTCATACTGACCGGATGTGGCGTTCTCCACATGCAATTATGAAGTCATAACGAGGGCACCTTCGACGTTATTTAAAAATAAAAAAAATTTAAAAATAACTTGATAAATAAATAAAATCACATTCTGCATGAGGAGTACTTGCTACGTGCCAAGTTTCAATATTTTCCTTGGTGTGGTTTCAGAGATACAGAGGTCCAAAGTTTTCCCATTTTTCCAATATGGCTGCCACACCACGTGACCTATGACATAATTATCATTAAAACATTCTACATGAGTAGTTGCTCCTTTGTTGAAAATTATCTCAATTGAATAAGCGGTTGCGGAGAAAAACACAAAAGTTATTTGCGGACCCAAATGCAATGTCCTCTCCTTGGCAAGGGTAAAAAGGGGTTAAGGAATCGGTTTATTTTTCTGTCTACAGACAATGATCAACAAAAATAATAATAATAATAATAAATATATATATATATATTTAAATCATTTCAAATGAATTTTAGATTTTAAAACACTGTAGAGCATGAATCAGAAGACGAACCTGCAGTTTAGCAGTACTTTGACTCTAACTTTAGCAAATTTTATGAAATCTCTTCCCAAGCATGCATACGCAAAAGGAGTAAGGAATTATTTTATTCTAACAATTTTAAATCATTCCAAACAGGAAACTTACTTTTAGGGACATCATAAAAGATGAACAGGCACAAATAACCAAATGAACTTGTTAAATTAGGTGGTGTAAAAGATGATGCATCAATGGTGGCCAAACTTCTGAAAAAAATTCCTACAGCTTTTAATACGCTAATTTTATTTCAAATGAATTACATACTTGAACACGAGAACACCTTATCACTTCCCAAATCTCCAGTTTAGCAGTACTTGGACAAAATATGCCATCTCGGCCAATCAAATGTGCCAGTTGCACACTCAGCATTAGGGTATATTTGTGATCAAGACAAAAATGGCGGCTCGGTAGAAATATAGATCGTGCTCAGAAACGCAAGCCAAGAGTTTAAAAGACCCTTCCCATGTCATTTTTCTCAAGACTGCATGAGGCAAGGTATTCTATGAACTCCAGTTGATTTTAAGGAATGGATTCCCAGTATGCAGCCAATTTTAGAGGCTGATTTATGTGTGATCAGCGTATGAGATGCTCCGTATTAGAAAGTTTACATATAGTCAGACCCACAAAAGCACAGCTTTTGCTGCAATGTCATGGATTGTCGTCAAGCTGACACCCAGCCAATCTGGCATGGTGGAAATACACGACCTTTCAATCGTCTCGGGAACACTATTTATGCCGTTCGCGCATGTGCTCTGCATATACTTTCGGTGACTTGCTTCTGCTAATCGGGGCACTTGTAGCCTGCCGTTGCTCGGGTGAAATGTGCAATTCAAATAGTCTTTTTACTACAAATTTCAGCATTCTAACTAAATAATCAAACTGAGGGAAATTTAAAGATGGTTAACCATAATTGTTGTGGTCCTAGATGCAAATCGGACTCATGAAAATATGGGAAATATCAAAAATATCCATGGATGACGAGTGGCACATTCCTACCATTTCCTATTAGCATGGCAACCTACACACAACTTGAGGGTGCACAGCCATCACTTTGTTGCAATACACAGATGGAAGTGGGAGGAAAACTCGGTCTTCTTAGCTACAAAGTCCTGAAGTATTCCCACAGAATGTTTGAGGTCTCATAAAGCACCACAAATTAATCACTCCTAATCAACTTCAAGCCAGCAAAGAAATTGCACAAATATCTGGTCAACTTTTACATGCTTCACTGCTGATTAAGTCAATCAATGCCAATGGCAGATATCTCTCATGTTACACTGACAGTGATGGAGAGGGGCCATTGGTGTATTTCCCTGACTTGCAAGGGGCTGACATATTTTTTAAAGTCTTTAATTTCTTTTTGGAGCTCGGTGAGCCATACAAGTTAACAAAATTTATGATCAATCACAGCGTTGAAGAAAGATCTAAAACGAATTTGCACAACAGTACATTCAATACTTATAAGGCCTACATAGCAATCGTTACCTTGCACACAATATATTATGCCTCGATGACCATCGTTACCAAGGGTTTCTGCACATGCACGCCGATGCATTCTGGAGTGATCACCTCATTTTAAGTCACGTATTGAAGTCACCACGGATGTGGAACAAAGTCGGAATCAATTGTTAGAAGTTGATCGATGTTAACGGAAAAGGATATACAGCGGTCCCTCTTTCTTTGGAGGTACCTCATTAAACAACTTGGGAGGTCATTTTGCTATTCAAAGGAAGTTTTTTCCGATACGAAAAAGCTTTTGAGAGTGACTATCTATCAAACAGCCTGCTTTGTAGTTTAAAAAAATGGACATTTCCCTCCAAAATAGGTCAACGAAGTGGTGCATCTAATCAATGAAAGGTCGTCGTTTAATGTGGAACACAAATTCTAAATTTGAATAAATTGATAAAGTTTAATAGAATCAGAAATTTTTTTTTGTTTACCATTTTCTCATTATTATTATTATTATTTTTTAAACCAGAATTACCAGAATTTTAACCTGCAGTATGTACGTGCCCTTTGGTTAGATCAGACAAAACTACGCAACCATTTTCCTGATTAAAGAAACTTTGAAAGTGTTCCACATCGTTTGGAATACAAAAACTGGTCACATGACTCCTGGGACAATAAAAATGTGGATATTTTTCAACATCCTTATAACAGACATTTTAAATTCCAAATCAAAAACCCATCATGTTTTTTCCATTTTTTTTGAGCGATTAATAGTGTTCCCGCTCAAAAAGGGTTCCTTTTGGTGATTCGATGCACTAATCACTGAACCCTGGGTGACAATACTGAAAATACGTGTCAGGTTTACGAATAACTTCACCAACTACATCGTGCCCAATAGCCAAGGAGACTGCTTCGGCAGCACCAACACTCTGGATAGAGTGGTGTCCCAATGGATGGATGTTGTGGTAAGATGCTTCAATGTCACAACCATAAATATTTTATAAAATTATACATTGCTGCTCCAACATTTGCTCTGTTTCATACAAATCATCATAATTACAGTACAGTAAAGGGCATTGTAAATAAAATAGGAAAGCGAACTGCAGTTTACCGATTATAGCATCCTGTTCATGCAAAGACTCAAGGGAAAACAAAATCTTTTTAATCCAATTTGAGTAAATTTCCAGGAAAAAGGGGGCTAAAAATGGATTTCTTTTTAATTCTATATTCAAAACTGCACAATAGTGGGAATCGAGAAAGGAAGCACATACAGCTTGGAGGCCACAATTCAATATTGTAATATGGGCAACCAGGCATGTCAAATTTAGGAGCCATGTGTACAATCGGGGGGGGGGGGGGGAGGAGGAGTGGGTTCAGCTGTAGATCATAGATTAATGATTAATTACTACACCGTAAAGACATCCAAGCAAATGGAGATGTTCTTGAAGAAATTACAATATTTGAGATATTTTGTAGTTTATACACTGCATTGTGTCGACAGCTATTGTGTAAAAATAACAAAAAATAAAAAAGAAATAATTAAAATAAACCTATTGCTTAAATTAAAAATAAATAAATTAATAAAATGGAAGGTGTTTGACAGCCAAAAATTGTATGCTGTGCCAGCCGAAGCCCCACACGTAACAGTACCATTACATCCAAGGAAGAATTCTGACTTGGAGGCGTTCAGCCATAATCCTTCAGAGGGTAGCTTCATGCCACTGGCTGCTCAGCCAGACGCATGCATCAAGTGTCTGAACCCACGGTTCCTCTCGTAATGAGCAGGGTTGCTGTCCCGGCGACAAAAGCATCAGAAGGGTAAGACTAACCTGTCTCACGACGATCTAATCCCAGCTCACGTTCCCCGTTAGTGGGTGAACAATCCAACACTAGGCAAATTCTGCTTCGCAATAATAGGAGGCGACATCGAAGGATCAAAAAGCGAATTTGCGATGGATGCTTCACCGCCACAAGCCAGTTATCCCTGCGGTAACTTTTCTAACACCTCTCACTTAAAACCCAAAAAGTCAAAAGGATCGTAAGGCCATGCTTTCACAGTCTGTATACGTACTGAAAAATCAAGATCAAATGAGCTTCAGCCCATCTGCTCCACAGGTTTCCAACCACCCCCACCCCCACAACCACCGACCAGAGGGTCTGCACTTCCCATCTCAGTGAGTGAGTAAAGGAATGGTAAGAGTAGTGCGTTTTGCTTTTTTGACTTGGCAAACTTCTGGGGGGGAGGAGGAGGTGTGTGCGTGTGTGTGTGTGTGTGTGTATATATATATATATATATATATATATATATATATATATATATATATATATATATATATATATATATATATATATATATATATATATATATATATATATATAGTAAAGCCAAGGGGGTGGCAGTATGAAGGTGGGTGGTGGTTGGGGGGGGGATGGGGAAACTGGGGAATATGGGGAGGAGTAGACGCAAAAGGGTGTATAACGGCCTCAAGCCCTTCCCCTTCGATAAGCCTCGTTCCTGTAAATAAAAAAACCTGCAATCACTGCAAACCAGGTTTCTGTTTGCTCAAAGACAGACAAGACAAGAGTGGAGGGATGGGTGGTTAAAAGAAAAAAAGAAAAAAAATTTTGAAAAGTTTAAGATGAGTATTAAAAGTAGGGAGGAAAGAGTCAATCATGAGCGAATGAAGGAGTTACAGTGCATGTAAGAATGAGAGAAAAGTAGAAGGGGGGTAGTTGGGGTTATTTCTTTCTTTTTTACAAATAAAATAATTTGGAGAAGTTTAAAATTGAAAAAGGGAGGATGATCAAGTGCAATAGGAAGAACAATGTGCATGTGGCTTTGAACACAAGAGCACAAGACAAAAACTCAATCAATACAACAGGACAAAGTACACAGACAAGACATGGGAACAAAGCAATGAAATGAAATGACGAACAGGAAAGGGAATAAACGACAAGTTAACCAATGCAGATATGGTGCAGTATACTTATCTTTTGAAGAGGTTCTCACGGAACTTCGAGAAAAATAAGTCAAAAATGAAACACCACGTGCGCACTCAAAGAAACCGCAAGCACAATTTTTCCAACTTCCTATTCACCACAATTTTAGGATCGAGAGAAGTTTCAACATTTTAAAATAAATCATGACGTCTAGATGATTGGCAAACCCCAACTAAATGCTGTACAGAAAATTCTCAAACCTCAAAAAAAATAAAATAATAATAATAATAAATAAATTTTAGAATGAGTCTCAAACCACAACTAAATACAAAAAATACAGCTCACCACCTTCTTCCTCACCCGACACCTCCATCTTGGAACTTTGAGAAAATAATTTGCTGTGGGCAGCCATCCGTAAGGCCTTGGATGAAAGATCGTTTCAGTAAGCAGTGTTGACTGGTCCTGCTGGACATCTTCATCAACTATACCATCCATATACCTCCACTACATCACTCACAAACTGCTTATAGCTGTGAAGCTCAACTCATGCCTGAAATTCTAAACATGAATATGCAAGAACTTTGTTAAAAACTCATCGCTGTGAAGATTGACATTCTGGTTTGCAATGTTTTCAGCTTACACTTACCTATTCTCTCAGAGCCTTTCAACATATTCAGAATACGGCAGTCAGGTTCATAAATTTGATCAAATTCTCAAGACACTTCATTGGCTTCCAGTACACAAACATGAAAGATTTTACGAGACACCTTCCAAACAAACAAAAAAATTGTTTACTTTTAGTTCCTGTCTAGATTTCAGGTATAATTACATCTTACAACACATTAAAAAAAAAACGCTACAATCTAACAAGAGGAATATTCTAGTGGTTGTTCACACTAGGAGGAAAACTTTTGGTAATCAAGCATTCAGATATCATACAGTATATAATTTGGCATGCATGCGTTATGCACTCCTAAACCGCTAGACAGAGGAGTTGAATCTGGTGGTTTACTTGGGGTGTGGCACAAAAGAAAAAGGTTTTAGGAGTTTACTTAAAAGAAAAAGAAAAAAAAAAAAAAAATAAAATAAAAACAGTTGTGGGAGTTTGGGGACGTAAATTCTCTTTGTAGATGTGCATGTTGTCACGCCACTTCTTGTGAGTTATTACAAGTCCCAGGTCATTTAAAAATACACCAATTCTTTGTATACAGTATAATGAAATCTATAGTAATTAGATTGGGGGAGGGGGGAGTGTGAAACATAATCCTGGTGGTGGCTTGGGATTCCAAGGTCCTGAGTTCAAGCCCCGTTTTCCGCTGAATTAACACCAGGGGGTTGACTCAGCCTGTCATCCTTCCGAAGTCAGCAAAATGAGTACCAGTGTAGCAACCAAAAGGCTGCACATGACGAGGAGTAGTATCGACAGATTGATTAAATCTGGTATTGGTGTAGCGCAGGCATGATGGGGCGAAGGACCTCCTCATGCACCTTAATTCCTTGTTAATGTGTGCCTGATTGTAAGAAGAAATGCGTTGAAATTTTATGGTTGTACAGGAAAGTCCTACTAAGTTGGGATGGCAACCGCCAACTTGTGTTTTTACTTTTATGTGAAAGTAGGGAATCACCAAAACAAAAACCAGACATCATAGATGTGGGTCAATTATCATATGTGCACTCCTGAACTGCTGGACACAATAACTTGAAGTCATCGCAGAAACAAAAAGTCCCAAAAATTGTACTAATCATTCTAAAATGTGCCAATTCTTCGTTGTAATGTAACGAAAGGTCATCATAGCAAAGCTTATGGATCAAGTTATATGTTGCCTCAGGCTGACTACACTTTCCTGTTTCAGAACTGATAATAATTAAACCACCCCCTGCGCAGCAGGAGACCGGCTTTTGCAATCACTTCTGCGTGCCTGTCTGTGCTGCAACTTTACCATTTGAGCTTTTGTCAAATTTTCAGCAAAGCTTTATTATGAGAATATGGAGAAGACAAATTAATAATTTGGTCAAAGGTACCATTTAGCATACAGAAGAAGTCTGAATTCAAAGCGGACGGGCTTTGCATTTTCAGATG
The DNA here is from genome assembly GCF_056783735.1 of Eptatretus burgeri. NCBI lineage: Eukaryota > Metazoa > Chordata > Myxini > Myxiniformes > Myxinidae > Eptatretus > Eptatretus burgeri. Next base: position 45,319,333 of record NC_140961.1, read on the forward strand.
CTTTCTAGTTACCTCCGCTGCCGAAGGTGGATGGAGGTGTTTTCAACCCCTGTCTGTGAAAAGGATATCTCAAAAAGTTGTGGATAGATTCAGAAGAAATGGTGGGCAGGTTTGGTATGTACCAAGGAAGAAGGGATTCGATTTTAGTGAAGATCAAACTCCGAATCTGAATTTTTTTTTTAAGCGATTCTTCACCACCGAGTGATGGAGCTAAAACGATATATAGTGTGATATCTGAAAATGTTATGGACGGATTCGGACGAAACTTGGTTTGGTGACAAGAACAAGTGGATTAAATTTTAGTTTGGGTCTGAATCCACATGCAGCCCATCAGTGGGATACAAAACAAACTAATGAACTTGGCAGAGGTATGTGTTCTACCAAGTGCTCTTCCAGTTGAATTTGCTTTTGTTGCTTGGATGTGCCTTTTATGTCTAAATTGATAATCCTATCTGCGTAAACATAAAGTCGAGAGGAAATGTATACAGTATATATAAAATATCATGTGACAGCTTTAACAGAATAAAGTTGCCCCCTTTCCTTGGGAGTAGGGGTTTCTAGTGCTCGTCAACTATGGAACACTCGGCTATATATAAAATTAGGAACTCTGCTTTTTAAAAATTTTCAGTCGCATCAATCTTTCTGAAAAAAAAATCCTATATTTTTAGTTGCTTCTTCTTAACTCATATTTTCTATCAAGTACCAACATTTTACCAGGTACTTTGAAATGGAATGCGAAACAAATTTATTGATGAGAAAAAGGAGAAAGTACTGCAAATGGAACAGCAGGAAAGGTCAAACAAACATTCAGATCACTCAGTCCAAAGGGCAGAATGACAATGAATGACCACCAGACAATTGCAGGGCCTGAAGGAGAGGTTGGTTGAAGGTGGCCCTGAATGTGTGAACGAGTGAAGAGCCCATATAAATCACTAGCTCACCAGCATCACAGTTCAAGTAGAACGAGAGCTGATTGACATCATCCGGCACATCCAGCAAGGTTTCTTGCCCATCATGGAGCGCCGTGAACACACTGTCACACTTCCTAATGCACCACGACATGCTATTGGCTCCCAGCTTACACTCTGCCCCATCTCCTTTGCGGGAAAGTGAAGCATAAGCAACACCCACACCGCAATCCTCGGCACGACTCACATCCACCTCCCAAAACAGGCGTTCCAAAGAAAAACTCTCAACTCCCACAACCTGGACATAGTGATCAAACCTCTGTGGGAAATCAGGGTACGGATGCATGGAGTCACTCAGTGTCACGGTCCGGAGATCGCAAGAAAGCACAAGCTTTGGATGAGCAGAGCTGGAATCCAAAGTCAGAACTCTTCCATCTGCAATGATCATGTCACATGGGAGAAGGGAAAAAAATATATATATATATATATATATAAATAATAAAAATATATAAACAAATACATATAAAAGCAAATAAATATATATATATATATATATATATATATATATATAATTTAATGGGGTTCCAGCACGTGAACTGAAAATGTTGAAATCTTATTAATAAATTTTGTTGTTTTTGGTGTTTGTTCCCCTTTCACGACCAAAATCACCACCAGAAAAAACAGAAGAAGAAGAAGAAGAAGAAGAAGAAGAAGAAGAAGAAAAAGAAGAAGAAGAAGAAGAAGAAGAAGAAGAAGAAGAAGAAGAAGAAGAAGAAGAAGAAGAAGAAGAAGAAGAAGAAGAAGAAGAAGAAGAAGAAGAAGAAGAAGAAGAAGAAGAAGAAGAAGAAAAGAAGAAAAAAAGAAGAAGAAGAAGAAAAAAAAGAAGAAAGAAGAAAAAGAAGAAAAAGAAAAAAGAAGAAGAAGAAGAAGAAAATGAAGAAGAAAAGAAGAAAAAGAAGAAAAGAAGAAAAAAGAAGAAGAAGAAGAAGAAAATGAAGAAGAAGAAAAAGAAGAAAATGACAGAAGAAGAAGAAAAAGAATGAAGATGAAGAAGAAGAAGAATGAAGAAGAAGAAGAAGAAGAATGAAGAAGAAGAAGAAGAAGAAGAAGAAGAAGAAGAAGAATCAGAAGAAGAAGAATCAGAAGAAGAAGAATCAGAAGAAGAAGAATCAGAAGAAGAAGAAGAAGAAAATGAAAAAGAAGAAGAAGAAAATGAAGAAGAAGAAGAAGAAGAAAAGAAGAAGAAGAAGAAGAAAATGAAGAAGAAGAAGAAGAAAAAGAAGAAGAAGAAGAAGAAGAATGAAGAAGAAGAAGAAGAAAATGAAGAAGAAGAAGAAGAAGAAGAAGAAGAAGAAGAAGAAGAAGAAGAAGAAGAAGAAGAAGAAAAGAAGAAGAAGAAGAAGAAGAAGAAGAAGAAGAAGAAGAAGAAAAGAAGAAGAAGAAGAAGAAGAAAAGAAGAAGAAGAAGAAAAAGAAGAAGAAGAAGAGTAAAAAATGAAGAAGAAGAAGAAGAAAATGAAGAAGAAGAAGAAGAAAATGAAGAAGAAGAAGAAGAAAATGAAGAAGAAGAAGAAGAAAATGAAGAAGAAGAAGAAGAAAATGAAGAAGAAGAAGAAGAAAATGAAGAAGAAGAAGAAGAAAATGAAGAAGAAGAAGAAGAAAAAGAAGAACAAGAACAACAACAAGAAGAAGAAGAAGAAGACCAAGAAGAAGAAGAAAATGAAGAAGAAGAAGAAGAAAATGAAGAAGAAGAAGAAAATGAAGAAGAAGAAGAAAATGAAGAAGAAGAAGAAAATGAAGAAGAAGAAGAAAATGAAGAAGAAGAAGAAAATGAAGAAGAAGAAGAAAATGAAGAAGAAGAAGAAAATGAAGAAGAAGAAGAAAATGAAGAAGATGAAGAAAATGAAGAAGATGAAGAAGAAGAAGAAAATGAAGAAGAAGAAGAAAATGAAGAAGAAGAAGAAAATGAAGAAGAAAATGAAGAAGACAATGAAAAAGAGAATGAAGAAGAAAATGAAGAAGAAAAGAAGAAGAAGAAAAAGAAGAAAAAGAAGAAGAAAGAAGAAGAAAAAGAAGAAGAAAAAGAAGAAGAAGAAGAAGAAGAAGAAGAAGAAGAAGAAAAAGAAAAAGAAGAAAAAGAAGAAAAAGAAGAAAAAGAAGAAAAAGAAGAAAAAGAAGAAGAAGAAGAAGAAGAAGAAGAAGAAGAAGAAGAAGAAGAAGAACTCAATATCACACCCCCCCCTCCCCCTCCACCAACCACTTACAGAGACACCTCAGGTTCCTCAGTAGCATTATGGCCATTTCTGGTTCCCTCTCAAGCTCCTCTCGCGTGACATTTGGAGCTGCAACATCCAAAATGATAAAAGACTAAGCAGCAGCCAATGAATCACAAACCCACATCTTTCAAAGTCAACATAAGCCAGCCACCCTCACTTTCATAATCGAATGTCCCATGCATGTTTGCATTTTAAAGCATGCAAGGCTCCATCAATGTCATCCCCTTTTTATTAAAAAAATGAACAAACTCCCATCCATCTGTTCTATTGAGATGTAAAATTACCACCATGCTGAGAAATGGCCAAAGGTGACGTGATGACCCAAAGAACGCAGAAAATACCTTTTGTGATGCCACAATTCTCCCACCTCGCTAACTCACTTTCCACCTTGGACCACTATCCCTTCTGGAACAAAGTATAACTTTGTCAGGTCCATTTATGCTCCAATGAACTTGAGATTAAATGTTACGATGGCCTGGCATTGTTGTGAAAATCCATTCCTACTCATGAAGTTTTCTGCCATTTTTAACTCTCAAACCCCACCCTTTCCTGTCCAGATTATTGTTTTCTCCCTTCTCGAAACCCACCCACCCATCCAACTATTTATTTCACTGCCGAGTTTTCCCTCCCTCTTCTTCCAGACCCTTAGTTGTGCTCAAGGTTGTATCCAGATTGTTCACCTGCCCCCCCCAACCAACCCCCCCTTAGTCTTCTTCACCTCTCACATTCTTCCCCCAGATGTCAATCTACCCTGCCTTCCACGCTTCTCTTCCAAGAGCCTAGACAGTCACAGAGAAAACACACACACACAACTATAATAATTAATTTTTAAAAATTAGGACCACTGGACCTGTAGCTTATCTAGGCCCTAGCCTAATGTTGCAACCCAAATTTGGTAGTATTCTGACTGGTGGGTCTGGAGAAGGATTTTGAAGAAATTTACGAAGTCGGCCATTTTGACCTGCTTAAAGTCATGTGACCGGAATACGAGTTTTGCAACTCCTGTTACCAGTCAGGCGAGGAACGTTGCTGCCAAATTTCAGCCGGATTGGCCCGAGAAGTCGAAATAGGAGATGGACGAACGGTGCACGATGACAACACCTTATCTGGAAATTAAATTTCAGATAAGCAAAAAAATAAATAAATAATAATAACCTGAGGCACTATGCATCTGCTACTTATGTGGAGGACTGGGTCAGCCGAGCTGCAAAGATCGGTTTACTAATACTTCGATGCAGATTATGAATGCCAGAAATTCCTCGAGTAATTAGTTCAATCCATCATGCCTCATGTGCTCCCCATATTTCACCTCCAATCTAGTTTGCAGAAGCTTGAGGCAACATTCAACACACATCTAGTCTTCAAAGGAAATCCAATGGATGAGAGCCTCCAAGTTACATCAATTCCAAGATCAGAATATTCTTCAAATCCTTATCAGCAACTGGTTGGGTCTGCTCCAAGGAAGAGATGCTCAGTTGTACATTCACTTGTGATTAATGGACTCATTGTGGACATAATTAGCAGCAAAGAGAAATTCCTGAATGTTTTTGTTTAATGCAAATCACCCAAAGCAAGGCATAAAGCCACTCGAGGTAAGGAAAAGTTAGACAAGGATAAGGCGAAAGCAAAACAAAACAAAAGAAAGAGAAAAATAACAACAACAAAAAAACATCCAAGACACAGGAAGTTGCAGAAATCACGTCTTAAAGATGCAAGAAGTAGGAATTGGCATTCCTCTTAAAGCTGGGTAAATTGTAGGAAAATGGGAATCGCGTTACAGGTTGAGAATTCCAAAGCAAGACAGCATGAGGGATAAAAACGATCTGCATAGCCTTTCATTCGGCACTTTGGATCAGCTACAGTGCAGTACATGGGTGTGCAGAGATGGCAAACAGTGTCTTGTGTCCACTCGTACAGGAGGAACAAAGTCAGAAAGTCCAGCAGAACATGTGCCATGAAAATATCTGTAAAATAGACCAACAGTGGCAACTGACCGACGGTGAGAGAGTGGTTGAAGAGTTTAATCCCTCTCCAATATGCATTTCTGGAGCCTATCAAGTAAAGATAAGTGGCAGGCTGGTGCTCCAGCCCAAATATGTGACAATAGTATAGTTGTCTTCTCTTCTTCTTTCGCTGCTCCCATTAGGGGTCGCCACAGCGGATCATCCGATATGATCCGCATACTGATTTGGCACAGGTTTATGCCGGATGCCCTTCCTGACGCAACCCTGGTCGCCTCTTACGACAGGGATCTGGTACACCAATTCTAACCGGGGCATACACCGGCCCAGTACACTGGTACTCACTTTGCCGACCTCGGAAGGATGACAGGCTGAGTCAACCTCCTGGTGTATTAATTCAAGCGCCCAACGGGGCTTGAACTCAGGACCTTTTGGATCCGAAGCCGCTGCCCTAACCACTACGCCAACACCAGGCTGCGTATAGTTGTCTTATATAGGTTATAATAAATAAATAAATAAATATATAAAAGCATCAGAAGGCAAATACCTCTGGGCTCGATAGAGAATGAACTCACTTGAAAGCACTCTTAGCAACACCAGAAATGTACTTAGCCCAGCGGAGGTGAGAGACGTCCAAACCAAGAAGCTGAAGCTCAGATGATTCTGTTAGGGTTGGAGACCCCATGTGCACAGAAGGAAAAGACCTGTTTCTGGAGCTAGACATGGACAACAATTTAGTTTTCTTTGTATTGAATGTTACCAGCCAGTCATGCCCCCACTTCAATACATTCTCTAAATCACTGTCCAGCGAAACTCCAACCTCATTACGAGTAGCGATGAGTGTCAGATGTACAGTAAAGTGAGGAGTCATCAGCATATATCATAAACAAAACATTATCAGAAAGATCATCGATATAAACAAGGAACAGAGTGGGACCAAGGACAGAGAAAGCCCCGTGGAACACCAGAATTGATGGATCAAGTAGAAGGAGATTCACCCTCAAGTACCAGCTTCATCTTGCGATTTGTAAGGAAAGCCGAAATGATTTAATGCATCACTCCAGATAGACCATACGACTGAAGCTTGTGGAGCAGACCCTTGTGCCATACTTTATCAAAGGCTTTTGAGATATCCAAAGCACCTAATCGAGCTTCACCCTTGAGCTCCACTGTCCTGCTGAAATGATCCATAATTAAGGATAAGAGATTACCAGTGGAGCGAGAATGGTAAAAACCATACTGGCAGTCAGTGAGAAGTTGATTGTCCTCCAGATGGCTGAGAAGTGTTCATTGATGAAGCATTCAAATACCTTACTTATTCGAGGAAGCAGGCTGATGGGGCGAAAGTTACTTGGTTCAGAATGCTCATGAGCACCTTGCAAACAGGGACAACAGAAGCCACTTTCCAGGATGAAGGACACACCAAAGCAGAAGAACACAGGGTCTATAACTCGGCAACAATCGATGACAGTTTAGGACAACACATCTTCAACACAATCACAGGGATTCCATCCGGACCAGTCGCTTTCGAGGCATCTTGAGTACAAACAATTCAGGCAACTTTTGTAGGAGTGGTAAATGAAACAGGAATATCAATGTGTAGAAGACGGGGGGGGGGGGGAAGAAAAAAAAAATCAGGAAGAGTGTGTCCCTGATCATTGAGAGTAGAATTAGAAACAAATCGATTGGAAAAGATGTTAGCCTTTTCCATAGGTGAAGTAGCAGCCTCAGGTCCATGAAAGAGAGGAGGTAGAGAAGATTTATTGTGGTTGAGTACACTGTTGGCAATCTGCCAAAAGTCCCAAGAGCCAAGTCGCAATGGAATTGGATACAGAAGCTCCATATTGCTGCTTAGCATCCTCAATAACTCTTTTACAGAGGTTACTTGCTTTGCAGAACAGACATTTGGACTCAAGAGACCCTTGCACATCGTGGTGAACGTTGAATTCACCAAATACCATGCATGCTGTGTGCAGAAGGCTGCAGTAAAATCGCCCTGTCAATGCTGTTTGAGATTGCATCGAGCACGGCACAAGAGGGAAAGGAAGGCGAGCGATACAGAAAGAGGAGATATGTTGTTGAATGCAGGAGAGCAAGGCGGAAAAGACATGAACTAGTGAGAGCCACTTTCAAGAGACCTTTTACAAGCTGAAGGTGGAGTCTTTAACCTTTGAACTCTAGCGACCAGTTTATCAGCTGCTATTCAAACCTCCATATACCCGAGTGGCCGGATTTTTCTCCAGAGAGCCCATTGTGGGGGAACCAAAAGTCCAAGGAGCTCAGAGTTAACATGGATACCAAGACCATGAGGAGGGTGATCAAATTGTGAAAAATGTAACTTGAAAGAAAAGGAGGAAGATGCCACTGTCCAACTCAGATAGAGCCAGCAGGTCAGGTGAGTTTAGCTGAACAAAAGTTGGAGCGAAAGCCCCTGATATTGGAGAAACAAATATTAAAAGGATTTGAGCGCCGCTGCACACGGGCAGGTAGAGATCTTGTTGTTAGACTGTATAACCATATTCTTAGTCGTAAAAACACAATACAAGAAGACAACAGTCAAAGTTACCCAAACAAATTCACAATGCAGTCCAAAACTCAATAGGGTCCCAAAAACTCATGCTAACACATTATCATAACAAGGCCACTGTTGGCCGAAGGAATGCAACTGAAAATGGCTGCAATGGCCACCCCCATGGCAGTACAACCATCAACATCTTAAACATGTTCATAAATCAGCCTCTCAAAGAATTACAAAACAAGTTTGTGATCCTGTACTACCAAGCAGCCGTGACCGGCAACATGTTTGTTTCCGGTACCCTTCAGACAGAATTCACGATATCCCACAGGGAGTCCTGGACAAGAAAGATGCAGAATAACTGAAAAGAAAGGAGAATATAAAGAGAAAAAAGACTGACTGGTACCATTCACCAAATCCTGAAACCAGGAAAGCCCTCTTCATAGGATCACTGTGAAGGTGGGGGTAACTAGGCCAGATGGAAAAATAAATTTTCCAACCACCAAAGATGTGACTGCTCCTAGTCTGGCTCCTACCCATTGACCTGCCTGACTAGGTAATACCTCCCAGCTCCCACCAGTTTAGCTCTCTGGGTCACAGGAGCAGACAAGATTTCCCACTTCGATCAAAGTGGTAATCACAATCAGGGAAGAAATTTTGTGTTGTTGAAAAAGTCCAGGGTACCAAATATATCCCTGTCAAAATATCTTCCTTCCAATAGAACAGAGAATATTGTCGTGTCCAGGTGGTTTTACCTACCTGGACAGATTACCAAACGGTTTCCTTTGGAGGCTTACTGCCGAGATTCTCGGATATTATGGTGCACGCGGGATGGGAGGATGGCAAATGCAAGTTATGGAGGGAAGCACAGCACAGGGGTTTATACTCAAACCCACGACAAAGACAACACAAGCAACTTTAAAAAATAAAACAAAAAATACAGGGTTAATGGAAATGAAACAAATATTTACAATGGTAATAATTCAAAACGGGTTGATAATGAAACGGAACGAGAGGTAAAACTAAATCCAAGTTTGAGGCGCCTCCACACGGACAAAGGGACAGATAAAACAAAAAAAACCTCTCCTTTATCCCTGCACTTATCTGTGTCCCCTGGGATGAGTTTCAGAAGCTTGAAGATCACCAAACCGCTTCGTCACTGTGCGGTAAAATGCGCCCAGCCTCTCTCTGGGTGTGCAAATGTACAGGAGGCAATACTCAACACGAGGGCTCAGAAACTGCCGTGCAACTTCCGTCGATCGTGCTTGCCGACGCCACTGCTGCTCTGCAAAACAGCACAGTCTTCCCCCAATGGCCCAACAAGAGGCTTTGAGGTGTGGTCTCACACGACATAGCCAACAGTCAATGGCCAGCGTCTTGCTCAATCACGCGACCCAATTCCCCTCAGCAAGTACACGAGAATCAGGTGGCCTTCCTTCTTCACCGTGTCGAGGGAAAGCCAGCCGAAGTGTCCTTCTTTTTTAACCACCGATCCTGCCTATCTCGCTTCAAAACTCGTCCCAACTGCCTTCTTGTCACACAACGCGAGACTCTCTGCCTAACCTCACGCCCGTCAATCATCCACTCCAGGGGCATGGTTTGCTCACTGTCACCCCTGGAGGCGGAGTTTTTGCCTGTCTGGACATGCAGCCCAGTTGTCGTTTTAAGGACGTGATCCCTTTTTAAATCGCCGGTCTTGAAATGCAAAAACATAGAAGGTCACAGGGGGCAATCACATACTGGGACAAATTATCCTTAAGCCCTACCCAATTAACACAGCACCACCTCCCCTGTGGTGGCAAGTAACACTTAAGCTCAGTTTCCCAACTTCATTTACATCGAGGTGTCTCCTACACATCCACAGACAGAGCTACTCTATACTGTTACGGTGCCGGGGTCAGCAGCTGCCAACCGACCGCTCTGAACGGAGCCGCAAGTCGAGTCGGCCCGACCGATCGCCCGGAATATAGATCGCCGCCCGGATAAGTCCAAGCGGGTCCTTGTACAAGAACCGAAATACGCCAATGGGCAGATCACGTGGGATAGGGTCGATTGCCAATCTTCAATGTACCCAAATACCCACGTGATCCAACTACCGGGATATTCCACCCTCGACGGAACTCGTACGGAACAAACCGCCGAGGCGAGCCTGTCCCGTGCGCGATTCCGAGCGGCTTAATCGCCGAGAACCGTCCGTCCAAATATCCCCCTTTTACGGCAAACCAACGGCTTTCTAACTCCCAACACACGAAATGCTCAGTCAATGAAAGAATCGACGCGACGAGCTGGAAACATTTAACAATTGGGGTATTTATTAATAATAATGGGGAACTAGGGAAGCACGTAAGAGCAGAACTATTCCGACTATACGAAATGCAATGCAAACATTTACAGCACACAGAGCACTTCACAGTTTCCTACTTATTGGACAGGCCCACGGACACACGTACGCACACACACCCAAGAAATGGCGGCAGAGGCCTTTAATAATGAGCTCCAGCTCGGAGGACAGGTGAGCTGAAACCCAGAACCTATCTCGAACATCTCCACCTCGTGTGGTCTTCAAGTTGTTTGGACTAAGGCTCCAGCGAGAGCGAGCTGGACCCAATCGCCGTGAGCCGCGATCCTTCCCGAGCTCCCGCGAATCCTCCCGCGCTTCTCAACACGTGCTGGTGAGACGAGGCGCCGATCCTTCCCGTCGATGCACCGCTTTCCCCAAGGAACCACCTCCAAGAAGAGGTCGATGAATCGCACCAAGCCGGGAACCAAACGGAGAACAAAGAACTCCATGAACCATGAAGAAGAAGCCACCACTCGAAGCTCGAGCCGAGTAACCAGCTCAACTCTCTTCCAAACAAGGCAGCTTGAAGCTAAAAGCTTTCAAAAGCCTCCAACCCTAACCCAAGCCAAACAGGACCCGAAGGTCTGCTGAGCGACTACTCTCTGCCGAAGCAAAAAGCTTACTTCTCAAGAACAAAGAAAGGATCTCGTCCTTATCCTTCTCGGCCCCCCTCCTCCGCGCCCGGCGTGATTCATGCCCTCGTGATCCATCCCCCGCTCAACCACGGGTGGGAGGGAGTTGTTGACATCATGAATCATGGGACGGCAGGGTTCTTCTTCCTCTTCGCAGAAGAGGGAGAGGGACGTCTCCATTGTTTCGTTCCCTAACTATTAAATCGATCCGCAGCGCATCTAATCGATTTCTAAACATTTAAACAATGGAAGGTGAGCTATCGAGGGAACAAGCACTTATCGACATAGCTGACTAAAGGAACCTACCTGTATGTTGTGTGCAATCGAATTCCAAATTCGTAACAATACACTCTTATATTTTCTATGAAATTCCTCCATCTACCCCACAAACAATATTGTTGCAATTATTAAAACCAAAATGTTCATTGGAAATTTGAACATAGCCAAGCCCCTGTGTACCAAAACTCACGCCAAGCACCACTGATGACATTCTTGTTAAGCTGGATGAACGCATCAAGTTGTTCCACCTCCTTTGACACGTCTATGCGTACAGGTGTGCGCGGAGCGTTGGCAACTTTCTCGAGAGCTGCCAGCCTAGACAAAATGAGGATCGAGTAATGACGATGTGGCAAAAATGCAGCATAGGTGTAAATGAGAGCAGGACATGTTGGAAGGAAGTGAGAAAAAAATTCAAGTGGTGTGCACACTCATCAACCAAATGTATAGTTACTCCACTCACCTCTGCTGTATATCACTGTGAAGCTAGGAAGGAAAAAAGGAGGGGGGGATCAGCATAAAGATGTTTCACAAGAATGAAAAAAGCATTTTCAAAAGGCAACCATGATTTAAAATAACCTGTGCTCCTATTATAATTATCAACACAAGTAGCCCACCTTTAGAGCACCAAGTGAGTTTGACTCATTCATTTCTTGCTGGAGCAAAGCTTGGGATTCTAGGATAGACTGCATCTCAGTCTCCATGTAATTTTTGCGTTGCCTCAAACAGGAAAGGGCAGCATTCTCCTTCGCCTTGAGGCGCTCCTTCATTATATCCACAACCTTGTCCACAATGTCATGGAGCTCATTTCTTTTCTGCTCCAATAAATAAATAAATGAATGAATTTTTATCCATTTAAAACAAACATATAAACATCAGTCAGGCACCAAGAAAAAGAACAGATAAAATATGATCACTCATGAATCATGAAAATTCATGTGCAACTCTGTTTGATGTCATACAGCCCCTCAGCAATGCAGAGAGTAGGCATCAAGGTCAGGAAGGTTTCATGAAACTGAAGAGGTGCATGGTCATGGCTATAATACTTAAGAATGGACATTCACCTGTCACGCTGTAAAACAGAACAGGCCATGGCATTCATACCTGTTCATGTGAGTGCTCAAGTCTTAGCTGCTGCAGCTGAGCAGCCACGTTCTGACGAGACTCTTGAAGGCTCTCAATTTTTTCAGCCAAATGCTTCTGCAAAAAAACAAAAAAACAAAAAAAAACTAGAGTAATTTGACTGCGCGCAGTCGACGGGTATGCCTCCGCTCTCCCGCACAAACACTTGAGTATTGACATATTTGACCCTTGACCTTTATCATATCTGGCCCAAAATCTAATCAGTTAATTGTCCTGTCTAACTTTACCTTTGTACCAAGTTTGATGAAATTCTGTCCAATATTTCTTGAGTTAGGGTGTAAACAGTAAAATTTTAGAGTTTGACCTTGACCTTTGACCTTTATCACATCTGGCCCAAAATCTAATCACTTAATTGCCCTGTCTTACTTTACCTTTTCACCAAGTTTGATGAAATGCTACAATTTGCATCTTGAGTTATCGCGTAAACGAAAATCCGGACGGACGGACGGACGGACAACCCGGAAACATAATGCCTCTGGCACCCTTGGTGCGGAGGCATACAAAAGCGGGGGGGGGGGGAAACTGGTAAGAAATATGATCCAAATAAAACTCCCACCTTCAGTCATGCAAAACAACTGCGTACAGTCATAGCAAGAATGATGTCATCTGATATGAAAAAAAAAATCACAGTGGCCACCACCACCACCGCCACCAAGCTCGTAAAACAGACAATAAGAAGGAAAAAAAACCCCAACTCATTCAATGAAATGTTTCAAAAAAACTTGAAATCGCATTTACTTGTGTGCGACACAAGTGATAAAATGTTAAAAGGATATCCATGGACAGCAGGTAAAAAAATGACAAACAACTGTTAAGGTTTTCCTTGTATGCCGAATGTACATGGCTCTTAAATAAATCACTGGGCCACTTCCAATGTGTACACTGAAGCTACTTCACAGCTCAGTGAAGCAAAAGGTGTTTGCAATTAATCACAAGTTACATCAAGTTCAAAGATTTTGTTACCTTGAGTTCAATGTGAGCAGCCTCGACCGAAAGAACCTCATGATGCTGATGACTTCCGGGCATGCACTGTGGACACAACAAGGTCCCATCGTCCTTGCAATAGAGTTGAATTAACTGCCCATGCTGAGTGCATCTCAAAGACTCCACATCTGTGTCAGGTTCCACGAGCTTGTGCCCCCTTTTTTGGTGTGGTTTAATATGCTCACTGCAGCACTGAATCTCACAAGGTACACAAAACTTCACCGACTCTTCTTTGCAAACCTCACACTTTCCAGGAAGTTCTTCCTCCTTGTCCGCAGGCACACCGTCCACAGTTTTGGCTTTACTTTTTCTTTTTTCCATCTTCATCACCTGCAACTTCATCTGTGCAACCATTCTGGAGAGAACTACATTCGGGCTGAGCTGTGGCATTCGGGAGAAAACCTGCCTGCAGGTGGGACAAGTGTAGCGTGTAGCACCACCTCTGTTCACCCAGTAGTGTTCTACACAATCAAGACAAAATGAATGCCCACAAACGAGCGTCACTGGCTCCATAAAGAGATCCAAGCACACCCCGCATTTAAGATCATCGTAGCAAATTCGAGCATGGCAGGATTCCGCCATCCCTCAACACCTTCAGAAAAGTTTCCTGCATTGGGAGGGATCAAAACAGGAGACAGCAAGACAAGAACTTTTCCAAAGCATAGTGCGATGCAGTTTTGAATACAAAGCAAAAATAAATAAATAACTTAATAAATAAAGCAACATTAAAATAATTAACATGAACCAGTGAAAGCACTTCAATGTCAATATGACGGTGCAGTCAATATCGTTAAAACATTAAAAGTGGTTGCGGGATACAATTTCACTGCAAAGTACAACAGAAGAGTACTGCAAGACCCTGACATTCGCAGGGGACGTTCGTGGAAAATGCCGCGGCATTGTTTCAATGGGGAAAAAGGGGGATAGGCTTTTCTTTTCTTTTTTAACACTTCAGGACTGTCTCCTATATCCACTGCTACTGATCAATTCAGCCTGCGAATTCTTCCACAGAAACCTGCTCTCATCTGCAGATTCATCCCACCTCTTCTTCAATTATATCTTACCCATCATCCCGCTCTTGGTACTCTGACTGACGTGGTGAAGCAGTTGCTTCAAAACAACTTGCATTCCACAAAGCCCACAAGTGTGTGTCCACTCATGACAGCCAGAAAAACAACATCTGTCTAATCTCAAGAATGAACTTTCAAACTGGTCTTCCTCCTCTAAAACCCAGTCGTACCTTGTCAAGTCCATCACTGGTGTATGCTTCCCTTCCCTCACTTCAAAAGGCACCATACGGAGAATGCCCAGTCTGCATCTGGCTTTGAGAGGCCAACATTGAAATGTGGCTTTCTCAAGAGATCCAAGAGTTTTAGTGACTGAACCTCTGAGAATGTTGGTGAGAAGGTATATGGGAGGATTTGCAGTACGGTCCTTTGGAGACAGAGATAGACACACACATAGCTCAGGATTGAAAGGTATATTCCAAGTGTTTGACCAGTTTGTGGTTTTTGTAAAGGTCTGAGGAGAGGGAAGAGGCTGCTGCCTGTCAGAAGAATGAAATCTCTCACGGCAGAAATATCTCACGGAGTTATCAGCAAAGAGATAAAGAGGATTTTACAGAGAGTCAGTGAGATCATTGAGGAAGACTAGGAATAACATGGAGTCTAGAACACTGCCTTGGAGTTCTCCAGCCATGACAGGAGAGGGGATGAAAGGATTCCATTGAGAGTCACACGTTGTCCACAAGAATGGATGAAGTCAGAAATCAAAGAGTGGATTTGACCTTGGATTCCATAGGTCAACAGTTTGGAGAGCAAGGCAGGATGCCAGACTGTATTAAAAGCTTGACTATATATCCAGAGAGATGTCCCTGATATCATGTCTCATGGAAGGTCCTTCATCCATTGTTGGGAGAGTAGAAGCAGCATCTCCAAGGTAGTGACCAGGTCTGAATCCAAATTGATGATCTGAAATGAGGCTGTTGGAGAAAAGGAATGATGGATTCCCTGTCCTTGCTGATTAGAAGTAAGCCAATTAATCTGTAGTTAAGGGGTTCTGTTTTTACACCTTTAAAAAAAAAAGTAATTCCTTGATGTTTGCCGATTTCCAAGGAGATTGAAGATGACCTATGGTAAATGACAGGGTGAAAAGGGCAGCAGGGCAGGCTTTTTGGACATGTGAGCTTATGCCATCCGGTCGAGTTGCACAGAGTTGAGGGTTTCCAGAAACTTTTCCACATTCTCAGGTGCAAAAGTCAGAATTCAAGAGCAGGTGGGTGTGGCTGGGAAGGAGTGGTACAGAAAGGGAGGGGTTTGGGCCACGATATTTGTAAGAAAACAGCATGAAGGAATTCTGCCTTCTCACAAGCAGAGTCAGCTGTAGCCATTTGAGTTGAGGGAAGGTATGGAAGGGGAGCATACATTCGAGATGGACTTGACAAGGCACCACCAGGTTTTAGTGGAGGGAGACAAGTTTGACACCTCATTGTTGAGATTGGACAATGTTTTCTGGCTCTCCTGATATGAGAGGAGACAAACACTTGTGGGCTTTGTGGAATGCAAGTTGTTTAGAAGCAACGATCTCACCACGCGATTGAGTACCAAGAGCGGGAGGATGGGTAGGATAATTCCACATCACAGTGGAAAAATAAAAGCAAGAGCAGACCCGGTCTCTCGCATTTTTGCTCAAATTTGAGGAGTCGATCGAGTTTTTACTTTTGGTTGAAAGCGCCAACTTGTTTAAAATATATATATATATATATATATATATATATATATATATATATATATATATATATATATATATATAGTATATGTATATGTATATGAAGTACAGGGGGTGCCAATACAAGGTTAACCACTTCAAATGACCTTTGTACTTTTAGTCATTAGCTTAATTTTTTTTTTTTGCAGGAATGATCAATGATCTTTGGAGAAGTCATTTAAGCATAACCAAAGTATTCTATGGGGAAAATGACGTTTTCTGCGGAGCAAAGAGTAAACATTGTCACGTGGTATTTTGAAACCAAATAAATTGCTTCCGTCCAGACGAGGTTCTGTACTAAAGATGGAATGCATCCCAGAAACAAGCCAAGCAAGCCAGCCATTTGGAAACTTGTGAAAAAGTTCAAAAGTGAAGGGACGATTCTCAACATTAACAAGGGAAGGTCCGGTCGTCCAAGAAGTATACGGTGTGAAGGAAACATAGAACGAGTTCATGAGTCAGTCATGCAAAGTGCAAAGAAATCCCATCGACAAAGATCGGCTGAACTCCCAGCAGTATCAGAAGAAGAATGAAACAAGATTTAAACCTCTTTCCTTACCACATCACAGCAGCTCATAAATTGACTGATGGGGATAAAGCAGCATGAGTCGCTATGTGTGAGATGCTGCAGCAGAAGATTGAGGCAAACCCAAACTGGATTCATGATGTGTGGTTTAGTGACGAGGGACACTCTGGGGAGCTTGTAAGGACAACGTGTACAAGGAACAGGATCCCAGATCTGAACCTGATCTGAAGGCAGCAGTTGAGGTTTATGTCCAGACAATAACCATTAAAACTTGCAGAAACATAAATGAAACCTTCGCACTTCGTATGAATGGATGTTGTGTGCATGGAGGTGCTCACATTGAACACCTCAACTACAAACACATTAATGCATAATGAGTTTCGTTGAAGTTAATTTTTTGTTTTATTACCTAATGTTTTAGTTAACCATTTATTGAGTCCTGGGTCCATTTGAGAGTGCATCAGTCCTGGGCCATGGTTTAGTGTAAACTTAAAGGTAAATTGTACATGAGTTTGCTCCCCCTGCATGTGTGTCTTAGCGCCGGCAATTTAGGTAAGTCGTCCGCATGAGTGAGTTCGTTTAGTTAGTTAAGCCTAAGTCACATTTGCCACGGCGGCCGTGGGGTCTCCAAAATCTACGGCCACTAGCAATTATATGGCGGCCGCAGTATTTCCACGGTCACACAATGTAGCAGTCACATGTTTTTATTTTTCGGGGAGCCGCACGGCATATTTATAAATTGTGGAGACCGAAAACGTGGGGGTGCCGTATGGTCTTTGATTTGATGTCACACGGTGACCTTAGGGCGTTCCTGCGGCGGCCATAGAATTTTCAAGGCAGACGCAAGGTGCCCGCAAGGCGACCGCAGGGGGGCCCTAAGGCGAATGTGCGGCCAGACGGACTGTAACGAGTGGGGTTTTTTTGGGGTTTTTTTACCAGTTTTTTTCTTTCGGCATGTCGAAATGCTACGGCAAACGTAGAAATGAAAAAAGTTATAACTCCGCGCTATAATTCCACGGCGACCCTACGGCCTGTAAAATATAGCCAAACGGCGTAGGGCCACCCTGAGGCCACCTCAGTTTCTCTGCGGCCACCGCACATTTCTGTCAATTCAGAGGGCGTACGGCTGCCGTATCCTCGCTGTAGAGCAAATGTGACTTAGGCCTTACTCAGCCCGTAGGTTATTTACTTTTGGGACACGGATACACCAAATGTCGCACTCAGGGATCCGAAGATAAAATGTGCTCGTGGAGAACTTACACATGAAGGCACACAAAAATTTGACGACTCGGGACGAGTCTGTAAAAAGGGGAGGGGGTAGTGTTACGGTTGTGGAAATTCACAGAACACCATACAGGTCCTTTAGATCAGTTATGTCGATAAGTCTGTGTTCTGATAGATTTCCCCACCGAGGTCTAAAGGGCTTTATTTGTGTAACCGGGCTGTGATCTTTGAGGTAGTGTTTTTCTTTTGCTATCTATATTTTGGACCAACCACCACTCAACCACCACAAGCACACCCACCTTATCCACAACCACCTTCACAGCAGCCACCTTCTCTACAACCGCCTTCACAACAACCACCGTAACCACAACCACCACCGCGTTTCCACCTCGGCACACAGTTGCGAGAAGCCTGGCATTCGTCGAGGTAGAACGGACGGCGGCACCCCTTCCCCCCCCCCCACCCAACCGATGACATTCCCACCGGCCAACACGGTAGATTCGATCCTCCAAAAGGCACAAGGACAAAGACGAATACGGCGGAGCGGTGAGGGAACGTCCCCGATTGGGCGGGAAAATGACTCCTTCTGGAAGTTTCCCTCGCGCGCTGGAAGAAGGGCGGGAGGTGAGGGGGGCGGGGCTCTGTGATAAAAAGGAGGCGCTGAAAGGAAAATCTCTCTCTCTCTCTCTCTCTCTCTCTCTCTCTCTCTCTCTCTCTCTCTCTCTCTCTCTCCTCTCTCTCTCTCTCTCTCTCTCTCTCTCTCTCTCTCTCTCTCTCTCTCTCTCTCTCTCTCTCTCTCTCTCTCTCTCTCTCTGCTCTGTATCGCGCGCGCTCTCGCAGTCTCTCTGGAGGCGTGGATTGGGTCGGTGGTTGTGGGCGCTCTCTCTGGGTCGTGTGCGAGGAAGCTCTCTCAGGGAAGGTCGGATCGAGGAGGACGGAGCCCAATAATTCACCATACGGTCACGTTCTCTTTCTTTCCTTTTCTGGGTTTTTGTGTGTGTGTTCGTGGCGCCAGTCCCATAAGTAAAACTGCATAAGTGACTGTACATAATAACTATAGACATCGGCTGTAGGCTTTCTTTTTACTCGTGTCCTACCACCCCCCCCCCCCTTCACCCATTGCTTGATTGCATTGCTTTTCCTTGCCTTGCGTAAATGCATTGCTTTTGTTTTCCTCGCCTAATTGCATACATGACTGCATATGTGTCGTGTATGTAATAAATGTCCTTGTGTGAATGTTGACCGGTTCGTTGCGTCCTTTCCCTCAGTTGAACTTCCATAATTAAGTTCGGAATATAGCTGGTTGTTAATAACCGATAAGAGAATCGGATCCGGCGGGGCTTGGCGATATACACCGCTCGGCAAATCGCAAACGGAGCGAGCTGCTTAGCAGCTTGTTTCCAAGCAGGTCCCGTCGAGGTGTAAATCCCCGGCATTTCTGTCTGCACGCATAATTAGGTAAATCGACAATTCGGCGATCAGACCCTGTCGCGCGCGGACAGAATAGCTGGCTGATTTTTGGTGTGATTAAAGATACACCCATAGCTGGATTTCGGCGTTGATCCAAAAGCTGCGACTCGGTTTGTCCGTTCGGTGGGCGAGAGCGGCCGCCATTGGCTAGAAGTGGTCGCCCGTACGCCGACGGGTGGGAAACTACAACAATATATACATATATATTTGGCTCAGTAATTTAGAAAACGTGTTAATATGGCAAACAGCTTGGAAATAAGGTTTTATCACATATTTTGCTTTAAAACTCACAAAGAGAAACGTATAACCAATTGCTTTAGAAACAGGTGTGAGGACAAAGGAAAACCTGATAAAACCTCCATAAGATACGGGATGAAACTTTGCCATCGCGGTTGCCTGTAACAGGCGTGGCATGTCCACACACCTGCGGCGAGTCCCATCAGATCCAAATCTACCCGTGTGCGCTGTATACGTACTTCTAACTGTTGACTGTACATCCCGATTGGGACACAAACTGTACCGCTATTAACTCCACTGCGCTCGGCAAGTGGCTTAAGCACTCAAGCAAGTACTCCAAATGGCGCACCTGGCTTGGCAAGTGATTACCAATTGCCATCACTAAACTCCCAAGCAATGTTTTTGGACAAATTGGACAAATGTTTTAAAAAAAAATATTATATCTTAAATGTCGGAGCTGCTGCTGAGTTCAATTCTGGAGCTTACATTTTGTAATTTGGCTTGGTTTTAGAGATTCTTAAGGCTATGGGATGTGCGGAAATGAAATAAAGCCACGAACATTGCTGTCTCCGGGTGTTTATCAGCGTTGCAATGTATGCAGCAATTTGTAGGTGTGATTAACATGGATTGGATAATGAGTGAGGAAAGTGAGAGGGGGGAAAATTTTTTTATCATTAAATGGCTGTGACATGGTGGCTTCAGACCCCAGCGAGGACACCCAGGGTACATCTTAAGACCCCAGAGAGTGAGGTGCCTGAGGATGTGCCTGATAAAGGATATGATTTAATAAGGCTGTTAATTACCATCAAAAGGGGTGTTTTAATTAACCCAAACACCAAATTTTTCCACTCTTGCGCTTCCTTGGAGTTCCTAGAGTATGCATGCAAAGTTTCAAGCTGATAGGTTTCATGGAGGACACACACAGACACACACAGACACACACGATAATTCTGCAATTTTGTAGGCCAATGCTACAAGGGAGGAATGTGAATGAGCATCTTGATTTTGAATGACCTTTTGGTTGTGACATCCATAAGTTTGCTCATGGGCCATAATGCAGCCAGTGGTTCTCCATAATCGTGGAATCATTGCCTTTGAACATAAATCTAAATTTGACACCGGGTTGGAGGGAGGGGTTGGTTAGCAGAATATAGTAAATTACAGGGGGAAAAAAAAAAGAAGTCGATATTTGGTCAAATTGTAAATGGTGTGTGTGTGTGTGTGTGTGTGTGTGTGTGTGTGTGTGTGTGTGTGTGTGTGTGTGTGTGTGTGTGTGTGTGTGTGTGTGTGTGTGTGTGTGTGTGTGTGTGTGTGTGTGTGTGTGTGTGTGTGTGTGTGTGTGTGTGCGTGCGTGTGCGTTTCAGAAAGCACATCATATTCTCTCTGCCAACCACCACCCTTCCATCTCTCCCTTTGTCCCATCTTTGCTCTACCCCCTCCCAATACAATGCAGTACATCTCTCTCCATCTCATGTCTAGACATGTCTGTCTCCGAACATGTCCGAGCGGCGCCATTAGCCTCTGGAAGGTAAGGTACAGCATAGTATGACCGGTATAAAATGGATTTCAGACATTATTTTGTTTCCATCTTCACTGTTATTCGATGCAGAATCGTTTTGACGAGACGGTATGAATCGTAATTAATGCTCCACCGCACCTCTGCCTTCCATTTCCCCACCCCCCCCACCTTTATTATTATCCCCCCCCCCTCCCCTATTCCTATCAGCTTAGGGACGAGTGGTATTTCCTGGGATTTAAAAGAAAAATAATTTGTCAGCAACATTGGAGATTTTATTTCAGACAAGCGAGAACAAAGCTCGCGACCACTAAAGCAAGCTGTTACATTGTGGTCCAAAGCTGTCAGTTCTTGGTGAATTATTCTGACTTGAGTAAATACCTCTCGTTCTCCCCCAGCACATTTTACAGCGATGGTAACAGATTTGATAAAGACTCTGGTAAGTACACCTCAAAGATCAATTCAAACAACCTGTGCTGCTTGGAACTTTTAGCCATGGGACAGGTATGCTTGAACAATTCAGCTCATAAGGATCCCAAAAGGTGGAAACTTGCATGTTACCTTAACAGGCAGTGAGAAAAACCAATACAGTGCACCTGGCTAATGGAGTGTTCTTGATTTACACGCCTGACATCTCAGCAGCCATGTCATATCACTGTTCAACATCGCTTGGAAATGGGTTGGTAGTTTATACAATTGATGTTAAAAAAATTTCACCTTGTGCATTATTTATGGGCAATGGATTCCAGACCTACAGGGATAGTTTTGTTTTTTGTTTTTTTTTAATCTGCCATGTTGGTTTGCAGATGCCGTTTACAATACAAGCAGAACAGGTGGTGCTGGTATTTACTCTGACTGAAGGTCATTCACAACCTTTAACTCACAGGATTGGATGGTAACAGATTGAGCAAGGTCTCATCCCCCGCCGTTACCACGGCGACTCCTGAACCTGCTCCATGACGAGTCGCACAAGTTGAAAGGCGAAAGGCCCCCTGCCCCCTACCCTCTGCCCCGAACCACTTATCCTGCCACTGAGCCCTCCCTCTCCCCTCCCCTGCCCATTCCCTCCTCCTCTCCCCTCCCTCCACCCCCTCTGCTCCTCTCACCTGCCACTCCCTCTGCTCCTCTCACCTGCCACTCCCTCTCCTCTCCTCCTCTCTCCTGACCCTCCCTCTCCTCCTGCCCCTCCCCTCTCCTCCCGCCCTCCTCTCGCCGCCTCCCCTCTCGCCCCTCCCCTCTCGCCCCCTCCCTTCTCCTCCCTCTCTCTCCACTCTCCTCCCCTCTCCTCCCCTCCCCCTGCCCATGCCCTCCTCCTCTCCCCTCCCTCCACCCCCTTTGCTCCTCTCACCTGCCACTCCCTCTCCTCCTCTCCTCCTCCCTCTCCTCCTGCTCCTCCCCTCTCCTCCCCTCTCGCCCCTCCCTTCTCCTCCCTCTCCCCTCCACTCTCCTCCCCTCTCCTCTCCTCCCCTCTCCTCCCCTCTCCTCCCCTCCCCCTGCCCATGCCCTCCTCCTCTCCCCTCCCTCCACCCCCTTTGCTCCTCTCACCTGCCACTCCCTCTCCTCCTCTCCTCCTCCCTCTCCTCCTGCTCCTCCCCTCTCCTCCCCTCTCGCCCCCTCCCTTCTCCTCCCTCTCCCCTCCACTCTCCTCCCCTCTCCTCCCCTCCTCCCTCTCCTCCCCTCCCCCTGCCCATGCCCTCCTCCTCTCCCCTCCCTCCACCCCCTTTGCTCCTCTCACCTGCCACTCCCTCTCCTCCTCTCCTCCTCCCTCTCCTCTCTCTCTCCTCTCCTCTCGTCCCCTCCCTTCTCCTCCACTCTCCTCCCTCTCCTCCCCTCCCCCTGCCCATGCCCTCCTCCTCTCCCCTCCCTCCACCCCCTTTGCTCCTCTCACCTGCCACTCCCTCTCCTCCTCTCCTCCTCCCTCTCCTCCTGCTCCTCCCCTCTCCTCTCCTCCCGCCCTCCTCCTCACCTCCTCTCGCCACCTCCCCTCTCGCCCCTCCCCCTCTCCCCCTCTCTCCCCCTCTCTCTCCCTCCCCCTCTCCCTCTCCTCTCCCCCTCTTTCCCTCCCTCTCCCTCTCCCCCTCTTTCCCTCCCTCCCCCTCTTTCCCTCCCCCTTTCCCTCCCCTCCCCTTTCCCTCCCCCTCCTCCTTCCCTCCCCCTTTCCCTCTGCCTCCCCTCCCCTCCCTCTTTCCCTCCCCTCCCTCTTTCCCTCCCATTCCCCTCCCTCTTTCCCTCCCCTCCCCTCCCTCTTTCCCTCCCCTCCCCTCCCTCTTTCCCTCCCCTCCCCTCCCTCCCTCTTTCCCTCCCTCTTTCCCTCCCCCTCCCTCCCTCTTTCCCTCCCCTCCCTCTTTCCCTCCCCTTTCCCTCCCCTCCCTCTTTCCCTCCCCTCCCCTCCCCTCTTTCCCTCCCCTCCCCTCCCTCTTTCCCTCCCCTCCCCTCCCTCTTTCCCTCCCCTCCCTCTTTCCCTCCCCCCTCCCTCTTTCCCTCCCCTCCCTCTCCCTCCCCTCCCCTCCCTCTTTCCCTCCCCCTCTTTCCCCCTCCCTCTTTCCCTCCCCTCTTTCCCTCCCCTCCCTCTCCTCCCCCTCCTCCCCTCTTTCCCTCCCCTCCCTCTCCTCCCCTCTTTCCCTCCCCTCCCTCTCTCCCCTCCCTCTCCCTCTCTCCCCTCCCCTCTTTCCCTCCCCTCCCTCTCTCCCTCCCCTCCCTCTCTCCCCTCCCCTCTCTCCCTCCCCTCTTTCCCTCCCCTCCCTCTCTCCCCTCCCTCTCCCCTCCCCTCTCTCCCCTCCCTCTCCCTCCCCTCTCTCCCCTCCCTCTCTCCCCTCCCTCTCTCCTCCCTCTCTCCCCTCCCTCTCCCCTCCCTCTCTCCCCTCCCCTCTCTCCCCTCCCCTCTCCCCTCCCTCCCTCTCCCCTCCCTCTCCCCTCCCTCCCCTCTCCCCTCCCTCTCCCCTCCCTCCCCTCCCTCTCCCTCCCTCTCCCTCCCCTCCTCATTCTCCCCTCCCCTCCCTCATTCTCCCCTCCCCTCCCTCCCTCATTCTCCCCTCCCCTCCTCCCTCATTCTCCCCTCCCCTCCCTCTCTCATTCTCCCCTCCTCCCTCTCTCATTCTCCCCTCCCCCTCTCTCATTCTCCCCTCCCCCCCCTCTCATTTCCCCTCCCCCCTCCCTCATTCTCCCCTCCCCCCCAGTCCCTCTCCGGTAAGAACCGCCAACCTCGTCGGCTCGGGGTTATCAATAAAATAACAAACAAACCCTCACACATACACAAAGCCGTTGCAAGAAGTAAATTTCTGAGAGGAATTAAAAGTTCCGCACATCGACAAACACTCGTCATTACGAGGAACGTTCATGTCAACATGTAATTGTGAGGAAACCCCCACGGATTACAACAAAACCTCGCTCGTTTTGGCGAATACAAAATACAATAATAATAATAATCAAATTAACGTTCAAGATGGCTGACAGAAGGTGAGTCGAGATGAAACAGGGAGTGATTCCCAGGTACATGACCATCAATGACAAGAAACAAAACGCCATTACTGTGATAAAACGAACGGACATGTTGAATCTCAATCGCAACAAACGGAAATACACTATTTACCTTTACTGTCACAACAAAAACTTACGCGGATTGAACAACACCACACACCTTGGTCCACAACAAAATCAGATGAGAATCTTATTATTATAATTCTTCTTCTTCTTCTTCTTCTTCTTCTTCTTCTTCTTCCTCCTCTTCTTCTTTTCTTCTTCTTCTTTTTCTAGTTCTTCTTCTTCCGCATTCTCGTTTTCATATGATCATTCAAGGAGAAGGGTCCGCCCCCTCCTCCAGATTGCTAACTTCTCATTGGTTGAAATACAATCTGGGCGTTTCCATGTGAAACTGTTTGGAGTTCTTCTTCCTCTTGTTCTTTTTATTTATTTATCTATCTAAGATTTATTTGGGGCTGTTATGTTGGAAAAACTGCGTGATGGCTTTTGAGGTTCTTTTGTTTTGGTATTTTGTCAGCAATGGTGGTTACGCCTCAGTGTGTGTGTGTGTGTGTGTGTGTGTGTGTGTGTGTGTGTGTGTGTGTGTGTGTGTGTGTGTGTGTGTGTGTGTGTGTGTGTGTGTGTGTGTGTGTGTGTGTGTGTGTGTCAATGTATTACTGTATTTTAGTTGCAGGTATGTTTAACACAGTGTAGAACGCCCAAAGAAAAAGAAAAACCACACGAACCGGTTTCCAACTTCCTTAACGCCTGTCATACTTCCAAGGTCAGCATAATGAGTGCCAGCTTACTGGTAACAGGGGCACTGCATCAGCGGCATAGCCGTACTTCCAGAAAATGATGCAACCAGCAGCCACAGCCTGCAACCGAAACAACAACCGAGATGTCGAGTTGTGGACATAAACTGGAGTGACTGAACACTCAGGAACGGTTCATTCATAAGAATGCCTTGGGACTTCAGGGTCATGAGTTGACTCAGAGCTTGTCATCCTTCTGAGGTCAGTGAAATGAGTACCAGTGAACTGGTCATCGGGGCACTGCATCAGTGGCACTGCTGTGTCCTGAACCAATGATGCAACCAGCAGGTGAAAAGGCTGTACATGAAGGGAATAGAGAAGAAACAAATTCCCCTCGTGCTTTGTGTAGCTGGCTGTCACCTGGAAACCAAAATGTCAATTATTACACTTTTTGGTGGGAAAAAAAAAATCTTGATCATCTTCATAATATACTCGTGGATCAAACAAGTTGTTCACATGTAATGTTGCCAACATCATGCACTCCCAGTTCCCATCGTGTGCTGCCTTTTTGGCTGCTGGTTGCATCATTTTTTGGGGGGCACAGCTTTGCCACTGATGCAGTGCCCCAATTACCAGGATACTGGTGCTGATTTTGCCGACCTCGGAAGGATGACAGGCTCTGAGTCAACCCCCCTGGTGTTAATTCAGTGACCAACGGGACTCGAACTCAGGACCCTGGGATCCCAAGCCACCACCCTAACCGCTAAAGCCAACACCAGGATTTGGGACTCGAACTCAGGACCCGAGGATCCCAAGCCACCACCCTAACAGCCAACACCAAGATTTGGGACTCGAACTCAGGACCCTAGGATCCCAAGCCACCACCCTAACCGCTAAAGCCAACACCAGGATTTGGGACTCGAACTCAGGACCCTAGGATCCCAAGCCACCACCCTAACAGCCAACACCAGGATTTGGGACTCGAACTCAGGACCCGAGGATCCCAAGCCACCACCCTAACAGCCAACACCAAGATTTGGGACTCGAACTCAGGACCCTAGGATCCCAAGCCACCACCCTAACAGCCAACACCAAGATTTGGGACTCGAACTCAGGACCCTAGGATCCCAAACCACCACCCTAACCGCTAAAGCCAACACCAGGATTTGGGACTCGAACTCAGGACCCTAGGATCCCAAGCCACCACCCTAACAGCCAACACCAGGATTTGGGACTCGAACTCAGGAACCGAGGATCCCAAGCCACCACCCTAACAGCCAACACCAAGATTTAGGACTCGAACTCAGGACCCTAGGATCCCAAACCACCACCCTAACCGCTAAAGCCAACACCAGGATTTGGGACTCGAACTCAGGACCCTAGGATCCCAAGCCACCACCCTAACAGCCAACACCAGGATTTGGGACTCGAACTCAGGAACCGAGGATCCCAAGCCACCACCCTAACCGCTAAAGCCAACACCAGGATTTGGGACTCGAACTCAGGACCCTAGGATCCCAAACCACCACCCTAACCGCTAAAGCCAACACCAGGATTTGGGACTCGAACTCAGGACCCTAGGATCCCAAGCCACCACCCTAACAGCCAACACCAGGATTTGGGACTCGAACTCAGGAACCGAGGATCCCAAGCCACCACCCTAACCGCTAAAGCCAACACCAGGATTTGGGACTCGAACTCAGGACCCTAGGATCCCAAACCACCACCCTAACCGCTAAAGCCAACACCAGGATTTGGGACTCGAACTCAGGACCCTAGGATCCCAAGCCACCACCCTAACAGCCAACACCAGGATTTCTCTCCCAATTAATTACTTTTTACTTCTGCCACCGGTGATGGAGGTTATGTTTTCACTGCTTTCTGTTTGTCTGTTTGTGTGCAGGATATCTCAAAAAGTTGTGGACGGATCCGAATGAAACTTGGTGGACGGGTTGAGTGTGTGACAAGGACGGAATGATTCGATTTTGGTTAGGATCCATGTCCGAATCTGGATACGAGAATTATTTAATTTTTAAAGTAATTCTTCACCATTGAGAGACGGGGCTCAAAAAGGACACACGGCATAATATCTCAATAATGTATTGGGTCCGATATGTTCTCATGGATCAGGCATTCCATGTGAGTAGAATCCATTCCAATCCGTTGAATTAACACCATGTGGGGTTGACTGAGCCTGTCATCCTACCGAGGTCGGCACAATGAGTACCAGTGTACCGGTATGGGGCACACCATCAGCGGCACAGCTGTGTCCCAACAAAATGATACCTACCTGGCAGCCAAGCTGCTGTATGCAAGAAGAAAATGACTAAGCCATACAAGGAGTGGCTGAAGGACATCAGACTTTATACATGAGAAAGGAGGTGGTAACAAGGGATGGTGGAGATGTATAAGATGATATGCAGAGGACAAAATAAATGCAGAGGACTTTTTTTTTTTTTAGCAGAATGGACAGTGACAGGTCCAGTGGCCACAGCTTTAGATTAAGGAGAGTTATTGCAGTATCAAGTTAAGGATCTCTCACTCGGAACATGGAAAGGTCATGGCAGCAGAAACAGAGTGTCGGTTTAAACCGGAATTTGATGAGTACCTAGAAACATTGGCTGGACTGAGAGGTAGCTCAGGTATTGATTGGTGATTGTGTTCATGTGTAGTGATTGTGATGTCTGTTTAAACAGAATGGCACCACAAACTTCAGAGTTCCTCCTTGGATAGCCTTAGCCCTTTCATTATTATTCATACTTCAAAATCACAAATACTCAAAATCACTGTAGAATATTCAATGCAAATATATTGGATATGGATTTCAGAATCGGATCCTACTAATGCACACAACGTTCAGGTCCTCAGACAGCTATTTCCATAAATGTATGTCCAGAATAGACCCATCCCCTTTGTCTGGTGGGATTCGAACTCTCTGATGCGTTGGAGAAGGGTATAGAACAGATTCCCTTTCTTATGGGATAGCCTTTTCCTCTTTATGACACGTTCATGCACGCGAGAGATAGCCGTTAGGCCAACGGAGACTCGTTCTACCCCTTCCCATCAGGACACTTTGGACTTACAGGATATTTGATTAAACACATCACGTGTTTTTCCACATTTCATTCATTTTGACGGTCAAATACGGCTGTGGATCATTTACCTCACCCACCTCTCTTCCATTGAAGTTTGACACCCACCTCTTTTTCACCGACGTTGACATCCACCTTTTTCCATTGACGCCCAACACCCTGTTTGGCAGCTCCATGGACACTGGTTCCGTTTGGCAGATCATGTCAGGGCAAACGGCGAGGCGATGGCCGCCGTTGACGTCTTTGTGAGTGCCCCACCTTTTGGCTCGGCAATTCAGGCAAATGGCCGCCCTTTGGCACCCGTCCAGCACCCCAGTGGCGTCGTGGGCCAGGCCTGTGTTGATTGGGAGTTGCGTCTTGCTCGATGGTGAGGAAGGGATGATCGCGAGATTGACGGTTGGAGGTCACGTGCAACGATGCGCCAATAGGCAAGCTGGATTTGGCTGGTCTGCTTAAGGCTCTGCCCACACTGGTCACCTATAAAAAAGACAGGAGGACCGTCGTCCTGACAGTTGGTGACGGTTCCTGACAGCTTCTTTCAGCTGCTCGTTGGTTACGGCTCCTGATGGTTGGTGACGGTTGGACCGTTACTGCTGGTTCTGCTCTTGGCGGTCCTGATTCTTGGCATCCCTGGTTCCTGGAGGTGACGACATGACATTGATTGGTGTTCGAGTCTGTTTGCAAGTGGGTGCACTATGAGGCAGGGCGCCAGCAGCGGACCAAGGCATGCTCACACATTTTGGGACATTTTATTGGACACACGATGACTTCTGCCTCGGTAAGCCGAGACCGGATTTCTTTTCCCCCCAAACGATCTGCTGGGTACCCTCGTCTCATGTTTAATTGTTAAGTAAGGCATTGTGATAAGCATCTGCTCTTTTTCTATCAATGCCTGTTGAATTCTTTATTTGTTTGAGATTATTTTGATCGATTTGAATTCATGTATTTACGCCACAAGGAAATAAAAAGTTCTTCAATTATTTATTTTTCTTATTAATAAATTCCTCATTGATGTTTCAACCTGTCCGTGCTTGTCCTTTCCTTCCATTGATCCAGCATTGTTTGAACCTAGATAGACTGGGAGGTAATTCCCAAACGAATTAACCTGTCATAGTCAGTGGGCACCAGAGGTAAACGCTCGGCTGCCCTAATAAAATCTAATCAGGATAAGATTGGTGCATCTCCGAGGGCACGTTCCCTGGTCAGGTAGCCACGTGACCTCTAATTAAACGGTAAATTGGACGGTGGACACTGGAACTCGTGGTTAACTGATTGGCGTTTGTGGTTGTAAAACAAAAGTGAATTGTGAGCGGTGGCCCCATGTCCGGTTCTTCCGAGGAGCAACAAGGATCAACCCCCTCATAATACACTCGGTACCCATGGCTGTAACAATATTTATTATTCTGAAAAACCAGCATCAATGATTAAAAGGGTCCTCAGCAGTAATCAGCACAATCACTAGGCAATGTCATGGCAGCTCCCACACAAAACCTATATTATAACTACGTATTTTTAATTTTTCACGATTATGATTAAACAAGCAGATTTACCCTGTGTTGTGCAGGAAGAGAAACGTGAATTAGTAACACTTTGTAGCCAACCACAAAGATTGATTAAGTGGAGCTCTGTTTCAATTTCCACATCCGTCCATCCCTGAAATGTCGAAAGAAGACGACGTCTGAATTCAAACGGCTCTGCATTTTGAATGCGGACGGGCTTTCCATTTTTATTTTGATCTTCCTCTTAGTGTGTTGTATATCGTTCGCAATTCAGCATCTAAAAAGGCCGTGATAAATATCCCATGAACAATGTTCCCCTCCTTGCTCCTTACCCCACCTAATTTTATTTTTCACCAAAGCGGATGCGAACTGTCTTTGCGGGGACGGGACAGGAGGGCACTTTCTAGTTTTATATAAACCCAAACTGGTATTACCTCAACGCACCGTTTTAAACCATTCACTACACCACCCCCCCAACCCACCAGTCCTCCTGTGCCCTTCTCAGTACACGGAGCTCTCCAGCCTCCTCCAAGCCACCTGGGTCGGCAAAACTATATACTGCCTTGCTTGGAATATAATAGGGGGGATTTATTGACCGAGGGTTTGCCATTAGGGGGGGGCATGGGGGAAGGAGGACAAATTTACCCATTCGAAGAGTGCTTTCACTTCATCGTTGTCCAGGTAAAAAAGGAAATGGTAACACCCTCTGCCATCACTATCAGGTGGTGCAACACGGTACACATTTACAAAGAGAATATATGCCCCCCACCACGGCCACATAGCCTATGTTACCTCCCCACACAAATTTGTATTTGTACCCCAAATTTGGAGTAACTAAAAAGATGTGGCCGTGCGTAAAACACATACAAACAAATAAAGCTCGAGAGATTTTTGTCTTTTATAGATACAGATATGTACATGTTTGACATCAATTCCTTCCTTTTCTTTGCATCCCACTCTTGACACCATTTTATAGTGGCAGGAGTCACATTATAATTTTTCCAAAATTTCACATACAATTTATTACATCAAACAAATTTCTCCCTTGGATGTACCGTATTTAGATTGGGAATTAAATCACACACCAGATGTCAATTTGTCACTGCGACAAAGAGTGCCAAACAACCGCATGCCCTCAGGTGTTAGCAAACATCCAATTAGGAAGAGTTCTCGCACTGCCAAAAGGTATTCGTTCTCTGGTGAAGAGTCTATTCATTGTGATGGCCGAACGATTCAGAGAATATTTACGCACAGGCACAGTTTATCGACACGATCAATGACGATGCAAATACTAAAATTCAGAACTAAAAAATAGTTTCACCAGCCTTCTCACAATCGAGGCAAAATATCAAAACTGGCTAAGCTTGAAGGATGATATCACTCAGATGTACCCTTTCCAACACAACCACCAATAATAAAACTTATCTTGTCAAAGCAACAGCCTCGTCCATCCCGCTAGTATTTCTTGCTGCTTTTGGTAAATAATTGTTTCAAAGTATGAAAATATAATTCCACTTTAAAATGAAGTAAAGTACTTGAACTTACTTTGACTAAAAAGTAATTTTTCGACTTAAAATCCAATTAACAGTAATTGATTAAAATGTTTTTAATCTTGCTTTAATATAAATGTCCTTCAATGCTTTTATTAAAATAGGGGAATAAATTTTTCATTACGAATGCACATTCTAAGTTATAAAAGTGTTTTTAATCATAGGAGATCGCATTTGACATGATCAATGATGATGCAAAAAACTAAAATTCAGAGCTGCCTCCACACCGGTTCTGGTGGCTAAAATGGCCCTTGGGACCCTCCGATAGTTTCCTCACTACCGAAGAATGCGAGAGTGGATTCCCCAACCTTCTCACAATCGAGGCAAAATATCGAAACTGCTGTGTGTGAGAAAGGGATCATCAACACACAATGTTGGAGGATCACCGTTTTTAAGTCCACTGCATGCATCTAGGTGATAGCATGCCATATGTGAATGGCTATCTTCAGCTACAAAAGGCAACCATAACAAGACCCTTCAAAAAGACTCCACTCATGAAATCCATCCATCCATTGGGACCATACTTTGTGCAGAGCGTTGATGCTGCCGAAGCAGTCTCCTTGGCGATTGGGCACAATCCTGGCCGGGTCGCCACTCCGACAGTATACCAGCAACCTGGCATTCATTTTGCCAACCTCAGAAGGATGACAGGCAGAGTCAACCCCACCTGATATTAATTCAACAGCCGAGTGGGATTTCAACTCAGGATCCTAGAATCCCAAGCCCACCACCCCAACCATTAAGCCAACACCAGGCATACTCATGAACTGATAACAAAATAAAATAAATAAATAAACAAAAACAAAACCAAACAAAATGACAACGCAAAGGTTTTGTTTATTCAAACTTTGACGTTTATCTGGCTTTGTCTGCCCGTGTCGGTAAGAATCTTTATCTGTTCCGTCTCCCATCAAAAGTAATGAGAGGATTTAAACACTTTGTACAACTAACTGTCGGTCTTTTTTCCTTTGGTCAATCAGTGTCTGAATCCCCGATCTCAGAATCCGTTTCAGACTCGGACTCAAGCTGAGGGTGCCGCTCCTCTCCTGCTTCATGTACTTGTACCTGTGGAGGTTCCCAGAAGCCATAAGGAGGGGGAAAGATGGGATGGGAGGGAGGAAGGTGAAGAGGATGTCAAACGGCATCAAGGTGCAATTTTCATTCCACTCCAATATGCTCTGTGAGCTCTGAATAGCTCCAGAAACACCATAAGTACCCGAATGTTCTGCATTGTGTCCAGTCCCAGGTACGAATCGGAACGAAGCACCAACAGGTAACCATAAGAACCAGGTCGCTCCGGAGCAGCAAATTTCAACTCGACCTACAACCCAGAAAGGACTTGCTCACGACACATTATATCCCATAACTCAATAAGAAGTCAATTTTAACCCTGCAACGTTTAAAATATAGTTCTCACATACTAGTAAAACGGTTAAGCATTTCCACTCCGAGCCTATACGATATAGTGAAGTGACGAAACAGCAAAAACAGCATTGAAAAGAAACTTAACAGAAGTTAATATTGTCACATCGGAGGCTCGCAAATGTGGTATGATGCCTCAGCGCCAAGATCTTTGATCCCACGAACAGCTGAAAAGGTGGTAAGATAAATTGTGTTCAAATACGAATTACCCTGCGCTCAGATTTACCTTATGATTCTTCAAGTCTATTCCCAATTAATCCAAATTCGGCAGCGGAACGCGCACTGAGGCTAAAGACTAAAAAATATATCTTACCCTGATAAAGGTTTATGTTTAATAAAATAAACGACATATGGGGAGAATTTGTGGATCGGACAATGGGAATGGAACAAATCAAGCGACACAACAGACAGGTAGGTATAGGGAGAGGAGAATATGCAAATTTATATACAATTAAAGAAATAAATCATCCAATCCCCCAAGGCACCACAGAAATCAAATTCTTACAAACAAAGGGGAAATGGGTGAGGACTTCCTCAAGCACAGCGCAGATGTCGCAGACGGTCCCACGCGAGGCGGGCGAGGGTGTCGATGTCTGATATTCACTGCTCTCATGAAGAGCAGCGAGAGAGAGAGAGAGAGAGAAAGCGATGGGGGCGAAGAGACTGGTCTCATGATCTCCTGGCCTGTCCACCTCAGTCCAAAACACGAGTGATGGGGGCGAAGAGCATCGAGAGGTCGAAGGGCATCGAGAGGGCGAAGGGGGCGAAGGGGGCGAAGGACATCGAGAGGGCGAAGGGGGTGAAGGGCATCGAGCAGAGAGAGAGAGAGAGAGAGAGAGAGAGAGAGAGAGAGAGAGAGAGAGAGCACTGGGGATGAAGAACAGTGAGAAAATCACCAGGGGTGAAGAGTAACGACAGTGAGAGCGTGCACATATTTTATCGAGATGTGGAGGCAGTCTTTCTCCAGCATTCGTCTCCCCCTCTCCCACACCCCTCCCCTATCCAGAATGTTTCCCCAGCTTGAAGGCAGTTTATTCATCATCTGCCTCTTGACCTCGGCAGATTTGCCTTGCTGGCTCTGCCACCTACCTCTGTCATGGCTAGCTTGTACCGGCCGAACAGATCTTTAACTGAAGTGTGAAGCCCTTTGGAAAGTCATCCACCCTGCCCTGCCTGCTTTACCGTGAGGTTTTACACATACATCTTACCCATCCCTTGGACGAAGAGCAGCTTATCCTGCCTATCCTAAAGGTTACACTCACTACTCTCCCCTCAGTACAACGTAGCCAAACATGTCCCTGTTACATGGCAATCTAGCTTACTTGAAACACACAGTCCATACTTCTTCTTTCGTATACAACACAAGGCTGCAGGTTTCGTATACAATCATTGGTTGAGGGCATGGTTGTGCCACTGATGCAATACCCTCTGCTGGTTAGGGCAGGAATTTGTAATTTGTTCAGGGTGCCAGAGACAGCTCTCCTACTCTTCGCTAATGACACGAGTTTTGAGCTCACCTGGAACGTAGTTCCGGGGAGCTTATGGGATGGCGCATCAGCCGTTTATCAGTCTGTCCTTCTGTGCACAAATACTTAAATTTCTTCTCTGAAACTACACATACCATTTCAATGAAACTTTACCACAATGTTTATCACCGTGTATGTGAGATTGTTCATGGCATTAATATATTGAGGTCTAAGGGGATCTACGAGGGTAAGGGGGGGGGTTTACCCCCAAAATAGGTATTTGCTTTCTTCTCACAAACTACACACACAATTCCGATGAAACTCTACTACCGCCCTCATCACCCATGATGTACTAAAGCTTGTTCACGATATTAAAAAAAATTAGGGTCAAAGGGATTCTACGTGGGGGTTGCTCCCTAAAATAGTATTTGCTTTCTTTTCTGAAACCACACACACAATTTTGATGAAACTTGACCACAACCTTTATCACCCATGATGTACCAACGTTTGTTCATGGCATTCAAAAAAAAAAAAAAAAAAAAAGAGTCCATAGGTATTTACTTTCTTCTCCATTATATATTTTGTGAGTCATCCATGCCTACCAGTGATTCCCTGATTATCTGATCCAGCCACTACCAAGTGAGCGCCCAGGGGTACTACCCCTCTGTTTTTATAACTGGGTGGGAATTTGAACTCATGCTCGACAGCTTAGAGGTGAGTGTGCATACCTCTTGGCCATCCTGTCAGCCCATGGTCCATTCTTGAGGCTCACTACATTCTAACTACGGATCCCCCTCCTCTCCCCAACCCCCACCTCCTTTCCACATAACAATTTATATTTGGGATAAGAAGCACGAGCTCATATACTTGTTCGGAGGGTGAGACAAAATTGCGGACATGCAGAATTATAGTTCCATCCTGTCACACGCACCACGAGTTTGCGGAAACCAATGCTCCGAGCACATTGCTCACTCCGAGGAAGTACACGTTCAACTCATGTTCATTACATTTATACCCAGAATCCCATAAACAATAAAATAAAACAAATGATGCTGCTTGCCAAAAGTTATCCACTGACCGTTTCCGAATCGATGAGCGACGTGACTGGCTGTGGAGGAGTAACCAATGTTTGCCGCTTGCGATCAACCAAGTAAAGCCACCACCGCTCTTGCTTTTCCTTGGAGAAAATGTGGTTTGGATGGGAGTGGTTAAGAATGACACAGCGGTAGAGCGAGACAATGAAACATGGGGATATAAAGGCCAAATATATATATATATATATATATATATATATATATATATATATATATATATATATATATATATATATATATATATATATGCAATAAAGAAACGATAATGAAGAATCCCATCAGAAGTAGAAAATAAACCTCATTGTTGTCAAGTTTGTTTCGTTTCATTATTTTGAGTGGTACTGAACGTATTCCCTCCACAAGTACCCTTTATTCAATGCACGTATTGGCCCTTTTGGTCAAGTTACCTGAGGAAAAAAGAGCGTAAACACTGGATGCGTCGTCTGGGGTCGTGAGGCGAGGAGGCCACGTCCTCTTTGTGGCATGGACTGCTGAAGCTCTGCCCACTCCTGCAAAAATCGCCCACCGACCACCACCCCCCAGCACCCGGATCTTTTAAGTGAATTTAATGCACAATTCAATGACCCACACAACAAATCGCATGCAGCACACATCCCAAATACAGCAATTCAGTGCGCGATCTGCAGTACACTGAATTGGCATTTAATATCACAGTGTACCAAGTAAAAACTGCTGCAAAATACGGGCTTTACGCCTTACTCACATTTAAAGGGAAAATAAAGAACTTTAATGGCTTCAGCGGGTGAAGAGCCGTGGGTTTTAATAGGCATGAGTTTCATGGGAAGAATGGCTTCAGCAGGCGCTGCTGGTATTGCACGGGCTCCCCAATGGTGATTGGATTTGTGGTTAAATTTACCTTTTCCAATTGTCAGGACTCGCTGTGCTTCGCTGATGGAGGTATGCAGGTGAGTTGGGGAATTAGTATGGGTGATGGGCAAGAGTGGCCACGAGAGCCAAGCATGCGGATCGGTGGAAAGGGATAAAATGTGATATGTGCTGAAAAGAAAGAATGGTGTTTTGTTGAGTGTTTGTTGATGATTAGTGTGTATGCAGGGTAGGGTCGGTACCCAGTACCCTATATTGCAGGTGTTAGAGATTGGAATGGCAGTAGGGGAGGGAGTGACGTTTATGGTTTTGTGGGTGGGGAAGGTGTGTGTGTATCCACAGGTATGGATCAAGCTCTGGAGGAGTGGCGACTGCAGCTCCTCCTGAGGTAACTCACTCTGGGAACTGGTGGTATCTGGAATTGGGGGCCCATCAGAGGAGGGTCTGGTTTCGGTGACCAATGGGTATAGAGACACTTGGCAACTCGGGGAGAGGCCAGGAGTGCCTATGTGTGGATTCGTATTCCTTCGTTGGGTCAATCTTCCCCTGGTGTGTTTGTTTCAGGAATAAACTTGTTGGCTTTATAAAAGCTTTAAGGTTCTCGTGTTTCTCCTCACAACCACGCACACATGCATAAAGCCACCATAACTGACGCAGTCTTCTTCTTCTTCTTCTTCTTCTTCTTCTTCTTCTTTCGGCTGCTCCCGTTAGGGGTCGCCACAGCGGATCAACCGTCTCCATTTCGCTCTATCCTCCACATCTTCCATTGACACTCGAACCACCCGCATGTCCGCCTTCACCGCATACATGAACCTCTTCTTTGGCCTTCCTCTTCTCCTCCTGCCTGGCGGCTCCATCTTCAACATCCTTCTCCCGATATACTCCGCTTCCCTCCTGTGCACATGTCCAAGCCATCTCAATCTCGCCTCTCTCACTTTGTCTCCAAACCGTCCTACCTGCGCAGTCCCTCGAATATGCTCATTCCTGATCCTGTCCATCCTCGACACTCCCAACGAGAATCGCAGCATCTTTAACTCTGCCACCTCCAGCTCCGCTTCCTGTCTTTTGTTAGCGCCACCGCCTCCAAACCATACAACATAGCTGGTCTCACTACCGTCTTATATACTTTCCCCTTCACTCTTGCAGCTATGTAAATTGGTACTACAATTCTGTCACAAATCACTCCTGCAAATCTTCTCCACCCACTCCATCCTGCCTGCACTATCTTTTTCACTTCTCTCCCACACTCTCTGTTACTTTGGACAGTTGATCCCAAGTATTTAAACCCATCCACCTTCCCCACCTCAACTCCTTGCAACCGCACCATACCACCACCCTCCCTCTCATTTACGCACATGTACTCCGTCTTACTCCAACTGACTAACATTCCCCTTCTCTCCAGTGCGTACCTCCACCTCTCAAGGCTCGCCTCAGCCTGCTCCCTACAGATCATGATGTCATCCACGAACATCATAGTCCATGGAGACTCCAGTCTGATCTCGTCCGTCAACCTGTCCATCACCATTGCAAACAGGAAAGGACTCAGAGTCGATCCTTGGTGCAATCCCACTTTTACCTGAAACCGGTCCGTCATTCCTACTGCACATCTCACCGCTGTCACACTGTCCTCATACATATCCTGCACAATTCTCACATACTTCTCCACCACTCCCGACTTCCTCATACAATGCCACAACTCCTCCCTTGGCACCCTATCATAAGCTTTCTCTAAATCCACAAACACACAATGTAACTCCTTCTGGCCTTCCCTATACTTCTCCATCAACACTCTCAAAGCAAACATCGCATCAGTGGTGCTCTTTCCTGGCATAAACCCATATTGCTGCTCACAAATCGTCACCTCTCTTCTCAACCTAGCTTCCACTACTCTTTCCCACAACTTCATGGTGTGGCTTAACAACTTTATCCCTCTGTAATTTCCACAGCTCTGCACATCACTCTTGTTCTTGAAAATCGGAACCAGTACACTTAATCTCCACTCCTCCAGCATCCTCTCACTTTCCAAGATTTTATTAAACAATCTGGTGAACAACCCCACTGCCATCTCTCCAAAGCACTTCCTTGCCTCCACTGGTATGTCATCTGGGCCAACCGCCTTTCCACTTTTCATCTTCTTCATAGCAGTCCTCACTTCATCCTTACTGAGCCACCCCACTTCCTGATTCACTATCTCCACCTCTTCCAACCTTCTCTCTCTCATTTTCTTCATTCATCAGCTCCTCAAATTACTCCATCCACCTTCTCAACACACTCTCCTCGCTCGTCAACACATTCCCATTTACGTCCTTTATCACCCTAACCTGCAGCACATCCTTCCCAGCTCGGTCCCTCTGTCTTACCAATCGGTATAAATCCTTTTCCCCTTCTTTTGTATCCAACTTCTCATACAGCTCGTCATATGCCTTTTTCTTAGCCTTTGCCACCTGTCTCTGCCTTTCGATGCCACTCCTTGTACTCCTGCCTACTTTCTTCATCTCTCTGACTATCCCACTTCTTTTTCGCCAACCCCTTCTTCCTTATACTTTCCTGTACTTCCTCGTTCCACCACCAAGTCTGCTTATCTTCCTTCCTCTGTCCAGATGTCACACCAAGTACCTTCCAAGCTATCTCCCTCACCACTTCTGCTGTCGTTGCCCAATCATCCCACCCATCTTTACCACCATCCAACACCTGTCTCGCCTCCTCCCGAAATTCCACGCAAGTCTTCCTCCTTCAGCTTCCACCATGTGGTCCTTGGTTCAGCCCTCACTCTCTTCCTCAACCTCACCTCCACAATCATCCTACAGACCACCAATCGATACTGTCGAGCTACACTCTCCCCTGCCACCACCTTACAGTCTCTAATCTCTTTCAGGTTGCATCTGCTGCTTAAGATGTAATCCACCTGTGTGCACTTTCCTCCACTCTTGTATGTCACCCTGTGTTCCTCCTTCTTCATGAAATACGTATTTACCACTGCTATTTACATTCTTTTTGCAAACTCTACCACCATTTGCCCTTCCACATTTCTCTTGTTGAGACCGTACCTACCCATCACCTCCTCATCCTCTTTATTCCCTTCCCCAACATTCCCATTGAAATCTGCTCCAATCACGACTCTTTCATCCTTGGATACACTCTCCACCACTTCATCTAACTCACTCCAGAAATCTTCTTTATATTCCATCTCACACCCCATATGTGGGGCATATGCACTGATGACATTCATCATCACCCCTTCAATTTCCAACTTCACACTCATCACTCGGTCAGACACTCTCCTCACCTCCAATACCCTCTTGACATAATCTTCCTTCAGGATTACCCCGACACCATTTCTCCTCCCATCCACACCATGGTAGAACAGTTTGAAACCACCTCCAATGCTCCTAGCCTTACTCCCCATCCACTTGGTCTCTTGTACACACAGTATGTCCACCTTTCTTCTCTCCATCATATCAGCCAACTCTTGCCCTTTGCCAGTCATCGTCCCAACATTCAGAGTTCCAACTCTCACCTGCACACTTCTACCCTTCCCCCTCTCCCACTGCCTCCGGACTCACCTTCCCCGTCTCCTTCTCCTCCTTCGCCCAGCAGTAGCACAATTTCCACTGGTACCCTGCTGACCACCGGTACCGGTGGCGGTCGTTGGTAACCCGGGCCTCGACCGATCCGGTATGGAAATTCGTTTTGTTGTCCGCATAATCATTTGGCATAGGTTTTTACGCCGGATGCCCTTCCTGATGCAACCCTGGTCGCCTCTTACGACACACAGGGATATGGTACACCTATTCTAACCGGGGCATACACCGGGAAGTCTGAGGGAGTTAAAGTCAGTTCGGCCTATTCGTTCAGGGGTCCGTGTTAACACACCACTTGAACACGACAATATATTCAAATTCTGAGATTGATCTCTTCTTCCATATGCAGTCAACTAAAAAACAAACTAGCCCGAACCTCAGCTATAGGCTGAAGGTTATCTTGCCAAAAACAAAAATATTTATATCGTCAATGACGTCAGAAAAAGATTCTGTCGTCAAATTATAGCTATATCTGAAAAGCACTCTTCTTGGGCTTCAATTTGAGGTACTACTCGATATTGTTAGTCAAAGATTTAAAAATGACCTTCATGATCGTCAACTTCGACCTTAGGCGCTAACCATGAAGGTCAAGGCCGATCACCACCAAAAACTAATCAGCTGAGCGCCTATCGATATACTATATATCCACCAAGTTTGAAGATAATCCGATAAAAATTACTCAAAAGTTAAGGGTTTCGTTGATTTTGATGTTTGACCTTTTGGTGACCTTGACCTTTGACCTTGACCTTCAACATTTTGTGTGTCAAAAGCTATTGCGCTCACGAGTATACATATCAAGTTTGAGAGCGATTGCACGAAAACTGTGATCTACAGAGCTAGTTGAAACTTGAAAATCAACTGTAACAAAAAAATTAATACACAAACAAACCGACGAAAAAACAGATCTTGCAAAAAGCTCTGCGTTTGGCAAGATAAAAAGAAGCTCAACCATCTCCCGCATTAGTGCCTCCTCTTCATTCTTCATGGTGTTTTCTTGACCCTCTCCTGAACTATTTCCATAAGTTTTCTCTCTCACCTCTGCTTCACTGTATCCTGGCTCACGATGATATGGTTCTCTTCCAGGAGAAACATCCATTGCTATGGCGAGACATGTTCCAATGTGGCAGTTGAGAAACAGTTTACTGGCGCTGTGATGTCACTACTACAAACATTTCCACCATTTTATGTTGTTACACTCGAAGCCTGGTGTTGGCTTAGTGGTTAGGATGATGGCTTGGGATCCCAGGGTCCTGAGTTCAAGCCCCGTTGGCTGCTGAATTAACACCAGGGGGTTGACTCAGCCTGTCATCCTTCCGAGGTCGGCGTAATGAGTGCCAGTGTACTGGTCCCGGTGTATGCCCCGGTTAGAATAGGTGTACCATATCCCTGTGTGTCGTAAGAGGCGACCAGGGTTGGCGTCAGGAAGGGCATCCGGCCATAAAACATTGCCTCAAGAAAAAGCCAAACCCCTGCACAGCAGGGAAAAATGGCTGTAAAAACGGTCATTTTTTTTTATATATGTTGTTACACTCACTCTCAGAAACTGAACTTTTGGTCGAAATTTCTGTTCTACTCTGCGCAATTGCCGAAATATTTTGTGCACGTTTGGCTGAAAATATTTAAATCACCGATTAAGTCAGTATTTATTGCTGGGTTTATTTGTGGTTTAAGATGACTTCTGTAATCAAAGGGACAATTATCACTTGAAACAGGTTAGTGAATCCATTTGTGGCTGGTACATATTTATGCATCATTTCAAAATTGACATCCCTCACCGCATCGTCCTTGTCAGATCCATCTCTGTTCACACCCTCGTCGTCATCCTCGCTCGACTGACCCTCACCTTCAGAACTCGACTCTGGCTCCACCGCAAGGATTGCAGCACCACCTACATCTCCCTTTTCTGGAGCCTGAAGGTCACATGGCAAGCTGTTTAAACTTCAACCCACACCATGCCTCCCCCATCTGAAATTACTAATCTCAATCAATAGCTCCATTGTTCATGTTCATGGGAATGACAGGAACACCCACAACACTTATGATATCCTTCTCTCCAATCCTTCCTCTTCCTCTTCCTTTCATCCTCCATTTCATCCCTTTCCCTCTTCCAGCTTTCTTGCCTCCCTTCTGTTTCTGCCATCGTTTCGCTCCTCCAGACTTCTTCCCCAAGTCCTCCTGTGACGTAGGAAGAGTTGGAATGGGAGGTGGAGGAGGAGTTGGGAAGGGGAGAGAGGAAAATAGAGAACCTTACACAACTTCCATCTTAAAAGAGGCACCAACTTGGTGTGGAATGTCATGGACAAACACGTTTTATATCTCAACACATTAAAAATGCTTTTATGACATTCACATTTTCTTCATACAAAACAAAATGCAACAAGCAGTGATACATTTACCAATACTAGTGAGTTCATAGAACATGATACCACACACAAGTACACACAGTAAACCCTCAAATATCGCGGGTTTCAACCAATCGTGAGCAACCTATTATATTCCGATTTAGTTGGCATGGGACTTCATTTCGA
Source organism: Eptatretus burgeri (assembly GCF_056783735.1). NCBI lineage: Eukaryota > Metazoa > Chordata > Myxini > Myxiniformes > Myxinidae > Eptatretus > Eptatretus burgeri. Next base: position 45,361,399 of record NC_140961.1, read on the forward strand.
CCAACCACAGTTTTTGAGCTGAGATGAGTCATTGTTACATTACAGGGACTTTCAGGAAGGAAAACGGGGAATATGAAGGAGGTGGGTTTGGGGTGGATTAACGGGGGTAGAAAAGATCGAGGATTTGGATGGGGGATGATAAGAGGTGATGGTGAACAGCCGTTTTGAAGGCCTGGAGGGAAGAATGGGATTGGACAGAGTGAGGGAGTTTGTTCCAAGAGTGGGAAGAAAAGAGGAATGAAAGAGTGAAGGTGAGCAGTGATTCGTGATTTTGGTAGTTTTACCAGAAGGGGGTTGCTGCCGTACCTTGAACGCCCTGCGATGGTGGGGACAAATTGCAGACAGAGCTGGTGGGGGGGGGCGAGACCGGAAAGGAGACGGTAGAAGACAGAAAGACCACCGACCTGCCTGCTGTAAGAGAGTGAGAGGCCCAAAAGCTCAGCCTCATCGTGGGAGATTCCAATGATCCAAAATGCCTTGGTTTCCACAGCGTGAAACCGAGAAAGGTGGGAGGCAGGAGCACCAGCCCAGAGGGGAGAGCAGTAGTCCATCAGGCTGTGGACAAAAGCTTTGCATGTGGTCAGGAGCTCAGGTGGGCCGAGGAAGGACTTTTCCAAATGGTCCTTTCGGAGAGACATAATGAGGGTGTGAGATTTGTCCGGATTGAAAGACATGTTGCAAGTGTTGGACCAGTTTGTGATTTTACTCAGATCTGCAGAGAGCGAAGAAGCTGCTGCTTGCCGGTCTGAGGGATGACAGATGGTACGACAGAGGGTGGAGTCATCAGCAAAGAGATAAAGAGGATTTTCCAGAAAGTCTGAGAGATCATTCATGAAAACCAGAAAAAGAACAAGGCCCAGAATTCTGCCTTGAGGAAGTCCAGCCTGGACAGGAAAAGGGATGAAAGAACTCCATTTGGGGCCACACGTTGACTGCGACAGGAGAGGAAGTTTGTGAGGCATGAGTGGAGATGGCTTTGGATACGGCTTTGGATACCATAGGAAGAGAGTTTGGTGAGCAGGGCAGGGTGCCAGACCGTGTCAAAAGCACGCGATATGTCTGGGGATATGGCTCTGATTTCATGTCCGGCATCAAAGACCTCCATCTATTGTTGGGAGAGGAGAAGCAGCATATCCAGGGTAGAGTGACATGGTCCGAAATGAAATTGATGATCGGAAATAAAGCCATTGGAGAAGAGGAAGGATTTAATGTCTGAAGCGATGATGGATTCCATAACCTTGCTGATGATTGGGAGAAGGCTGATTGGTCTGTAGTTGCAGGGATCTGTTTTTGCACCTTTTTATGCAGGGTAGTGATATTTGCTGATTTTCAAGTAGATGGCAGATGACTGAGCAAATGAGAGGGTGAATAGAACAGAGAGAGGGTGAGCAAGAGCAGGGGAGCAGGTTTTTAGGACACGTGGGCTGATGCCATCTGGACCGGTTGCAGAATCTGAGTTGAGGTTTGACAGCAAGCTCTCCACCTTGTCAGAGGAAAAGGACACAGAGTCCAGGAACAGTTGGGTGCGACTGGGTAAGGTGGTACAGAAAGCGATGGGTTTTGGACACAAGATTTCGATACAAACACCGAGTTTAGGCATTCAGCCTTTTCACCTGTGGTATCAGCAGTGCGGCCATTTGAGGTAAGGGAGGGGATGGAGGGGGAACAGACACAACAAACAGATTTGATTAGACGCCACCAGGATTTGGAGAAGGGACAGAGGTGTGAGAGTTCAGATTTTAGCTTAGAAAGATGTTTTCTGGCTCTCCTGGGGGTAGATACATACTTGTTCCGAGCGTTATGGAAGGAACCGATATTGCCCTCAGTTGGGTTTGCTTTCCATGAGGCAAAGGCAAGTTCTTAGAAAGGTTGGCAAGAGGTGAAAGTGCAACATCTGTGGGTCGCCATTACGGGATCAATGAATCTGTGCAATTTTTCAGTAAAAGTGAGTGTCGTTCCACAAAGTAAAAAAAAAAGTGTCATTCCAGTCCCGTGATCCTCATATTGAAAGAATGTAAAAAGCCATTAATATTTGGATCAGGTGCTTCCACCAATCCCATCAGACTCACAGCTATAATCGCAAAGGTGCTTCCACCAACTATTAACTCAGGCGGGTGGACACCTATCCAAGCAAGATGTTCTAGTTTTGTATTTTTATTTAATTTTCTGAAATTTGTGGAATTTGTTTTTCACTTGGAAGTTGTGGTTTACAATGTGCAAATAAAGGTGTGAAAAGCCTGATTTGATGTAATTTAATTCCAGGTTATAAGGCAACAAAAGGTGAAAATTTTGAAAGGGGGTGTACACTTTTCTCCAGGCACTGTATATATTTTACATGTTTATTAGTTCGCCCCGAAGGGGATGCAAGACTATTGCAATGCCCCTGTCTGTGTGCGTGTACGTCTGTCTGCGTCTGTATGTTTTTTCTTTAAAAACGTTTTTCTCTGCAACCGCTTGTCCGATCAATGCAAAACTTTAAACGTGGAGGGACTCCCCATGGAGAATTTTGTATTGCTAACTCTAACGTCATACATCACGCGTTATGGCAGCCATATTGGTTTAAAGGAAAAAAATTTTGACATCATTTTCTCAAAAAAAAATAAAATAAAATAAAATAAAAATCGCTCAACGAAAAAAAATGAAACTTGGCATATGTCATCAATTCCCCCATGGGGTATATCAGGTGATAATGATGATGTCATCGGTGGAGTGGTATTCCAACCATAATTGGTTGAATTGAAATTATTGTCCACAAATCTGAATCGTCAAATTATAACTGATGCCAAGAAACTATGTGACATAATAGAGTGCATGCATGATACGGGTATTTGGGCCATAATCATAGCGTGTTCAGTTAACGATGGTGTTTTTGTTCAGAATGAACGCGTGAGAAGCAAGACTATGCGCTCTACGAGTGCCATTCTAGTTCCAATTGTGATGTGTTTATTTCTGGCTGCCGCTGACCTTCCTCTGTATTTTGTTGAAGTCCAGGAACCGAACCCCCCTTTTCCCATTGAACCTTGCTGTTAACTGTCGTGGCATTTTTCCGGGAACGTAACTTCCAGGATATTTAAGGATTTATTGTACTTAAATTTTAATAAAATGGTGATTATAAAGATCATTTGAAAAAAAAAAACATTATAATCTGAAAGTTTAGCACTACTGGAGCAGTCTTATACCCCACCCCCTATACACTGTACACTGTACACTGTAATAAGATGACCTTGACTCACAGTTTAGGAGATGAGAGGCTTTATTGATCACCATAGAATGCAGCATCAATCAGCGTCATACATAGCCATATTGGCAGTCTTCTTCACCCCGACACTGTACCCTGTCACTTGCTATGCCCTCTTATGCTATATAATCGATGTATAGCATGGTTCTTGGAAGTATTATGAAGGAGATTTATGTTCTTCGGTGTTAAAGTATACAATTCAATTTAAATAAAGGTTTCGAGGTGTACAAATAAATAAATTGTGTTTTACCACCGTTTTACCCAGTGTCTATTACATCACCCTGCCTAACACATTACATTAGTTATCTATGCCTGTTGTTTGTGTCATTTACAACATTCTTAAAAACAGTAAGTTTCCTGTTTGAAAGGATTTTCAATTTTGTTTGACTGCCAGGCAGGTACAGAGGAAAAATATTATCCGACTTTTCTCTGCACATGTGCAATCAGGATGAATTCAGAGCCAAAGTACGGTAAAAAGGTGAGACTCGTCTTCCTATTCCTGTTCTGATTAGTGTTCAAAAGATAACATTCAATTAAATAAGTTGTACCATGATAATAAACTGATAAGATGGACAGACGGACGGACATGAACCAATTGCTCAACTCCGCTTTTCGCTTCGCGTGTGTGGGTTAATAACGATACACGACGATGTCGGTGCAAGCAATGATGACAAGAGAAACCAAACCATTCCAAGCCGAGACCATTTCAGATTAGTAGAAGCTCATCGCACAAGTCTGTCTTAAACAGACAAAAAAACACATTGGTGCTCTCAAACTGCAGTTCAATGAGATTTTATGATTTCGACAACAATGACATAGTCACCCACAAAATCAGGAGGTGAATTCCTCCTTAACGGGAGAGTCAGGTATATCTTCAACAACTTTTACCCTTTTATTCACATGCGAGTGGATGAAACGCTTTAAAATAGTCTCTCAAAGTTTAAAATTTAAATCTATCCAATGTTTTTTTTGTTTGCATTCCATCTCTACTTGCCTGTATGTTTATTTAACCCATCGTGTGCTATTGTTTAAAAATCATAAACAAAGGCCGCGTTATAAACAAGAAACTATAATAACAAGCAGTATCGAGCCAACATTGCAGCCCAGACGACGACTGAACAAGCTCAAGCATTTCACATTGGACCCAACCAAGGTCAACAGTCAAGTCTCCGAAGTAGGACAAAATGTAGCACAGTGAGAAAGTTTCAATTATTTTCTGTTCCTATTTACAACAAGCAGACAAAAAAAATAAAGGAAGAAGAATACCTTTTCCTCTCTCTCCTCGACCCTGCTGTAATCCTCACCCTTGTTGTGAAATTGCTGTAGAGAAGCAATAGAGAAGGAACATGAGGGATAGTTTGTTAATAATAGAGAAGCATGAACAAATTACAGGTTCAGACCAAGTCAGAATTTCCTCTCACCACAAAGAACCACATTTTATGGGATCCGTCAAAACATCTTTGGATTATAACAGAAAATAAAGCAACTGGTCCCTTCAATACGACAACGAAATACCCCATCGACGTCCATTTGGGTGTGACGTGCGGACAAAAATGTTATGAAAGGTCAAACTTTGTTGGATGACAACTCAACGGTATTTTAACCTTGAAGCAAATGTTTTCTACACTTATTGCATTACAGACAAACATCTAAACATATTCATATTAATGAAATACAATTCCGAGACTTACCCAGAAAATGCATTGGCAAAATTGTATTTCAGATTTAAAATCAAAATAAACACAGCATATGGACAATAATAATAATAATATAAGTATTAAAGTACTATGCAGTACTGAAGAGAGAAATATTTGCAGCATTGGAGTATTACCATTTCCAGAAGGCTGTAGCGAGTGATAGTAACTGACAAGGTAACCAAAGCTCCGGCAGTGACCTTATCTGTGTCTTCGTCGTCCAAAACTGTGTACAGCGAGTCACAAGGAACAGCACGTCACGGTCTGGCAATAATGCAAGGCTAAGGCATATAAGGCATACGGAACAACCTTTTCTCTTGATGGTATTTAACCTCAAATGCAGTACTTGCAAGTAAACTCGTATAATCTTTCCTATGCAACCAACAGTATACATCATAATCACTCGCAAGCAGTCCTTTCCTCCCTCACCTTTTAGCTCCCCATGCAGTGCCACACTTGGCATGGTCTTGAGCACCCGCGATATGGTGGTCAACTTGTCAATATCGCAGTGATCGGAAAGGAGGGCCTGACGATTGGCTGAGCTGATCGACGCCAGTTCCCGCAGGCCGCGCATGCCCTGTACGACCATGACAAACACAAGCAGTTTCAGCTGCGCAGTTAGTCATCTAACTGAAAAACACTTTCAATGGCGATAGAAGGGCAAGAAAGAATTGGATGCAATCAGGGGTCACTGAGAGAAATTAATTAATTAAGTTGAGGGGGTGGGGGGAAAATTAAAAAATTGGTGGGTACATTTCATTTTACCAACTGCACAGAATTCTCTCATTGTTTGTCACAGTGTGACCACTCCTCATTTTCATAAATGCCAAGGTGAGCCAAAGAAAAAAGCCAAGAATTCACAAGGTTTCGGAAAAGCGATGATAATAGAAAACCTATATGCCAAGAAAACCTATCGAAAACCAAGACACCAAGGTGAACAACGAATAGCCAGGATTTTGTGAAAAGAGCCAAGGAGTGGTCACACTGGTTTGTCATATTATAAAAGAGATACGGAAAGAACTGGAGAGTTCATGGAACAGACTACGCATTCTTGACAAAAAGAGGATATGGGCGGAGTCTGAGAGCAGCAAATTTGATTGGTTAAGATGATATAAAATGCCGTAATATTTTGGTCAAGTACAGATAAACAAAAAGGATTTTGAAAGTGCCAATCAGGCGATTTGTGTTCTCCAGTGTTCAAGTACATGATTTAATTTAAAAGGAATAAAGACTTTAAAGGTTGTAGAAAAAAAGTTTTTTTTCGAAATTTATCACCGTTGATGCAACGACTTTTACACCACCTTATTTAACACTTATATTAGTTCTTCGTGCCTGTTGTTTGGATCCGTTATGACTACAAAAAAAAATGATCTCACTCCTTCCTGTCTTGTGCATGCGCGATCGGGACAAATTCAGTCAAAGTTCTGCTAAGCTTCAGGTTCGTTTACTGATTCATGTTCAAAATATAACATTCACTTGAAATCAAGTTGTTCCTCGATCAAAAACTAACGTTTGTAGACAGAAAGACAGACAGACAAAACGGTAGGCGGACATGGGTAGTCGCCTACCCAATAGAACCTGACGCGATGGGCCCGTTCGAAGGGGAATGACCTGAAGATTAAGCACAAGAAAATTCATGATTCTAACTTCAAGGGTTAATGCTGCAGATTGTTTTTTTTGTGAAAATACCCCCCACATTTAGAGGTTTTTCAGCCGTTGCTAGGCAATGGAGGTGTCCATAGCAATGGTTCTTTCTCACACATAACTAGGACATACCATGAACCTACCATACCAGTTTCATGTATATCTGACTCAGTCTCTGAGATATAACGAACTTCGTTTTTTTATTGTTTTCGACCAGGGTTCATTCAAAGTCTATCTTCTCCGACAGTTTTCATAGGATCCGGCTGGAAATTTTTGACAATATGGCTGTATGTACTGCCCACAGTCGCTTGTGGCCAGATTTTTGATTTTCGAAAAAATTAATTTTTTATGATTTTTCAAAATTTTCAAAGTCCCGTTGCTAGGCAACGGTGGTGTCCATAGCAATGGTTCTCATTTGCACACAACTAGGTCATGGTATGAACCTACCAACCAAGTTTCATCGAAATCACCATTGTATTAACGGAGCACTGGACCGAACAGAGGGACAGACAGACAGACAAACAAGCAGGTAGGCGGACATGGGTAGTCGACTACCAATAGAACCTGACACGATGGGCCCGTTTGATGGGGAATGACCTGAGGATTAAGCACAAGAAAATTCATGATTCTAGCTTCAAGGGTTGATGCTGCAGATTGTTTTTTTCATGAAAATACCCCCACATTTAGAGGTTTTTCGGCCGTTGCTAGGCAATGGAGGGGTCCATAGCAATGGTTCTTTCTCACACATAACTAGGACATACCATGAACCTACCATACCAGTTTCATGTATATCTGACTCAGTTTCTGAGATATAACGAACTTCGTTTTTTTATTGTTTTCGACCAGGGTTCATTCAAAGTCTATCTTCTCCGACAGTTTTCATAGGATCCGGCTGGAAATTTTTGACAATATGGCTGAATGTACTGCCCACAGTCGCTTGTGGCCCGATTTTTGATTTTTGAAAAAATTAATTTTTTATGATTTTTCAAAATTTTCAAAGTCCCGTTGCTAGGCAACGGTGGTGTCCATAGCAACGGTTCTCATTTGCACACAACTAGGTCATGGTATGAACCTACCAACCAAGTGTCATCGAAATCGCCATTGTATTAACGGAGCACTGGAGCGAACAGAGGGACAGACAGACAGAGACAGACAGACAAACATATCGACGGAAAAGTGATAATAAGGGAAGAACAAATTTCAAAAATTAAAAAAAAATTTAAAAAAACATTTCCGACTGGATCGACTACCCAACAAAGTGAACCAATTGCTGAACCTAACTTTTCGCTTCATGCACATGGGGTAAAAACCCACAGCTTCCATCCAAAGGTGATAGTAGCCTGCACCAAGAATGGGCACAGGAACAGGAAATTGGAAGCAGTATTAAACACGGATGGAAGAGAGTGAACTCATGGAGCACCCATAAGAGTCAACTCAGGATCCATTGCCATTTGCAATTTGCATCGATGATCAAGATAGGGTGGGGATAAGTTTGTACAAATTTGAATAGCACACTTAGCTAGGGGCTCGAGGAAATGGTTGGGATGGAGGAGAAGTTGGTGGATAATAGTTTGGATTTTTAAGGAGAATGGGTCAAGGAATAAAAGATAAAATTACATGTTGCGAAATGTTAACGTAACGGGATTCAGTAAAAAAAAAAAACTGGAGTAATTCGACAGCGCGCAGTCGACGGGTATGCCTCCGCTCTCCCGTACAAACACTTGAGTATTGACATATTTGACCCTTGACCTTTATCATATCTGGCCCAAAATTGAATCAGTTAATTTCCCTGTCTAACTTTACCTTTGTACCAAGTTTGATGAAATTCTGTCCAATATTTGAGTTAGGGCGTAAACAGTAAAATTTCAGTTTGACCTTGACCTTTGACCTACATCACATCTGGCCCAAAATCTAATCACTTAATTGCCCTGTCTTACTTTACCTTTTTCCAAGTTTGATGAAATTGTACAATTTGCTTCTTGAGTTATCGCGTAAACGAAAATCCGGACGGACGGACAACCTGGAAACATAATGCCTCCGGCACCCTTGGTGCGGAGGCATAAAAACAAAATTAACTCACAGGGATAATTTATTGGAGAGAGAAAGATTCTACAGGAAGTAGATCAGGCCGTAGATGAAGGAATGAGTGCAGAAGAAACCATCAATCAGTGTGCACAGTGTGAGGCAGCAATGAAGAGAGCAATACAACCCGAGGATGCATCAGGGTGGGAATTTGGTTTGTCTGAAGTAGTGGTGTTCATGTTTTAACAGGTCTGGTTCAACTGCATCTACTTCTGTTCACCATATTACAGAACGGATGTAATTGCATTACAGAAAGTTCAGTGAAGATAAACTTGAATGTCGATCGGGGACTAAGAGGCAGTTAAACAATATTATGAGGATGGTTCAAAGTTGACCAGGGCTTTTGTTTCGGAACATCTAATCAAGATGGTAACGAGTGAGATAACAAAGAGGGTGGAACAGGGAATAATTATGAAATTTGAGCTCAATGAAATTATCTAAGATCAAGCCTGTTGACGATTACACATTCGCTGCACAGTATGGTGACAATTGCCTCTCAAGGCCACATTCATCAAACAGCATTTTTTGAGGAAGTTTTTGACACCTTGAGGGTGTTAATGTCAAGAGTGATGCATGCAGCAATTGCAACATACATCCAAACAAATTCCACAATGAACGCATATCATAAAGATGTTTACGATAATGAAGGTATCGACAAAATAAGTGCGGAAGAGTTTTCCAGCAGAGTGTAGAGCAACAGGGCCAGGGACCACAGCCGGAGAGTAAATAAGAGAGTTGGGACGATAGTAAAGCAGGGGTCTTGCACTCAGAGTAGTTAATGCATGGAATGGTCTTCCTGGAAAGGTAGTGGCTCAGAAATGGTAGATAAGTTTAAATTTGAGCTATATGGGTACTTAGACGTGTTCGGAATAGAGGGGTGCATGTATATTAGCAGGAATGAAAGGTAGTTGAGGTTTGAATCAATGAGTTATAGATAATAGATATGCGTCATGAATGTGATGTTTGCGAGAGGGTCTCATCAAAAGGTGAACGTATCATTAGTATTTGCTCATTCCTCAGCCTCGAACAAGGAACAAACGTTGCAGCCCACCCCCACCCCCACCAAGAAAATCTGAAAAAAAAGTATATATATATATATATATATATATATATATATATGCAACACACTGGTGATGTCTGTGCCTGTCACACTGTTCTCGTACCCACTCGTCTGCCTTCCCACCACCCACACCTCCCAGTGAATTTAAGTCGATAAGTTTACAGATTTCATTAATGTGTTGATGGGCCACATGATGGGCCAAATGGTCTCTTCCTGTGTCAATGTTCCTTGGGTATCCTTGTGTATGAAAGCTTCCACTCTGATGAAACAAGTGTCCAAAGCTGGAGTACAGGCATTGTGCCATGACCTCAAAAAATTGCAACAAAAACTCTCACTTGCATCACACCAAGGAAGGTGACCTCTGATTATACAAAAGTCTTAAGACTAAAGGTCTTAAGAAATCTTGTGAGGAAAAGGTCCTGAAATCAGAACTTTTATTTTTTGGATTGTGGGAAAGCAGATGAAGGAACTGTCAGACACACCCATGCTTCAGGAGATGCCGATCTCCTCGTGCAAAAAGCTGTGGAGTCTGCTACATCATCAACAGTATGCTGGTCAGTGATGACACAGACCTCCTCGTCCGACCATGTAAGCTTAGTCTGACCTGTTTTTCCACTCGAAGAACACAAAGACTCCTCGCATCTGAAATATCAAGGTGGTCAAGAACTAGCTTGGTCTGAACATATGCAAACACATCCTCTTCCTCCGTGCTGTCCTTGGATGACGCAACATCTCGTCTCTACAGGATTGGGAAAGGAGCTTCCCTCAATAAATTCAAAACAAGTGGACACTTCTGTGTGCAAGTCAAGGTGTTTGATGCACAGTCATCTTCTTCCGATGATGTAACTGCAGGAGAGAAAGCCTTGGTGATCCTCGACAATGGGAAACCCAGTGAAAAGCTAGACTATGTGGCACAAGTGGTTCTGTAAGAAGGTGGCTTCAAGCACGTCTCACGTTCAATAACAGAGCTTACCACTTACATCAGCAGCAGCAAAGTACCCGAGCCACCATGTGTACTTTCAGGTTTAAGAGTAGAAGGGATCTGGGGACAGACTCCTTCCCAAAGAGTGGGGATGGTAAGACAGCGACGAGGGGCTTGTCCATCTCCAGACAGACCTAGTTCCTGCTTATGAGGAGCTGCTGTGGGTCATCAGGTGCAACTGCCAGACCGACTCCAGCAGCTTGAGGCGCACAAGCGAGAAGCGTGAGGCTGAGTGTACTCCTGCTTGTGGAAACTGCAGTGGATCTGGTTGGACAAACACAACACAGCTGGCATTTGGTGAAGATGAAGATGATGACATTGTTGGCTTCTCAATTTTTTTTTTTTACATTGAAACAGGTTACCCATGGTGGGGAGATGCTGGTAATAGGGCTACTATTCATCTTCGATGCAGATCTATGCTGCTCTTGCATCATCTAACATATACATGTTCAGCGTCAAGTTCTCTTCTCTGTCGACTCTTTGGTGTATTCTGAAAGCTCTCAGTATTATGTTTTATCATTACTACTCCTGCCAGTTGATGTTGTTCAATATTTGGATTTTCATTCTTAGCTCACCTGTACTTAAGTCAGCTGAGCTTATGCGATTGAGCAGTGTCCATTGGTGAGTGAGTCAGTCAATCAATCAGTCTAGAAACACTTCAGTCATTATCGCTTGAAACAAACACACAATTTTGATTAAGTGGCCCCAAGTTTCATATCTGATGCCGAACAAAGATGTATTGACCGCATCAAAATCTGCGCTCACTTAGGGGGTCTACGGGGGTTATTTTTGACCCCGCCCCACCCAAAAAAATAAGCATTTGCTTTCTTCTCGGAAACTACACAAACGATTTTGTTTAAACTTGACAACAACATCCTTCACCCGTCACGTACCAAAGTGTATTGACTGCATCAAAATCTGCACTCATTAAGGGAGTCCACGGGGGGGGGGGGGTTCTGACCCCTTAAAATAGGTATTTGCTTTCTCCTCCAAACTATACACAGAATTTCAATGAAACGACCACAACCTTCATCACCCTTGATGTCTGAAAGTTTGTTCACGGCATTAAAAAAAAACACTTCAGGGTCTAAAGGGGTCTGCTGGGGGTTTGAGTGACTGTTGCCCCTGATCCAGGTGAGCTTCAGGACAGGCAGTCTTATTTTTTTAATTAGTTTGTGCAATGGCAAACTGCAATAATTACAAATGATCTTCAGTGTCTTATTTCATCATTTATAACAATTATGTAAGCTTCATTCCTAACTTGTTGACTTTTGTCATCATGTACAGTATGTGTCAAGAAGATAGTATGTATCTCAGTATTGCCTTTTACTTCATTATTTTAGTATGAAATGTTTTAGCCATTAGCTGGGACTGCCTCTTAGTCCTTCAAACCCTAACTGCTTGCCAACAGTTTCAATAAAAGTCAGTATCTCACAGTCCATTGAAATCTTCAGATAGGCTTTAACATGTTTAAGGAAGGATAAAATGTGGAAGAATGATATTTTGGGTTGGGGTCATGTTCCAGTGATTTTTCACGGGTTTCCCCTTCGATATAGAATCCTTTAAGATTTTCTATATGCGATGGAGGACATATTCAGGAGTATAAAAGAGTAGATACTTTTTGTTGCAATTTGTTCAAGGTTGACCAAAGATTTTTCATGAAATGCCTGAATGAGAATACCTTGAGAAAAGCAAGGGAATTTTTTTTTCTTCTCAAAATGCATGCAAGTTATAAACAAGTATTTAACAAAACTCAACGGCAAACTAGAAGCACCCTCATACATACATGGCTGAAAGAGAAGGGAAAGTTTTTGCCCATTACAAATGGAGTCAAAACCAATGTTGGGAGGGATTGGGGGGGTGGTTTTGAGGAGGGGATGGTAAGAGGAAAGGTTTGCACAATTTAAGGTCTTGGGTCCTCAAAAGGTGCAAAGATTGGGATCGACCCTATTAATCTGTTGTCGATAAAAGTTATCCCATTTTTGGACAATCTTTTTTTCATGTCCTTTCGTTTGAGATGACTGCTTCAAAAATGTTCAAGTCTATTTTTGCCTTCTTGAAAAAACAAGGACAAATGTGTCCAAGAGCCACGTCCAAGAAGAAGAAGAAGAAGAAGAAGGAGAAAGAGGAGGAGGAGGAGGAGGAGAAGAAGGAGAAGGAGGAGGAGGAGGAGGAGGAGGAGAAGGAGAAGGAGAAGGAGAAGGAGAAGGAGAAGGAGAAGGAGAAGAAGAAACAACTTCCGATATTTCGTCACGTGCCTTGATTGAGCCAATAGCGAGACCCGTCATGGACGATCGTCGTTCATGATGAGAAAATCGTGTATTTACGAAATTATAACACATTAAATGAAATAATCTTTAAATAGTAGCGTGAACCTTTCGAAACTTTAAAGCAAATGTCCGAATATATTTAAAAGTTCATGATAGACGCTCTCAAAAGGCACCGTTAATGCGAGGATGTGTACAGGTGTTTAGTATTTAAGGAGATCCGGATCCTGTATATAAAAGAGCCGAGTCCTAAAGGTTTTGTCTTCACAAGAACAAGAAGAAGAACAAGAAGAAGAAGAAGAAGAACAAGAACAAGAACAAGAACAAGAAGAACAACAACAACGCAGAGCTCTCTTAGAGCCACGTCTCGCGTAAAAATATTTAATTGTTATCGGTGAAATCTTCCTTTTGGAGGTATTCAATATGGAGACTCCTGAAAACAGGAGGTTGGGGGACGGAAATGTTCCTAAAGGGGTTGAGGTTAAAAAAAAATAATAATAATAATAAAGAACTCACATGGTTGGAGGGAGGGGGGGAGTGAAATTTTCTAAAAGGCAAAGTTTAAAATGTGTTTTGCAGTTAAAATGGACCTTGCGAACTGAAAGGTGACGAGCGAGGTCTTGTGAGAGGAAAGGCAGCTGGAGAAGAGGTGAACTGTTATCCCACTGGGACTGGACGATCATCTGAGATACCCTCATAATCGATTCAATCGTCTGCAGGGGCACGGTGTCCGACGATGCTGGAAGGGCAGGTATCAGGGATGATGTGAGGGTGTCAAAGAAACTTTACCAGGAGGAAATATCAAAACAAGAAAAGAAAAGGAGCATCAAAAGGTCAAAACATTGAAGTGAAATTGATGAAAAGCAAAAATGATGTCGAGTAAACAAAGTTCACTTCAGAAAACTTCTCCAGGAAGCCAAGCATCTCCGGACAACCATATTGGGGGCATCGAGATCAAGGACCGATGAGGAAACCTTACCTCCTCTGTACTTTGCAGCTTGGTTGAGTTGCCAAGCAAGAGACACCATCTCCTGGAGTAACGCCGGGGAGAGTGCCAGGACAAACCTGCGGTCTATCAGAGGAAGGGATGTTATGAAGGGGTAATGATAAGAAAGTTGGATAATTCTCACGCCGACAGATGAGTACATGATGATCCAAATGAAGTCAGACTACTGCATGAACATGAAAAACAAATTTGATTAAGGTGTGGAGCAAATGTGATGGGAATTTTTATGGTTGCCCAAAATGGAACAGAGGGTATAAGGAGGTATCTTGTACCTTGCTCAAGGGTGGTTGGGTTGAGAGGGAGGCGAGCGAGGTGAGCAAGCAACAGTGCACGAGCTTTGATACTGTACGGGTAGCACAATGGAGGGTCCCGACCCCCTTCGCCAACACCACCCAAAGCCTTGATCAGCTGGTGGGCACAAGGAAAGTTCACAATTAAACAAACTTGTGTTGTTTCAGACTGTCATAAATTCTTTATGAGTAACTCTTAGACAGTGTATCGAATTCAGTGCATAGTTAATACTGGTATACTTAAGATTTGACACAGAATTTTATATATATATATATATATATATATATATATATATATATATATATATATATATATATATATATATATATATATATATATATATAAAATATACACAACTCTTTAATGTTTGTTGAGGTGAGATGTTGATTGTAAAAGGTGTGCAATGTAAGATGTGACAAGTAATAATATTTTAGTTAGATTTTACAGCCTGTGGAAAGATTCACGAACTGCTTCCGGATATCACATTATCTCACAGTATCGAGCAGTTTCAAGCTTCTTCGAGCAAAAGAACCATTTCGTATTCACGAGTAGTTTCTTATGGAGAAGGAGGGGGGGAGAGGTGGGGAGAAGATTTCAGAAATTTATGTGAGCTGTGTATATGTGGCAGAGCAGAGCCGGCCGGAAGGATGTGAGCCCAAAGAGCCAGTCACCATTCACTGTGCTGTGTACGACACCGTGCCGGTGTGTTCGTGTAGCGCTTCAAGTGCAAGGTGGTCGTTCGGGTTTGACAAACCTGTGGGATCTCCATGTCATCCTGAGGTCGTGTTGGAGCAGCTTTGTTGTAATATGGACAGAACTCTGATGCAGCAGCAAGGAGACACAAAACTCCTGCAGCAAACACCCAGCAAGTAATCCCCATTGTGGTCTCAATCCCTCCATAATCGATCTTTGCCAACCATACCATCCGCTGCCCCATTCCCATCAAACCCCTAATAATGAAATGTCGTATACTTTTATAGTCTATCATGGCACAGTCCTGGTAGAAGGAGCACTTGGTGCAAGAAGAGCACTTTTGGTGCACAATGTCGTTTTAACGAACAAATTTGAACTCTATATAATGAGCAGAGAAATGTAGATTTTTATTTTTGTCCAAAGATTTAGATATTCTGGAAAAATTGAGTAAAACTCTCTATTAGGGAGAGTTAATTAAATATGATGATGGACAAATAGGAACTGGAAGTCGAACCACACAACAAAAATATTTTTCAAGGGGAGATGAGGGGTGGCAATGTGATGGTGGTACAATATGTTCATGCGCTGAACACAATGGAGAGCAATTTTTAAATATTTTCTTGTGGGGTGGAGGGGGATGGGGGTGTCGGAAGACCCAGCAAAAGAACATTTTTATACAATAACTGACACACAAAGTTATTTGTTTGTGCTCGTGAGAATCTAGCGCATTCAATAATACACATAATAATCTTGCTTCACCTGATTTTTCATTCCCATCGAAGTACTTAGCTCACACCGCTGCCCATACATCCTAAAGTTCCATCTGTACATCTTTTGTTGTTTCGTTAAAATAAAGTGTGAACAGAATAAGAAATCAAGCTATTCATGGTATGTATCAAAGAAACCAGAGCACCTGCCTGAGCTCCTGTGAAACCCTGACTATGAGTACCAACTATGAGAAACACCAACTCTGAGTACAGTACCAAGTACTACATGAAGGCGTCAAGAGGTGTACTTTGAGAACGTCAACATTCAGATGGACTTTAAACTGTGTAGGGGAAAGAAAAAAAAAAAAAAAAGGAACACCAAATGCACACTCTGCAAGAAAGTTAGATCGTGTCTGACAGTGATCAAGATATCGAAAAAAGCTCATCAGCAGTGCAGTGCAGCAATCAAAATGTAACAATCCAAGGTCAGTGATCAGGCTTGAGCATTGTGCATGCTCTTATCTTGGAGAAGCACAGAGGTGGTAAGGCCTTAGCAATGCGTGCGGCATGAAGCCAATTACTTGCAATCTGAACTGGGCCAATTACTTGCTTGGAAGCAATAGTACTGCGTATGTGACAGACAACAAACCAACTAACAAGCAAACAACCTCCAACCTGGCATATGTGCATGACATGTACACGTACATTGCCTCCTGGAAACCAATTAAATCAATCGGATTGATAAACACACTCGCCAATTTTTTCATTTTATTTTTAAAACAAATTGAGACGGACGTTGCACATTTTCAAGCTTCCGTCGCTGGCTTGTTCGCAAACTTTTTGGCACTGCCATTCTGACATCCTATTGGCTGAAAAGCATGTATGATGTCAGACATGTTTCATAGCCAATATTTATATAATACTAGCTGAATGCACCTGGCGTTGCCCGGGTTCTTTTTGAATGAATTTAATCTTCTGTACATAGGTCTGACGTGAGCCCAGTATCAGTTCCCAATTGGGGCCACGGCAGTCATAGCCTGGGGGGGTTGGTGAGGGGAAAACACCACCCCCCCCCCGGCCGCGGGGCCTCGCCATCTAGCCTCTGACCTTCCTGGGGCTGGTCCCGACATTTTTTGTTTCAGAGGTTTCCTCCGATCTTTCACTGTTCAGGAGATTAGCACGTACAGAGCCTAAGGGGGTTATGCGTCACCACACAGGGGGTGGTGCTGTGTTAAATTAGGTAGGGTTTAAGGACAATTTCTTCAAGTATGTGATTGCCCCCTGTGACCTTCTCCTATGTTTCTGCATTTCAAGACCGGCGATAAAAAGGGATCACGTCCTTAAAACAACAACCACCGAGCTGCACGTCAAATGAGGCAATAAACCCTGCCTCCAGGGATGACAGCAAACCATGCCCCTGGAGTGGATGACTAATGGGCATGATGTCAGAGAGGAAGGGGGAGTTAGGTTCAGAGCAGGACACGAGAAGGAGCAGAACAGAAGCGAGTGAGGCAGGAGATGGCAGTTGGAAGAGAAGGGCATTATGGTTGGCTTTCCCTCAACACGGTAATGAAAGCCGCACGATTTTTGTGTTCGTGCTGAGGTGAAATGGCTCGTGTGGTGGAGCAAAATGCTGGCCATTGACTGTTGGCCGGGTGGTGTGAGACCAACCTCGAAGCCTCATGTTGTGCCATCTTGGAAGGAGACAGGGCCATTCTGCAGAGCAGTGGCGTTGGCAAGTGCAATTGACGAAAGAAGCTGCATGGTGGGTTCTGAGCCCTAGTGTTGAGTATCACTGCCCAAATTGCCTGCTGTACATTTCCCGCCCAGAGAGCGGCTGGCGCCATTTTGGGTGCATTTTCCCCACACAGTGACGACGAGGTTTGGCGACCTTCAAGATTTAGAAATTCATCCCTGGGCACACAGCTAAGTGACGGGATAAAGGAGGGATTTTTATTTTATTATCTTGTTCCCTTGTCTGTGTGGAGGCGTCACAAAATTAGATTCAGTTTACCTCACGTTTCATCATTATTATCCCATTTTGAATTACGAGTACGTGCCCGTATGTGCGTGCCTGTACGTGGAAAAAAAATAAAAATAAATAACTTTCAAACCGCGTGCCAGAAACAACTACACAGGCCATTCCTTCGCTCTCGTGTGACCGTACGTGCGTGGCCATACGTGCAACCCCCCCCGCCCCCCCCTCCAAAAAAAAACTTTCAAACAACCACACAGGCTGTTCCTTCGCTCTCATAAACGACGACTGGATTGGGGAATTGTGTTGATCTATAAATGCTGATAAGAAATTGAGAAATTATTAGAATACAGTAAGTCATCACTATCCGGAAGTAGTGCGTGCCCGTACGGAATGTTAACATGCATTCCACGAATTATCGCTTGCATTGAAGTAACACCTGCTGTGATACTTTCACACACAGAGTTAATTAAAATCAAGTTTACCTCCCTGTCTTTGCTTGCCATGACATTCGCTGCCATTGACCATTGCCACTCATACGTCACGGTAACTAAATGGCGCCCTTTCCCCCATCGGCCACGCCTACGCAGAAACGTGTCTTGTCATTGGTTTGGTAAATAAATGGCCATAACTCGGGAACCACTTGTCTGATTAATATCAAACCTCGAAAAGGCACATACTCAGGTCCCCAGCAATATACCTAGCCAGTTTCAATTAGATCGGACCAGTGGTTCTCGAGAAACAGCGGTCACACACAGACACACACATTGCTGGAATTACAGATAGATTACCATTGTAAATATTTGATATATTTTCATTAAACACCATATATATTTAAGTTGCTTATGTTATCTATTTGTCGTGGGTTTGAGTATAAACCCTTGTGATGTGCTTCCGTGTGCCTCTGAACTTTCCTTGAAGTTTTCTTAGTATGCATGCAAAGTTTCAAGCTGCTAGGTTTTATTGTTGTGGAGGAGACACACACACGTACATGCACGCACGCACGCACGCACACATGCACACACTTTGTCCCAGAAAACATCGCCTTTTATCGATCGAGAAAAATGCAGATTTCTTCACGACACAAAAGCAATCTTTATGACTGCAGAATCTGTTGAGAATAATTTCATTAAAATACATTTCCCCTAGTCCCAGGTTAAAAAAAGGTTAATGAATATTTCAATCAAAACAATAAGAAGCCAATCAAAGCTGGAAAATAGAGAACCATTTCCACAAACCATTTCCAACATTGCAAATAAAATCCATTCAGTGGAAAAGCAGAAGATGCAAATAAGCAAAGTTGTTTATTCAATTGGGTCTAAAATGACGCATAGCACACCATTCGGGATGCAAACGTACTCTTTGGTGAGAGCATACGATGACGGTTGAGGTGGAAAACAAAGAGCTGTGTTGTGGACAGCAGTATTTGATCCCCAGTGTACCGCATTGACCTGTACCACCACGTACCCTGGGGGAGATACATTGGAAGACTTCACCACAAATAATCAATTCGTGTTTGGCGAAAGCAATGGGAAGGACAAGGAGCGAAAGATAGGTTGGTCAGAGGAATAACGGGATAAGTGAAAGAGATGATGATAAAGCTCAAGGAGGAGCTGATACACATTAAATGCTACAAGAGATGGAATTGAACAGATAGTAACGGTATCATGAAGCAAACATTTCAATACAAGAACCAGTCAAAAACATTTAAACAATACTGGCAAAAAAACGTACAATAAGTCCTTTGACAAAAAAAAAGAAAGAAAAAGACTGGAAGAGTTTAAATAAGAGAGGTCAGTTTCTCTTTCTTTTTCACTCATGTATCTGTGGACCCCCCTCATCACCATCATAATGCACCATGTCCTACACAGTGTTGGTGCTGCTGAAGGAGTTTCTAGGCCACAATCTTGGTGGAGTCGCCACTCCGACTCAGGTAGTCAGGGCAGGAATGAGGAATTTGCTCATGGTGCCGGCGACAGCTCGCCTCCTCTTTGCGAAGGACACCGTGGGCGACAGGACACACAAAGGACAAAAAGTTCACCAACTCATGCTAGCAGACGGGGCGCCCGATTTAATGTCCATCCGAGAGATGTCACACATGATTGATGAATCACCCTACCCATGAAACAATGGGATGACAGTTTATAGCTGGGTCGAGATTCAAACCCAGGTTCGACAGCTCAAAGGTGAGTGTGCGTACCTCTAAGTGATCCTGCTACCAAGTTTCTTTAGGATCCACAAACACAAAACAATTATCTTTAAATCCAACGAAGGTTCCTCCCAACGAAGATATATTTTCATGTCAATCGGTGATGGAATCGATGACTTTTGATGATTAACACTTACCACGGCAGTGGGCAGAATAACCATGAAGGCGAGGGCATATACACCAAGTACCTAGAGAAGAGGAAAACAAATCTCAAATGGAGGAATTTTGATTCCAAACCAGATAAATCAGGGCTTTATGCAGGTCCTATTACCTCTACACAATGACAGAAAAAAAAAACATAAAAAAAAACAAAACAAAAAAAAAACCAACCCAGAAACAGCAATAACCTGTGATGTCGTCGAGCTAAGCTGCCTTCGATCTTCAAATAGGTTTGCAAAACAAAACCTATACACAATATTTCAAGCTGGATGGGTGTCAGACAGTTGTGTATCTCTGTTAAACCCCCTCCAAACACTGTTTACATGGATATGAATCCATGGTTTACTCCTGCTGCATCCATGGTTTACTCAACAGGGATGGTAGGTGACTGGTCTCTCCATTGCAAACCATATCTCCAGACCTCCCTTCTACCCACACCCTCTCTACCCCAACTCTCCTCCCTGGTGTTTTAACTACTGCCCTTGCTTGAGATCTATTAATCAATTTTAGAATCACACCATCTCAACTTGATCCTATGTTGGTTCACCAAGTTTGCGGTAGTAATTTTCGTGATAATACAATATCTGTGTTTGGTGTCTTTCGTCATATCTCCGCTCAGGACTTCCAAACATCTCCATCAAAATATAGCCGACGTGTTATTTTTTTTTCATATCGCTGCGCCTGGTTTGCGATTACGAGTTATTTTGTGATTTAAACCCTGTTTGTAATTGTTATGATGGAGGTGTCTCCATTTCCCACCATCGGGTAACTCTAAACAACAGGGAGCTGTTAGCAAAAGGGGCAGAAAGCAATTAGCATAAATAAATAAATAAATAAATTTTAAATCAACCAATTGCCCCTCGGCTATGACCATGACCCCGAAAACTTCGGACCCTACCGATCTTCACAAATATGCATTTTTCACTATAGGAATGGGTAGGATTATAACCCCAAGCATACGAGGTCTCGAAGCTGCCGCAATATGCTTAGTTGAGGACAGTTTTCCAACACCTCATGCATGGGACATTATATAAAGCCATGGGAGCAGGAAAACTGCAAAATTTCTTGAAAAAAAATGGCCAAAAGAAAAATCCAGCAAAATGCTAAAAGTGCTCAGAATTCCACGTAAAGCAGGTCCTCAAAGCAGCAACGTCAAAGTAAATTATATTGATGAAACCTTCATTATCGTCGAGGAATTACTGTGCCTTAAACTTAAGCTCAGCAGTGAGCATTTTCTTCGAGGGAAATTTTTAAAGGTCAAAAAACTACAGATTAAGCCTTTTGCCCTCAAGAAACTTGGATATATATGTGTATGTACACACACACACACACACACACACACACCGGCTCGCTACGCCCGCCTCTCCACACCCACACGTCGTTGCAGAGATTGATGTCACAGAGTTGCTGTGTTGTCTGGATTTACATAAATCATACAAATATTTATTTTGTACAAATATATTTGTAATATAGGTGATATTACATTTATTTGTAATATAAAAAGGTCCAGAACGGTGTAAGCGGTCTAAATGCTGTTGAGGGTCTATTGGGTCTTCTCGGACTTTTGGGTCCTCGGTGACTTTTGGATTATCTGGGTCTTATGGGTCCTTCAAACAGGAATGAATAGGTCTTTGGGGTCTTTGGGAATATGAAAAAAAATGTTTGGGTCCTTCAAACAGATGTTTTGGGTCTTTGGGAATTAATGTTCAAACAAGATATGATCAATAGGAAAATAGTCTTCACGGACTGACGGACGGCTTCATGGCTTCCCGGACAATGCTTTTCGTTTCTATAAACCCAGATATATCCAGCTTTTTTCTTATTTTAACAATGGAAATGTTGTTTTTTTTCTTATTCATGGCTTCCCAGACCATACTTCTCATTTGTGTTTCTACATTTTTCTTCTCTCTCTCTTCCCCCCCCCCCCCACTAGTTTTCCACTGAAAACTAATGGAAAAGGAAGAACTTACCAGCATCGAGTTCTGCTGATCAACAATCCAGGCCGGAAGGGCAATACCAAAACTCATTGCTGTTATGGATAAAAGAGGTCGATGTAAAAACAAAGGCCAAGACGAGCAAGTGCATGCAAGGAGGAACACCATGTACGTCTTTACTCAAAGGATATTTCCTCAATATCATAAGGACTTACCCTGCGGTCCATCTGGATTACCATGGAGCTCCAGGTTTCGCCTCGCTTCTTCATCCGTCAACCTGGCAAGAGTAAAGTATGGTGTCACTGATGCAAGTGCATCAGCAAAGGCAAATGCTCTACCACGAGGCAAACGTCGGGTTATAGCAGCAGGACCTGCACCTTCATGGAGGCAGCTTGCAATGATAAGTCAATGTTTTGGAGACTCTAACCAATGATATCAAACACTAAGAGACAAGATTTTTTTTGCAAAACATTCACTGAAGCTGCCTGCAGGGAAAACAAATTATTTGTGGAGTTGTGCTAAGTGGAGAGAACATTGCTTAAATTAAGCAAATTTAAAGGTGAAAACATGGAACAATACGTGTGCTTGTGTTGGTTTTAAATTAGACAGTATGGCTTACGCCTTGTAGGCCCGGGTTGCTGCCATAAATTTAACGGAGTCACCCCCTCGATCAGGATGAAGTACGAGGCTCAGTTGGCGGTAACGCTTCTTCACCTCCACCACAGATGCATTCTATATCAGGAAGGGAGCGTGAGAGAATGAACCAAAACCAAAATTACAACTATTTAGCAAAGCAGTTTCTGGTCACCATTGGTGAGCCATGAACAAAGAATGCTCAGCATCAAAGTAATTAAAATTTCTGCAGAACACAAGTGTGCAAGATATAATAATGCTATTTGTATCTTCCAGAGCAAACACTGGATGGATATGGCTGCATTCAACCGAAAAGCACTCTAAATTCGAGTGAACACTAGGCCGTAATGAGTTGCAGGCACAAATTGCAAAACTCATGAGTGAGACGTCCCAAGGTTGAGTTTAAACAGGTGTGACTAACTGGGTTACACATGGTATAAACTTCATGATCCATGGCAAATAACATTCGTAATGGCTTAATTATTTGCAGAGTGAACCTTACTATGCCTGGTGTTGGCTTAATGTTTAGGGTGGTGAGCTTGGGATCCTGAGTTCAAATTCTACTTGGCTGTTGAATTAATACCAGGTGCGGTTGACTCAGCCTGTCATCCTTCTGAGGTCGGCAAAATGAGTATGTCAGCTTGCTGGTATCCTGCGTCGGAGTGGCGACCCGTCTAGGATTGTGCCCAGTAGCCCAGGAGACTGCTTAGGCAGTACCAACGCTCTACATCACGTATGGTCCCAATGGATTGGATTGGAACCTTACTGACCCGCACCTCATATCTTACTCTTACACCACACTGCATGACACGTTGCACCACACTCGCACCTCTCACTCCAACACCAGACACCTTCAATTCTTCTCCCTCCTCCCCTTTCCTAAGTGTTTGGGTTGTGTAGGTCCGCCGACTGTGGAAAGTACTACGAGGTTGCTAATCCTCAACAGCCTCTTATCTCTCTGGCCTATCTCTAATTTTCCTTAGTTGTGTGCGTGTGATGGCACCTGTCCTAGGATAGATTAAGATTGTGCAAGTTTATTCGGGGTAATTCTGCAACCTCTTCTTCTTTTGTGATTATTGCATTTCTTATGCCACACAAATTCCTTGCTTTCTCTGCTGTACATTTGTCAATAAATCCCTTACTGTGCCACATAACTTTCCTCACTTTGTTAAATAAATGTCCCTGTTAGAAATGTGCCGAGCTCGTTTTTGTCTTTTCCTCCATTGGTCGAGCATGGTCCGTACCTCAGCATAGCCATTATGTTATCCCCCAAAATCTGCTTATTGGCCGATGCGTACTTGGCAGCTCTGCTCGGCTGCACCTGATACAGTAAGTTAAGTAAGTGCGCATCGAGGGCACGATTCCCCAATAAGACGATCATGTGTTCCTAGTTAAAAGAGTTGTCAGACAGAGGACACGGTCACGTAATTGGCGTTCACACTCGATTAGCGAGCCACCGCGACACGAAGTTATCCGTGTGCGATGGCCTGCGATTCCCGGTGAGTCTGGAGAGGAACCAGGGACAGCCCCTCCCTCATGGCTCCCCCACGACAATACTATAAACCCATTAGACGAGCAAATGTCTTTCTACATTTACATTAATAGACTTTCAAAAAATATTTTTACTTTTATTAATACTGTGGGTAAATGTTGAGCCCAAAAGCAAGAGCCCCCCGGCCCCCTCTCTCCCCAGGTGAAAAAGAAAAGAAAGAAAGATGGGAAGATTATGGTAATTAACTGAGATCCAGACGATTGATTCATGATTTGAAATGTTGCAAGTTGACAGAAGTTGAAACATTGCTGGGGAGGCTGTTCTAAAGAAAGACAATGAAGGGAACGGGGACGGAGGATGGCAACTGGTATAGAGGAAGGGGAGAGTGACGCAGAAAACGTGATGAGTAGAAGCTTAACAGGTATTACGAAGAGAGCAAAGAGAAGGAACAGAAACAGAGTTTGACAGAGCACTGACCGTCATCATAGAGGTACAAGAGGCTCCAGTAGTAGACTGCTTGACAGTCACACTGACAAAATAGGATTGTTAATCAGTCAGACAGCCTTAGCTTGGACGTAATCCAGAATACCAATGTCTGACGAAGGAGCGCCACCCAAACATGGAAGCAATCTTACATCACCCGTCTGACTTGAGATTTCTCGAGGGTGATGAAAGGTGAGCTATGAAGTGGAAACAAAGTTTATTGGAGGCAGATTTGATAATATCGAGGATGTGAAGCTGCCAGGGGAGATTTCTGGAGATGGTGACTGAGCAAAATAATAGAGGAGGACTGCTGGAGTTTAGATCTGGACATAAGAAGAGGGGCAGCTGTCTTGATCTTCCTGTACATTAGGAGGGTTTCAGTCTCGGACCGTTTGAAGGAGACAAACAAGGCTGTCAGAGCTCCATTGGAGGATAAGAATTAGATCATGACTCATGGGGGAGGCAACAGTTGAGAGGAGATTGGCAGCAAGGGACTGGGAAGAGGAGCACTGGGATTTATAACTGGTGGAGGAGTGGAGTTGTCAGCAAAGGAATGAACAGGGTTGTTCGTATTTATGAGGAAGTTATTTATGAGAGAGAGAGAGAGAGAGAGAGAGAGAGAGAGAGAGAGAGAGAGAGAGAGAGAGAGAGAGAGAGAGAGAGAGAGAGAGAGAGAGAGAGAGAGAGAGAGAGAGAGAGAGAGAGAGAGAGAGAGAGAGAGAGAGAGAGAGAGAGAGAGAGAGAGAGAGAGAGAGAGAGAGAGAGAGAGAGAGAGAGAGAGAGAGAGAGAGAGAGAGAGAGAGAGAGAGAGAGAGAGAGAGAGAGAGAGAGAGAGAGAGAGAGAGAGAGAGAGAGAGAGAGAGAGAGAGAGAGAGAGAGAGAGAGAGAGCTGGACCTTGAAGGACACTAGAATGAATGTGTTGGGGGTAAAAAAAAGAGAGCACCATTAATGCAGGTACAGATCGATCGCCCAATGAGAAAGCTGGAAAACCAGGAGCTGAGGCTGAATACTCGTACCATACATTGGGAGGTTCGCTCGGAACTCTTTGTGCCAAACTCAGTCACTCACAAAATGTGCTCACTTTGCCATCACATGCTCTATGATTCATATTTTCACAAAACAGACTCGATCTCATGATGTTTACATTCAGGAGAAAAAGCAAGCAGCATTTATCTATCCATTTTATAATAACAGCACAAAGTGTCCTCTTAAAGTTTATGAAAACATGAAATTATTAAACTTAACTTTGTGCTATGTCTTCAGCTTATTCATAATTTAGCGTGCAATTTTTTTTCAAAAATAATTTAAAAAATAATTTCAACAACACGAACATCAGACATGGATCAAGCAAAAACAACAATTACTTGTACAGGAAGGTGTTACTATAACACTGGAGCAAAGTCTACAGTTGCATAGGTTTGGATTGTGAAGATTTCAGTACAAATTCAAAACAATCAAAAATTAAGATTTAAAGCTTAGCTCAAATCTTTCACGAACCCTCGAGCCAGGCCTGATGTTCAACTAAGATTAAAACAGGAATTTGTGGTTTGTTCATGGTGCCGGCAATAGATTGCCTACTCTTCGCGAAGGACACCGTGGGATCTTTAACGTCCACCAACTCATGCCAGCAGACGGGACGCCCAGTTTAACGCAAACCCGAGGAGAGGCACACACCTTGATGTGAAACAGGGAGACAGTTTATAGCTGGGTCGGGATTCAAGCCCAGGCATGACAGCTTAGAGACGAGTGTGCGTACCGTCCTCGAGGGTAAGGCCATCCTGCCAGTCCATGTCTGATGAGATCTGCTTAAACAATAATTTTCTGGCAGGAGTAAGATGGTGCTTTGACAGCATACTGTACCTGCTCCAGGCCGAGCACAGTGTAAGGATCATACTCTGGTTCTGACTGCAACCCTGTTGCCCTGGTGAGCAGCAGTGCCACTCCTATCCAAGCAACCAGAACCACAAATTTCCTGCAATTTTGACAGGTGGGCAAAACGAACGAGTCAGTGACACAATATGTTGAAAGGAAGTAAATTTGTGAATCGACTCAACCAAGGGAATGTGGGCACCTCAACTGGCTTTTCCACTTCCCTCCTTGCTGTTCACTTTTCAGTTGGAACCAGAGTGTGTGGTGGTGCACAGAACGGAGAGAGGCCAGCCGTTCTCTCTCTGAGTGAGCAAAGGAAAGGAAGAACGACAGAAAAGGCAAGGAAATCCACAATTTATTGAGAAACAAGACATTTCTGTCCAAGCACAAGTTCATCAGCTTTAAAATGCATTGAGCAGGCAGACTCATCGTATCAAGTTAACGTCTCCTGTTTGATGCATGCTGGTGAATATAAAAAGAAGAAACAATAATTTTCACACGCATGAACATCGGTAAACATTTCTCTCTCAATCCACTGTACTCGATTCTCCAATTCCCAATGAAACCGATACACTTTTCCCACCTCCACAAGTTCCCTTCCTGCTGAACTGCCACCACTTGAGACAAAAGAACCACCCCACCCCCCCCCCCCCCCATCCTGTTACGTCCTACAATTTTGTCCCACAATTCGGTGCTGCCTCAGTGTGTGAATCGCTCGTCTTTCTTCTACAATACAGAAACTTGGACGTAGTAGTTCATCATCTGTCTAATGAAGCCTGGTGTTGGCTTCATGGTTCGGGTGGCGGCTTGGGATCCTTGGGTCCTGAGTTCAAGCCCCGTTGGCCACTGAATTAATATACACCAGCAGGTTGACTCAGCCTGTCATCCTTCTCAGGTCGGCAAAATGAGTACCAGTGTACTGGGAAGGGGGACACTGCATCAGCGGCATAGCCGCATCCCAACCAATGATGCAACCAGCAGTCACAGGCTGCACTCGATAGAGAGAGGGTTTTGTCTAATCATGCCTTGTACTTTATCAACACACCATATCAATTAAATCTATTAGTTTATGTACTCAATTTTAGACGGCAAAGAGGGTGTGAGATAAGAACGGGGATAGCCCAGGGACATCACCAGGGGGGTTCATTATAGGGTGAGGAATAAACAAACACAGACAGCCCATTCACTTTTGTACAGTAGGTGATCATGAACATCACAATCACCCATCCATACCAAATATATTACCGATATCCATGTCACGTTGTATCCCCAATGCTTCCAAGTATCGATCCAATTCCAATTTTAACTTATCTACTGTTCTCGCTGCCACTACCTTTCAAGGCAGACCATTCCATGCAACCACTATTCTTTTGAGTAAAAGACCCCTGCTTCACTACCATCTTAACTCTCCTCTTTACTCTTGAGCTCTGGCCCCTGGTGCTGTCGCTATCCAATATGCTGAAAACCTTTTTTTTTAAACAACATATAAAGGGTCATTAGTTGGCAGAGAGACAGACACAGACACACACACACACACACACACACACACACACACACACACACACACACACACACACACACACACACACACACACACACACACACACACACACACACACACACACACACACACACACACACACACACACACACACACACCTTATTACCTCCACCACCGAAAGTGGAAGGTGGTTATGTTTTCACCAGTTTGTGTTTGTTAATTGGCAAAAAAAAATTGACTAAGTACGTTGGTCTGAAGCGTTTGTTGGGTCACCTAAATTGGTGACCCTTTTTGTCAGTAATTCTGTCTGTTTGTTTGGATGTTTGTTTGGATGTTTGACACACTATTTTTGGCCACAGTTTTCAAGCAATCGTTCTGAAATTTTCTCTGTGTGTAGGTGACAGGCCAAGGACAGGAACGCTTCATTTCGGTGAAGATCCAAATCCGGATCTGGATCTGAGAATTTTTAAAGCGATTCTTCACCATTGAGAGATATGGACAAAAACAATATATAACACAATATCCCAAAAAGTTGTGGACGACTTGTGACAAAACAAGGTGGACGAGTTGGTTTGGTGACAACAACAACCCAATTCGATTTTGGTTCATGTCTGGATTCACATGTGACCTATCAATGGTATACAAAATGTAAACTGTTCAGACTGCGTAGGTACGTTCTCTACACAGCGCCGTTCCATTTTGCGAAGTGTCGCTCCATACGAGTGATTTTTATCTTGCCAAAACGAAGTTTTTGCAAGATATGTTAGTCAGCTTGTATGTTTTTTTTTGTTTGTCTGTAATCACGTATAAATCACTCTGCAGAGCACAGTTATCATTGGAAATTTTTGTAACTTCGAATATCAGAGGCCTATAGAGGTCCCTTTCAGCGCAAAAAATTTTGAAGGTCAAGGTCAAAGGTCAAGGTAACTTTGTCGCAAATCAGGGGAGTTGACGAAACTCTTATTTTTTGATTAATTTTGATCGGATCGTCTTCAAACTTCATGGGAATATAGTTCATGGTCTGGCGCTCTGCTGATTAGTTTTTGGTGGCGATTGGCCTTGACCTTCATGGTTAGCGCCTAAGGTCAAACATATTGGACCCCAAGGTCAAATTTTCAAGTTTTAGGAACCATATCGTGTCGTACCTCAAATTGAACACCTCGATGAGTACTTTCTAGATATGTCAAGCTTGAGACATTATGACGTCATTTGGTGACGTTATGAGGCAAACACATATTTTTCATGGTTACTCTATAGAACGATTCTCATCGGAATCTCTCGTAGGCAGATATTCCTCAAGGAGTCGCTCCTGGTGGATAGCAGCTCTGTTCACCTCAGTGTGACCTTAAAGAAGTGACACGTGGTCACCTTTTGGCAAGATACGGGTCACCCTGCGGGTGACATTGGTTTATTTTTTTTTTGTTTGTCTGTCTGTTTGTTTGTTTGTGTGCAGGATATCTCAAAAAGGTGTGAACGGATCCAGATGAAATTTGGTGGGCAGGTTGGATGTGTGACAAGGACAAAATGATTAGATTTTGGTGAAGATCCAGATCTGGATTCATCTAGTCGAATTTTTAAAGCGATTCTTCACCATTGAGAGAGGGGACCAAAAAGGATATATAACATGATATCTCAAAAAGTTGCATACAGATTCGGATGAAACTTGGTGGACAGGTTGGGTGAGTGACAAGGACGAACTGATTCGATTTTGGTGAAGATCTGAATCTTGATCTGGATACGAGAATTATTTAATCTTATAAGTGATTCTTCACCATTGAGAGATAGGGCCAAAAACGATATAGTACTGTATAGCATGATATTTCAAACATGTCTCGAGTTAGATATGTTCTCATGGATCAGGCATTACGTGGTGGAGGTATGCGCTCTACCGAGTTCCATTCTAGTTTAACTTAGTACGAAATGATGCATACCTATCCCAGCATCTCACATCTTCCCTATGTTAAACTGCATCTGCCAATCTTATCCAGTCACCTGAATCAGATCACCTCCCTCTCCATTCCGGTGTACCTTACCTCCAAGTTTAGAGCCATCTGCAAATGTGTAAATCCGACTCTTAACCCCACCGTTCAAATTAGGTAGCCCACTACCGAACCCCACAACCAAATATCCTCCAACAACTCATCTCGGTGGCGCAATACATACAGCATAAACTCAGTCTGGAAGGTCAGCGGTTCGAACACCAGCCGAGTCGAGTCGTGTCAAAGACTTCAAAAATGGGACGTGCTGCCTTCCATTAATCAACAACGTGTCGAGCATAGACAACCATAGGTTGGCAACCATTACGCAGGATCGATGTACCTAATGGCTTCAAGGGAACGAGTAGATGCTAATAGTAGAATCCTGACGAGTAAGTGATCACAGTTCGTTGTAAACTACCTATTCCCATTTCCTATCGCATTCCCATTCCTGAAACACCCAAACGACCCTGTACTCGGACTCCTCATCCCCAGTCACGTGCTTCATCCCATGTGGAAGCGCGTTCTTCAGATTTTTCCCATGAAGGGACCTCCACGGCTTGTCGATGCAAGCCATTCCCTTTAAACCCCGCTGTGTGCCCCTGAACTCCTCTCAATCTCCGGTTCGTGCATCCGTGTGCCGGCACCGGTGCTGTGACGAGCGTCCCTGACCTCTCCTCTCGTGGGAAGGCCACAGCAGGTACGTGAATGGCAGCAGTGACAGGATGGCCACGCTGAGAGCGAAGTAGATGGACGTACCAGCACCAGCATCGTACTCAAACTGCTGGGCACCCATGTCTCAAGAGTTGGCAGAGCCGTTGCTAAATGAAACCCGAGAACAAGACACGGTGAGGGGGAGGGATGACAGAATAAATAATAATATTAATATTAATAAAAGGCTGAACATTCATATGTATTATGTGAGAGTGGCTGTTGTTAAATGTCTCATCGGTTCAAAGTGCACACTTTGGGGACTCCACTCCACACACCACACCACCACTCCACTCCTCACATTACACCACCACTCCACCACTCCACAACTCCACAACTCCACAACTCCACAGCACCACTCCACTCCTCACATTACACCACCACTCCTCACACTCCACTCCTCACACTACACCATAATCCACCACTCCACAGCACCACTCCACTCCTCACATTCCACACCACCACTCTACTCCACACACCACACTCCACACACCACACCACAGCACCACTCCACTCCTCACATTACACCACCACTCCACAGCACCATTCCACTCCTCACACTACACTCCTCCACTCGTCACACTCCACTCCACCACTCCTCACCACACTCCACACCACACACTCCACTCCACCACTCCTCACCACACCACTCCTCACCACTCCTCACCACTCCTCACCACTCCTCACCACACCTCACCACACACTCCTCACACTCCACTCCACCACTCCACCACTCCTCACCACACTCCACACCACACACTCCACTCCACCACTCCTCACCACACTCCACACCACACACTCCACACACTCCACACACTCCTCACACTCCTCACTCCACCACTCCTCACCACACACTCCTCACACTCCACTCCACTCCACTCCACTCCACTCCACTCACCTGCGTCCACAGTACAGCAAAGTACCTTAAATAAACCTTAAATAAATAAAGGACGCTCCATCACACCGCCGTTTACACGTGTCATCTTTCTGTTTCCGCTTCCGGTGCGATATATAAATTTAAAAAAAAATCCCGTCCATAATTTAATAGTTTTTATATCTTTATGACGTCAGCAAGCAAATCTCAAGGGAGATTATAAACCTTGGGGCGAACCTGGAGCGGAGACACATCTGCTTTGATGAAGGCGACCCCGGAACCGAGAGAACAAATGGCAATGGAAGATAAGGACGTGTCCGCACAACGCTGAGCGGATATCTCATAAATCATTGATATCATTCACATTCACGTGGTTTCGGAGATCTTAGGATTTCCTCTCGCACATTTACTCTTCCCGCACTGCCTGAAACATGTTAGTTTTGTTGTTTAATGATTTTATTAAAATGAGGAAGTAACGATCCATAAAATTCCAATTACACGCCAGAAAAGGTGTCACCTGCCGGTAAACATGATTTTGCAGGTGAGTTTGGTGTACTTACATTCTTTAAATTTAAACTTTCAATCTGGGTCGTCTCGTCTGACTTCCGGTCTAGAAAAACAAGCCATGACCCGCCCCCAAGCGTGTCCACGCCCCCAAGTGTGTCCACGCCCACAAATGTGTCCCCGCCCACAAACGTGTCCCCGCCCCCAAGCGTGTCCACGCCCACAAACGTGTCTCCGCCCACAAACGTGTCCCCGCCCACAAACGTGTCCCCGCCCCCAAGCGTGTCCACGCCCACAAATGTGTCCCCGCCCACAAACGTGTCCCCGCCCACAAACGTGTCCCCGCCCCCAAGCGTGTCCCCGCCCCCAAGCGTGTCCCCACCCCCAGGCGTGTCCCCGCCCCCAAGCGTGTCCCCACCCCCAAGCGTGTCCCCGCCCCCAAGCGTGTCCCCGCCCCCAAGCGTGTCCACGCCCACAAATGTGTCCCCGCCCACAAACGTGTACCCGCCCCCAAGCGTGTCCCCGCCCACAAACGTGTCCCCGCCCCAAGCCGTGTCCCCGCCCCCAAGCGTGTCCCCACCCCCAAGCGTGTCCCCGCCCACAAACGTGTCCCCGCCCCAAGCCGTGTCCCCGCCCCCAAGCGTATCCCGCCCCCAAACGTGTCCCCGCCTCCAACTGTTTGCCTTCACGATGTCGATGACAAGGACATTGTTTTAACGTTTCATTCCTGAGTTCAGGAGTCGTGGGGAAGGGTTGCGGTGCTTTCGTTGTCTGAAATGTTATCAAATGATCTCTTTATGGAAGCACTGAAGTAATGAGGAATTTTTATGCCTCCGCTGATGAAGTCGCCGGAGCCGTAATGTTTTGAGGTGGTCTGTCTGTCTGTCTGTCTGTCTGTCTGTCTGTCTGTCTGTCTGTCCATCAAAAGTTTTCCTTATTACGATAACTTAAGAACGGCTGAAGGGATGCAAGTCAAACTTGGTACAAATATGTACAATGATGTGTACATAAAGTGATTCGATTATGGGGTCAAAAGGTCAAAGGTCAGAGATTCCGAGGTCATGTCAGGTTCAAATGTGATACTTGAGAACGGCTAAAGGAATGATAAATCAAACTTGGTACAAGTATGTCCAATGATGTAATAATGTGGGCAGACTCATATCTGGCAACGTCGCAATGTCAAAGAGTTCCCTTCTTGTTTTAAAATGTTTTTATTTCTTGTTTTTCTTTTTTTTTCCAGAAATATATCTATATATAAATGATCCTACTGCTGATTTACAAATGTTTTAGTACATACTTTATGGACTATCTAACATTCTAAATAGTATGCACTTTATTGGGTGGTCGCTAGACTCCCGTTATTCTCAGGTTTTCCATCTGTCTGTTTGTTTGTAATGGACAGCTCTGGAGGCCAGAGGAGTCAACCGATTTTGATGAAACTTGACTGGTCGGTTAATACCAGGATCCAGTTGTATGCTTTTGATCACCGTTGCTATGGACGCCACCGTTGCCTAGCAACGGGACTTTGAAATTTTTGAAAAAATCCGAAAAATATTTATATGTATATTTTTTCGAAACTTAAAAATCCGATTCCGCGCTTTTATGCGCACTATAATCAACCTCTTTGTCAAAAATTTTCAGCCCGATCCATCAAAAATTGTATGACTAGTATGCAATTATATAGCGACCACCCATGTCGCCTTCCGGCTTGTATATATATATATATACTAGTACGTGCCCGTATGTACAAAAAAATAATAATAATAATAATAACTTTCAAACCGTGAGCCAGAAACAACAACCACACAGGCCATTCCTTCGCTCTCGCGTGCGCATACGTGCGCGGCCATACGTGCAAACCAAAAAAAAAACTTTCAAACCACGAGTCAGAAACAACTACACAGGCCGTTCCTTCGCTCTTGCATGCCCGTACGTGCAAACCCCCCCCAAAAAAAACTTTCAAACAACTACACAGGCCGTTCCTTCGCTCTCGTAAACGACGACTGGATTGGGGCATTGTGTTTATCTATAAATGCAGATAAGAAATCGAGAAATTATTAGAATACACGAGTTTTGTTGCACCAAGTAAAACTCTGTCGGATCGTCCCAGTCATTGCCATTGAGAGAGGCAGCTCAGAAATACGTCTTCTGAATTTGAATGTTATTATTATTATGATGACGATGATGATGATGATGATGATGATGATGATGATGATGATGATGATGATGATGATGATGAACGAGAAGAAGAATTTGGGGTTTTGACCGGTTTCGGTTTTTCCCTTTTATTGATTTTTATTCTTTTTTTTCATTTTTTTTTCTTCATTTTTTTTTTCGCCTTTGCCATGCTTTGGAGTACTGAAAAGTGATCCCTGCCGAGACAATCAGCTGAACAAACCATTAAGGCTTTCATATGTAGACGAGGCAACTTTTTCGAGAAGATACTCCCAACTTTAGTTTTGTATATAGCGGGTGGGACCGCAAGTTATTTTTTTGCACCATCCTTACATAGAGAGTACGAGCACACTCTCTGACAATGAAACCTATGCACACATACTTCAAGAATCAGAAAACACCGATGACTATGAAAACACTATCAAACCTGAATTGCAACTTTCATCTCAGGTGGGAAGTCTAACTCTTTCCTGGTACTTCCTGTAAATATTTTTTTGAATGAGGCACATGCTCAGGATATATTTATTATATACTATTAAAGATGTTTCACATGTTATAAATTTTATGACAATATTAATAGTCGTTTTACAATAATTTTTCAGTGTACAATTTTCACAGGTTGATGCGTCTGTAATGTACTTTTCATCGGTGTCAATTTTTAGTACTTTTACATCATTGATTTTGTTACATTTACTTGTACAATCAATGGCAGTAATGTCAGCATGTTTTTTTTTTCTTAATCTGGTTTCTAACCAATCATTTGCTCCCACACTACTATCGGGCATCATCATCATTGTTGTTTCCAATGCTCGTTCATCATCATCATCATCATGGAAATGACTCATGGACTTGAGTTTTACAGAAGTTAAACAAAAGTTCACTGGAGTTAAATTGCATTCACAGCCCTGTCTTCAGCGACGCATTTCCTCTCTTAACTCACAGAGTATCGTACCCCGTGTTTGCTTGTGTGGCCCTTTCCTCTCGTAGCACTTTACTCTCTGCACCCGGAGCTTCCTACCATATGCCGCATCACAGTTCTATCTTCAGTGCGTTTTCACTCCTTTCAACCGTGGGACTACTATCATCGAACCCCTTTTGGTGAGCAGATTCTTCCCATGGGCACTGGCCTTTTATGATACTGTAGTGTGGTTTTTCGATGACAACATCTGCCTGGACCTCTCAGTGAAAGCGTTAAAGATTTAAGCAGTTAAAATAAAGTCCACATGACACTGTATTTTAATTAAATTGACTAAGCCTGTGAAACATGTTGTAATTGAAAGAATTTTAATTGTAGTATAAATACTGCATTAATCCTGGATTACATTTACGCTTTATAAAACATGTGTGTGTGTATATATATATATATATATATATATATATATATATATATATATATATATATATATATATATATATATATATATATATATATATATATATATATATATATATATATATATATATATATATATATATATATATATATATATATATATATATATATATATATATATATATATATATATACATATACACATATATATATATATATATATATATATATATATATATATATATATATATATATATATATATATATATATATATATATATATATATATATATATATATATATATATATATATATATATATATATATACAGTGGGGAGAAAAAGTATTTGATACATTGCCGATTTTGCAGGTTTTCCCACTTACAAAGCACATAGTGGTCTGTAATTTTTATCATAGGTACACTTCAACTATGAAAGACGGAATCTAAAACAAAAATCCTGAAAATCACATTGTATGATTTTAAAATAATTAATTTGCATTTTATTGCATGAAATAAGTATTTGATCACCTACCAACCAGTTAGAATTCCGGCTCTCACAGACCTGTTAGTTTTGTCTTTAAGAAGCCCTCCCATTCTCCACTCATTACCTGTATTAACTGCACCTGTTTGAACTCGTTATCTGCATAAAAGACAGCTGTCCACATTCAATCAATCAGACTCCAACCTCTCCACAATGGGCAAGACCAGAGAGCTGTCGAAGGACATCAGGGACAAAATTGTAGACTTGCACAAGGCTGGGATGGGTGACAGGACAATAGGCAAGCAGCTTGGTGAGAAGGCAACAACTGTTGGCGCAATTATTAGAAAATGAAAGAAGTTCAAGATAACAGTCAATCTCCCTCGGTCTGGGGCTCCATGCAAGATCTCACCTCGTGGAGCCTCAATGATCATGAGAAAGGTGAGGGATCAGCCCAGAACTACACGGCAGGACCTGGTCAATGACCTGAAGAGAGCTGGGACCACAGTATCAAAATTAACCATAAGTAACACACTACACCGTCATGGATTAAAATCGTGCAGCGCACGCAAAGTCCCTATGCTCAAGCCAGCGCATGTCCAGGCCTGTCTGAAGTTTGCCAATGACCATCTGGATGATCCAGAGGAGGAATGGGAGAAGGTCATGTGGTCTGATGAGACCAAAATAGAGCTTTTTGGTTTAAACTCCACTCACCGTGTTTGGAGGAAGAAGAAGGATGAGTACAACCCCAAGAACACCATCCCAACCGTGAAGCATGGAGGTGGAAACATTATTATTTGGGGATGCTTTTCTGCAAAGGGGACAGGACGACTGCACCGTATTGAGGGGAGGATGGATGGGGCCATGTATCACGAAATCTTGGCCAACATCCTCCTTCCCTCAACAAGAGCATTTTCGATGGGGCGTGGCTGGGTCTTCCAGCATGACAACGACCCGAAACACACAGCCAGGGCAACTAAGGAGTGGCTCCGTTGGAAGCATATCAAGGTCCTGGAGTGGCCTCGCCAGTCTACAGAGCTGAACCCAAGAGAAAATCTTTGGATGGAGCTGAAAGTCTGTGTTGCCCAGCGACAGCCCCGAAACCTGAAGGATCTAGAGAAGATCTGTATGCAGGAGTGGGGTAAAATCCCTGCTGCAGTCTGTGCAAACCTGGTTAAGAACTACAGGAAAGGACTGATCTCTGTAATTGCAAACAAAGGTTTCTGTACCAAATATTAAGTTCTGTTTTTCTGATGTATCAAATACTTATTTCATGCAATAAAATGCAAATTAATTATTTAAAAATCATACAATGTGATTTTCAAGATTTTTATTTTAGATTCCGTCTTTCACAGTTGAAGTGTACCTATGATAAAAAGTACAGACCTCTGCATGCTTTGTAAGTGGAAAACCTGCAAAATCGGCAGTGTATCAAATACTTGTTCTCCCCACTGTATATATATATATATATGTATATATATATATATATGTATATATATGTATATATATATATATATATATATATATATATATATATATATATATATATATATATATATATATATATATATATATATATATATATATATATATATATATACACACACACAACATACAGTTGTCCTGAGTCAGTTATTCCATTAATATACGTGTAGTTAGTTCCCTACCTTTTGTCTAGTGGGAGGACAAGGTGTGCTATGAGTTAGGATTAATAAATCATTTTTCCCCTTTTATTTTATCCCCTCCTTTTATGATCCACGGTGCCTTGCCTCGCTTGCTACCCTCGTCTCGCTGGCCACAGCGCATCACCGTCTACCCGGACACTCACTTTGAGTCAAAATCCCAACGTTCGGCTGGACAAACGCTGTGGCTGCACCACATCCACCTGCCAAAAGCCAGACATGCACGGCGTGGGTGGACCAACCGTGGGCGGACCATACCAGAGTCTGGCTGAAACCCAGCCCAGAAAGGTGGACCACGTGAAGGGCCGGTCCAATCGGGATGCTCAGATCGGACGATGACGTCGGTTTCGAAATGGCTCCTCCCCGAACTCTAGGCATTATAAAGTACGGAGCAATCCTCAGAGAGTGTGGAAGTTGGGTGGTCGAAGTTAGTTGGTTGAAGTGGTTGCGAAGGTAGTTGGGTTGGTTGGAAGGAGAATTGCAGATGAGGGTTGGGAAGAGAATTGAGAGAGATTTTTGAGTATTGAAGAAGGAGTAAGGAGAATTGAAGGAGAGGAGTCATCATTGAGAGTGAGTGCTCCTACCACTTGTCTCCACCGACACGTCGAACCGCCCCTTGCTTCTCAACAAATGACCTCTTGCATGGTCCTGCCTGCTGCTCATCTCTCACCCGCCTTTGGACTCCACTCTTCTTCACACGAGCCCCTCCTGCAGACACGATCTCCACACGTACGGTTGTGGCCAAACAACTGAACCATTGTCGGGTGCCGCACCACGGAGCATCCCACCCCCAAAACGCTCAAGTACCGAGAAACTGTAACCTCAATTCCCTCCCTCCCTGGCTGCAAAAGTCCCTTTCACAATTGGGTTTACTTTGTCTGAGTGTGTCTGAGAGTGTTGGTGCCTGTCC
Organism: Eptatretus burgeri; assembly: GCF_056783735.1. NCBI lineage: Eukaryota > Metazoa > Chordata > Myxini > Myxiniformes > Myxinidae > Eptatretus > Eptatretus burgeri. The sequence goes on from NC_140961.1 coordinate 45,399,963, forward strand.
CTTAAGTAAGCCTGTATAAGATCTTTTATTGTTGCTTTTTTAATCTCACGTCAAGTCTGCACTGTGTCTGCTTTGTAAGTTGCTTGTAAAATTGCCGCACCCCACACCTCTCTCATCTTTCCCTGCATTACATCCCCAATAAACCGTTGTTGTGCCACATGCTTTTCCTCGCTTATTGTAAATAATTAATTCTTGTAGAAATGTTCCCAGCTCGCCTTTGTCTTTTCCCTCATTGGTCCAACATGGTTCGGATCCATGTTTAGCCGGGTCTTTATTCCCAACAATCCGTTCCTTCTAGCCGGTACGTCCTTGGCAGTGCTGCTCGGCTGCATCCGATCCGGAAAGGAGATCCGATCGGGTAGAGTGATCCGGTTCGGATAAGGCGTACCGAGGGCATGGTTCCCCGATGGTTAAACCACATGGTTAATTAGGTAACCCGATTCACCCATAGACGGGAGGACCCTCGGTCACGCGGTTGAGTTATTGGCGTCCACGGTCGGTTAAGCGACCCGCCGCGTCACAAAATTATCCGTGAGTGACGGCCTACAATTCCGGGGAGTCTGGTGGGAATCGACGTCGCTTTTCCCCACCTAGTGGTCTTCTCAACCAACCCCGCAACAATATATATATGTATGTATATATATATATATATATATATCTCCTTTTAATAATCATGATTTGTTATGTAGTAAATATATTGTTTGGTTTTCCCTTGTGTGCCTTTAATTGTCACAAGCCAAACCTGCGCTTTGCGCGAAGTTTCTAAATTGAGGGTTCGTTAGTACGTCAATATATCCAGTGTTCACAATGTGATTTATAGAATTTCTTTATATACAATGTTTCTTGTTATATTTTTTGTGTCAAATTCACCTTCTGAGGGAATCAGCATGTGCAGAAGAGGGTTTTACATTGCAGACGCTGTTTTCTAGGAGTGGCATTACGCCTCTCAGCGGTGATGGTCTGTTGACGACAGACGTAATGACGTCAGCAAATGACCGATGGTGTCATGATGTCATTACGCCGCTCAGCGGTGACGTCACACGTCGCCATGCAAATGAATGTAAAAATGAGAAAATCGCCAAAAATTCCCAAACCTGTCCATCTGGCGTGATCTCACCTAGCCCATGCTGTACATTAGACCACAGACCACCCGCATGCCGAAAGTGACGACAATCCATCTGGCAGTTTTGGAGGAGATATGTCCACAAAATATGGCTTAGCGTATTAATATAATAATTTTATATTACCGTTAAATGACGGGAAATGACGGTGATTGTCTCGTTAATAAAAAATGGCGCACAAGTACCGTTAATGTGGAATTCAACATTAAAAAGACAGAGACGAATATCATGAGTCCATTGGATAATATGTGGAGTATCCAAGTTCCGCATCCACCAAACACTCCCTTTAACCAAGATCCGAACTCCCCTTCTTTAAAATAGCCATGGTACTTTGCAGCTACCTTCCTTACATGCTATACCATGCCATGGATATGTACTGTTTGACGCTACTTTAGCTGATGTCCCATTTATGCCCTTCCGGTTATCTTCCATGTAATTACGGTACCATCCGGCTCCGCAATAATCTATTTCCTCAAATGGAATCACCCCTAACGGCAATCCTGTTCGTGAAGAGTGTGTGACGAGTCCCATACACGCCTTTCTCATGCAATTGGTCCTGATGTTTCCCTTCTTCTGCCCTGCATACCCTGTCATGACCCATTCCTTGTTTTCCCTGCTCTCGACCTACCAAAGATTCTGCTCTCCATGGCATTCCCATAATGCACTCACTGTCTGTTATTGTCCATATTATCATAATTATGCACATGTTAATCAGAAGCACCGCTACATATGTCATGAATCCCCGGTAACGTTCTTCCCACTTGCGGGTTTCCTCTATTCGCTTTACGACTTCCTGTATGCTCTTTTGCAGTGAGATGTGCGAGTCTATCTTGGCTTACCTTCTCACTTGACAGCTGTGTGAGTAACCAATAATACCTGGTGGGGTCCGGTCAAACGTGCCCTCAGTGCGTTCTTTCGCTTGAACACCTTGACGTACACCCAGTTGCCAGGCTGGATGCCATGGTGTTCCTCCGAAGCTAGTTCTGGTAGCGCTTGTTTGACCTGAGAGTTGAATTCTTTGACAACCTTTGTTAGAGCAGCACAGAAGTTAATCATTGTCCTCTCCCCATGTATGTCCATTTGTTTCAGGGTTAATGGAGCTGTTACCGGCACTCGCATCGGTCTCTCCATCAGTATTTCATGTGGGGACAATCCGCTGCGCCTGTTTACCGTTGACCTCATCGACATCAGTGCCAGAGGCATAGCCTTCGGCCATTTCTAACCTGTTTCATCACATATTTCAGCAACTTTGTTGTTAAGTATGCCATTCTGGCGTTCTACTTGCCCTGCAGACTCAGGATCGTAGGGACAGTGGAAGCGTTGTTTTATTTGCAAAGCTTTGCAGAGTTCCTTGGTTATATCCGATGTGAAATGTGATCCTTTATCACTGGATATTTTCTAAGGTATACCTGCAAATGTACTCTTTGAGCAAAAGCTTTACCACCATCCTTGCATCACATGTTCTGCATGGATATGCCTCAATCCATTTGGTGAACATATCGACCACCACCAAAATGTGGTTGAAATTACAGCATTTTGGCATGGTTACAAAGTCCATTTGAATATGAACGAAAGGCCCCCAGGGTGGAGGATGAGCTCATTCCGGTTGCTTAAACACTTTACCAACATTATGGTGTTGACAATACACACATCATCTTCAAAAAATTTCCGCCACAGCTGTAAACCCCGGAGCGTGCCACGTTCGTAGCACCTCCTTCTGCATCCCCCGTTTGCTCGTGTAGCCACTTCAGTGAGCCAGACGAGAAAGCCATGGTAAAAGCGCCTTTGGGGCAACCACCTTACCCTCCTTTGAGACCCAAAGTTGTGTTTCCGCGTTATCGCAACAACCTGTTTTCTCACACTTGGCTCTTTCACTTTCCTCAGTTTCCTCCTGTTGTGCTGCAATGTCGTCAGTAGTTGGCACCCTTCCCTCATTTTTCGATTTAACAAGCATATTTGCTATTTGTTGCTATTTCGCCGCTTGTTTTGCTGCTAAATCAGCGAAGGCATTTCCTTTTGGGACCATATCTATCTCTTTGCTACGTATGTGCTCGGCATTTTACTATCCCTATTTGTTTTGGTAATTGAATAGCTTCTAACAGTTCCGCTATCAATTTACCATTTTTGACTGGCGAACCTTGTGATGTTATATACCCCCTTATTTTCCAAAGTGCCCCTACATCGTGTGCCACCCCGTACGTATATCGGGAATCTGTATACATTGTAAAGCCCTTATCCCCGGGGAGGTTGCATGCCGCCATTAGCGCACATAGTTCTGCCTGTTGTGCGGAATAATGTCGAGGTAGCTTTCCACTTTCCAAAACGTCACTTCAGAACACACTGCATATCCTGACAGTATGACCCATCGACTGCTTTTGATGATGAGCTATCCACAAAGACTATCATTTTGGGGTTTTGAAGTGGGATGTCCTTTAAATCTGTCCAGGAAGTAGCGGTCTTCATCATTACCTTCTGGCAGTTATGTTCCTCTCCATCATACAGTGCGGGATCCGCAGTACTAAAGGCGATGTCATCACGATCTGACTTGTGGTTTGTACAGCATATGAGGAAGCAGCTACTGCCCGCAAACATGGTGAAAATCCTTGCGCCATCGGATCTAGTTTCGTGTTGTAATAAGCTAACAGATGCATTTTATCACCGTGCTGCTGTGTTGGTACTGCCTGTGCAAATCCATCTCTCTTATGGGTGTATAGGTAAAACGTCTTATCATAATCAGGCAAACCCAAGGCTGGCGTTGTTGACAGAACTGTTTTGCCCTTACCAAAGTTTTCTTCTGCCTGTTGTGTCCACTCCAAAAAAAGATGCACTGGCCTGAACACAAAACCCCCCTACAATGATAACACCAGGAGCTCCACAATCATCACCCGCATGGCCCGCCAACCAACATGGTGGCCCAAGCAAGACCATTCCACATTGTAACGTGTAATTTTAAAACACCTCTGCAAAATTCCCCTCACTGCGCAACCCTCCATCCACACACCATGCACGTAAATCCGTGCGGCAAGGATGAATAACTTCACAAACTACACGGCACTCTCGGCATGTCCCAGGTGTCAACTCGGCTCATCAAAAGTACTTCCCATAATACCAGGTGACCCCTCCCCCAGGAACATCCATGCAGTCTCCGTGCCCTGCTCAGTTGCGCATGTATTATGTCCACAACCCACAGCCGTTACACACAGTAAAATGCTTTTCCTCACCATGAGCGATTCAAATCGTTATAAGCTCATTCACATTCACTCATTCCTCATTCAAACATGTCATGGTAACTATGGTGACCAGATACCTTGACTCATGGTTCATAAAGTCATCATACACACAGCTGGAATTACTCCTTTCCTGACCACCATCGGGAATGCAATGGTAAACCACCTTGTGTAATCCTTGCACCGAGGTATTCAAACTCCAGTGTTGTCATTAGTTGCCATGGTTTTCGCATGGCATCCTCACCTGCCGGCATTTTCTTACATGCACACGCTCACCTCCGTGTATCTGCCTGCAGCCATTCACACAATGAGCGACCTGTACCTGTATGCTCTAACATGCGGCACCCTCTGTTACATCTACATGGTTGGCTCGCTTAGTTCCACATTCCAAATCCAAAACACTTACCAACAACTTTTGAATCTTTCGACTTCGGTGCCAACCAGCACACGAGGTATTCTCCAAACACAAGCCATCGCTGGTACGCCACTCTATTCACATATATACTAAAATTGCATTGGTATGCTCAAAGAATTGTCCTTTCTATCTTGATCCCATGTGCACTTGCAATCAACAGATAAAACCAGAACAATATCTTTTTGCTTCAATATTTTTACCAGCAAAAGTCAATTTCCTTATTAATCAATTTTACAATTTTTCTTTCCTTTCTTTCTGCAACCAGTTTCTCGAGCATTACAAAGACAAGCTGCCCCCCACTCTCCTTTCCCTTATCAAGCAAATCACATATATCCTGCCAAGGCAAATTCCTCTACTTCACAGCAAGGCATCCCTCCCACCCCACTTCAACACAATCTCTCCATTTCAGATGCAAATTCACCTTTGTAACATAATATAGGAGAACAAATAAATCCTATGCTCTATGTTTGTACCAAACCAAAACCATATATTCTCTCCAAATAGGATCATACAATCCAACTATCCCTCTACTGCCTCCAGCACGACGACCCCACACCGAAGCAAAAGTGGGCAGGCCTGTCCAACTCTGCCTCAAAGTTGTCTCGCCTGGGTTTGATTCCCAACCCAGTATTCCAGAGGTATTACATAAGGAAAGTCGACTTGTCAGTATTGTGTTCCTATTGAAGCAAAAATTGTCAACATAGAGTCATCAGGCAACTTGAACATCCTGACAGATGGATGGGAGATGAGACATTCCGTCCGCATTCCAAACTCGTGATTGATCTTTTCATCACTTTCCCTCTTCAGGTCTATCAGAAAACTATTGCACTCGCCTTCATCCAATCACACCACTTTGTTAAGGTCCCATACCAATTCTGGTCTGTACTTATCAAACATATATCGTTTACATGTCTCTTTACTGTCCCCACTTGTTCATGCCTGTCCTGACTGTCAATTGTCCCAACAACCTACTTTGCATATACACAGCCAGGCACAGATAGATCGTGCTCCCTTCTGGACGCTCCTCGCTCCGCACTCAAGCCTCGTGTAGATTTACAAATTCATTACAATTCTCTCACGCTGTAACCACAATACAACTACATATATATCTGACACACGTAAACCCACATGCACTGAAACGTTGTACACAAACTATTTAAGACACTTTCAAAACATTGACCCAATATACACACTTCACATTAAATCACTTTGGTTCCATGCGCGATAATTTCTTTTCTATTCTATCTCGGTGGATCCTCTGTTTTTCGGTTCACTCTGCCCACAACTTCACATCTTTTGAAGTACTCGACCCAAAGGTCTCATTCATATACTCGGCGTTTGACCCTGCGGACACATCACCACCTGCTCCTTTTCAATGCTGGTGCCCCATAACCGTGCCTCTAAATCGGTCCAAGCACTCATCAGCACGCCTCTTATTTACAGCGACTTCTTCAAACTCATTGGCCCCCGGCTCTCGCAACTTTGGTACAAAATACCCTCGTTACTCGCCCTTGTGACAATACCTGCGCTTTTCCACCAGCCCGTGACTTGGCGACTTCATCCCGTAAGCAGTGCCTCTTTAACGCTGTTTCCTGACTCGGCAGTTCACCAACTCTCTGTGCAACGCCTCCGCCCTCCAGCATGTGACTCGGCGCTTTTATCAAAACACAACAAGATGTTACCTGACGAAAGGAATAATAAATCCCTTTGCCCCTTATGGGTTGATGCCGGACCTTTACCCGACGAAAACCCCAAAAGTCCTTTATTTCACTCAATAAATATATATATATATATATATATATATATATATATATATATATATATATATATATATATATATATATATTTTGGTTGGGGACTGTGCAGCGTCCGCAGAGAGAAGCAGGGCAGTCTGCCCGGCAGGAACAGGCCACCCTCCAGCAGAGGTCTCTCACCTTCGGCTCCGCCGGTGTTTGCTGACCGCCAGAGGCCCTTTCCTCTCCCTGGACGGAGGCTGTCGATCCCATCCTCGTCACCAATTCTGTCATGGCAGTTTTGGCCACCTTAAGACAGAAAAACCTTTAGTTCAGTTTAAGCTGTTTATTCAGTGATAAATACAAGACAAAACTGGTGCATGAGAAAGCGAGTCTGAAGCAGTGTCACAAGCAAAACTTAACTTTAACATAGGGTATAGCACATATATATGTGATCTCACCAGGGCATGTTTAACTCTTCAAAGGAAATTAACTGAACAAAGAGAGGTCTTTGGAGAAACAACAGATGAAACTTTGTACGCTTTAAAAAACACAAACACAGGATGAAAACGGTCTGTTTCCGGAGCAGGCTCCAGATTGCCCCAGTGAGGGGAGGGAAGAATATGTCATTTCTTGCTGGCCATTTGGTGAGGGATATGGCTTTACAAGGTTTCACAACAGAGGAATTTTTTTTTTTTTGTATACTTTGGTTGAGGCTCGTATGAGAGCTAACACACAACTCACAGCAAGGAGGCATGAGACAAGAGGGGCGGGAGTGGAAGGGACAAAACAGTGGGGAACAGACACATTAGGTGAACTGTGGAAGGGAGAGGGATGGGGATGGGACGGGGAACATGGCGAAGAGAAGATGGACATTTCAGGGACTTTCAGGAAGGAAAGTAGGAGAAATGAAGGAAGTGGGCTTGGGTGGATTATCGGGGGTAGAAAAGATCGAGGATTTGGATGGGGGAAGATAAGAGGTGGTGGTGAACAGCTGTTTTGAAAGCCTGGAGGGAAGAATGGGAAAGAATAGAGTGAGGAAGTTTATTCCAAAGGCGGGAAAAAAGAGGAATGAAAGAGTGAAGATGAGCAGTGATTCGTGATTTTGGTAGTTTTACCAGAAGGGGGTTGTTGGCGGACCTTGAGCGCCCTGTGGAAATGTGGTGGGGACAAATCGCAGAGAGAGCAGGGGGGGCAAGGCTGGAGAGGAGTCGGTAGAAGACAGAAAGACCACCGACCAACCTGCGGTGATTGAGTGAGAGGCCCAAAGACTCAGCTTCATTGCGGGAGATGCCGATGATCTTAAATGCCCTGGTTTCGACAGCGTGAAGCCGAGAAAGGTGGGAGGCAGGAGCACCAGCCCAGAGGGGAGAGCAGTACTCCATCAGGCTCCGGACAAAAGCTTTGTAAGTGGTCAGGAGCTCAAGGGGGCCAAGGAAGGACTTAGCACGACGGAGGATTCCCAGTCGGCGACTGGCTTTTGAGGCGAGGTTGGAAATGTGACTTTCCCAGGAAAGGTCATGGCAGATAGTGAGACCTAGAAGCTTGAAAGAAAAGACTTCTTCCAGAGGATTGTTGAGAAAGTGGATGGGGGGTTTTGTAAAACGTCCTTTCGTCGCGACATCGTGAAAGTGTGAGATTTGTCAGGATTGGAAAGACATGTTACACATGTTGGACCAGTTTGTGATTTTATCCAGATCTGCAGAAAGTGGAGAAGCCGCTGCTTGCTGGTCTGAGGGATGACAGATGGTAAGGCAGAGGGTGGAGTCATCAGCAAAGAGATAAAGAGGATTTTCCAGAGAGTCCAGGAGATCATTGATGAAAACCATAAAAAGTACAGGGCCCAGAACGCTGCCTTGAGGAACTCCAACCTGTACAGGAAGAGGGATGAAAGAACTCCATTTAGGGTCACAGGTTGGCTGTGACAGGAGAGGAAGTCTGCGAGCCGTGAGTGGAGGTGGCCAAGGATACCATTGGAAGAGAGTTTGGTGAGCAGGGCAGTGTGCCAGACTGTGTCAAAAGCATGTGATATGTCCAGGGATGCGGCTCGGATTTCATGTCTGGCATTGAGGACCTCCATCCATTGATGGGAGAGCAGAAGCAGCATATCCAGGATAGAGTGACCTGGTCTGAAACCAAATTGATGATTGGAAATCAAGCCATTGGAGAAGAGGAAGGATTTCATATCTGAGGCGATGATGGATTCCATCACCTTGCTGATGATTGGGAGAAGGCTGATTGGTCTGTAGTTATAGGGATCTGTTTTTGCACCTTTTTTATGCAGGGCAGTGATGTTAGCAGATTTCCAAGCAGATGGCAGATGACCTTGGGCAAATGAGAGGGTGAATAGAACAGAGAGAGGGTGAGCAAGAGCAGAAGAGCAGGCTTTGAGGACACGTGGGCTGATGCCGTCTGGACCGGTTGCAGAATCTGACTCGAGGTTTGAAAGCAAGCTCTCCACCTTGTCAGGAGAAAAGGATACAGAGTCCAGGGACAGTTGGGTGCGACTGGGTAAAGTGGGTAGAGATAGTGATGGGTTTAGGACACAAGATTTAGCTGCAAACACCGAGTTTAGACATTCAGCTTTATCACGTGTGGAATCAGCAGTGCGGCCATTTGAGGTAAGGGAGGGGATGGAGGGGGAACATACACCAGTAACAGATTTGATTAAACGCCACCAGGATTTTGAGGAGGGAGAAAGGTTTGAGAGTTCAGACTTGAGATGAGAAAGATGTTGTTTTCTGGCTCTCCTGAGGGTAGATACACACTTGTTCCGAGCTTTGTGGAAAGAACTGAGATTGCCCTCAGTTGGGTTTGCTTTCCATGAGGCAAAGGCAAGTTGTTTCAGGACGACTGCCTCGCCACAAGCTTCAGTAAACCAAGGGCGGAAGGCAGGGTAAGACAACTGAACACGAGAGGGGATAAATCTGTGCATGAGGGAGAGCAAGTTTCTTTGAAAGAATTCCCAGGATGAGTTGATGTTTGAGAAAGTAGTGATAGGAGACCAGTCTGTAAGTTTGATGGCTGCTCGGAGACCCTGCCAGTCGGCTTGAGTGAAATGCCAGACTCGACGGCGGTGAGGTGGTTCTCTGATAACAGCCAGAGAGATGTCCACTTTAACAAGGATGTGGTCAGAAGAACCAATTGGAGCGAAGGAAGAGCAGCAGATATTGTCAGGGAAATTTGTCAAAATCAGATCCAGAAGAGATGGAGTACCATTGGTTGAGATCCGGGTCGGGAAGTTGACCGATTGAGTCAGTCCCAATGAGTCGCAGAAAGCTTTTGCTGAGGTGCCATGGCAGGTGAGAGAGGTACCCACACCTAGTTAACTGGCGTGATGACAATTGAAGTCACCACATAAGAGGAAGAGAGAGTTTGGATGAGAAGATAGAAGATGGTCCATGTTTTCGGATAGTGAGATGTAGATGGAGTCATCACTGTTCGGTGGACGGTACAGTACACATATAAACATGAGGTGGGAGTGGAGGGAAGCCGAAGCCAGAGGTATTCCTGGGGGTGTGGGGGAGTGAGAGCAGTGCATGGAGAGTGAGGAATAGAGTCTTTGATGAAGAGAGCAACACCTCCACCAGGACGAGGCTCAGGTCTGTCATACCGTAAGAGGGAGTAGCCAGGGAGAGATACTTGGGAGTCAGACACGTCTTGGGAGAGGAAAGTTTCTGTTAGGCAGATAATGTCTGGTTTGTCAGTGGCAACCTGTATGGAAAGATCTGAAAGGTTTGAGCGAAGGCCCCGGATATTTGAGGTCCCGGATATGCCCAGTCGGCGATTGGCCTTTGAGGCCAGCTTTGAAATGTGGCTTTCCCAGGAAAGATCATGGCAGATAGTGATACCCAGAAAATTGAATGAAAGGACCCCGGACTTTTAATGAATGGGGCCCGTGGACTAGTTAGTGGGAATTTAGGTTAGATTTAGAATGGAAACAGAACGACCTCCTTTTGGTAAATGTTTATTTTACCTGCCGACTAGCTTTCCCAGCATATATTTATTAAATTCTTTCTCAAAGCACTAACTAAAGCTAATTGGCATTTTACCTCATTATAAATTCAAACAGTTTAGTTTCTCACAGGGGGGGGGGCGAGGCCAGAGAGGAGACGGCAGAAGACAAAGACCATCGATGTGCCTGTGGTGAGAGAGTGAGAGACCCAAAGACTCAGCCTCATCGCGGGAGATACCAATGATCCTCAAGCCTTGGTTTCCACAGCGTGAAGCCGAGAAAGGTGAGAGGCAGGAGCACCAGCCCAGAAGGGAGAGCAGTACTCCATCAGGCTGCGGACTAAAGCTCTGTATGTGGTCAGGAGCTCAGGTGTGCCAAGGAAGGACTTTGCACGATGGAGGATGCCCAGTCGGCGATTGGCCTTTGAGGCCAGCTTTGAAATGTGGCTTTCCCAGGAAAGATCATGGCAGATAGTGATACCCAGAAAATTGAATGAAAGGACTTCAAGAGGATTGTTAACAAAGTATATTGGGGGGGGGGGGTTCCAGACAGTCCTTTCGGAGAGATGTAGTGAGAGTGTGAGATTTTTCTGGATTGAAAGGCATGTTCCACATGTGGGACCTGCTTGTGATATTATCCAGATTTGCAGAGAGTGAAGAGGCTGCTGCTTGCTGATCTGAGGGATGACAGATGGGATAGTAGAGGGTGGAGCCATCAGCAAAGAGATAAAGAGGATTTTCCAGAAAAAGAATAGGGCCCAGAACAGTGCCTTGAGGAACTCCAGCCTGGACAGGAAAAGGGGATGAGAGGACTCCATTCAGGGCCACATGTTGGCTGTAACAGCAGAGAAAGTCTGCGAGCCATGAGTGGAGATGTCCTTGGATACCATAGGAAGAGAGTTTGGTGAGCAGGGCAGGATGCCAGACCGTATTGAAAGCACGCGATATGTCTAGGGAGATGGCTCTGATTTCATGCCTGGCATTGAGGATCCCCATCCATTGTTGGGAGAGCAGAAACAGCATATCCATGATGGAGTGACCTGGTCTGAATCCACATTGATCATCGGAAATCAAAACATTGGAGAAGAAGGATTTAATGTCTGAAGTGATGATGGATTCCATAACCTTGCTGGTGATTGGGAGAAGGCCGATTAGTCTGTAGTTGCAGGGATCCGTTTTTGCACCCTTTTATGCATAGTGCTAATGTGTGCTGATTTCCAAGCAGATGGCAGATGACGTTGAGCAAATGAGAGGGTGAATAGAGCAGACAGAGGGTGAGCAAGAGTAGAGGAGCAGGTTTTTAGGACACGTGGGCTGATGCCGTCTGCATAATCTGAGTCGAGGTTTGACAGCAAGCTCTCCACCTTGTCAGAAGAAAAGGACATAGAGTCCAGGAACAGCTGGGTGTGACTGGGTCAGGTGGGTACAGAAAGTGATGAGTTTTGGACACAAGATTTAGAAGCAAATTAATTAAATGTTCATGCACTGCGTGCATGAACATTTAATTACCCATTAAACAAGGGAAACGAGCTATCTATCCACATTTACTTCTCGAAATAACAGCTATGGGGACCTGAATATCTGTACACAAGGCTTCCAAATTCGTAACACTACCCCTTCTCCTTTTTACAGACTCGTCCCGAGTCGTCAAATTTTCGTGTGACCAGCATATGTGAGTTCTCCCCGAGTACGTTTTACCTTCGGATCTTTGAGTGCGACATTTTTTTTCATACATGTCCCAAAAATAAATAACCTAATGCGCTGCGTAAGTAACTAACAGACTCACACGGACAACTGAACTACAATTGCCGGCGCTAAGACAAACAACAGGTGGGTCAAACTTATTTACAATTTTACCTACTATTTACACTAACCATGGCCCAGGACCGGTAATCTGTGGAAGAAAATGTCACAAGTCATTGTAAAGTCATCGGTGCAGGGGAATGGACTCAAAAAAAAGAATGGATGCATGGGCTGCACAAACGCAGTCTTTGTGGAGTGGCTCTGCCTGCAGGGCAGTCCTTGCAAAACACACTGAAGCAATGGTCCAAGCACACATGGTGATTAACGGTGACACAGGGCAATGCAAATAGGGCTAGCAGCCATGGGGTCATGGCAGAGGCAGGCAAACAAGGCATGGCAAGGCAAGTGCGGACCAGCAAATACAGCACAACAGGCCGGCATGCGAAGCTGGCCGGCCTCTGGTCTCGTTCCGTGAGGTTTGTGGAGGGAGTGCGGTGGTGCCGGCCACTCTGGCAACGGGCTCGGACCTAACCTACGGTCTCCCCCCAACCTATCGCCTTTGCCTGTCTCTGTCCATACCCACTCCCTTAGTTTGCAACAATGAAACAACCAAATTTAGCCCTTTTTTATTTTTATTTTAATATAATTCCGTCTCCCTAACCCCCTTTATCGTCTTTGTCCGGCTAACCTATCCTGTCCATCAACTCCCAACCCCTACGTTCCAGTTTTGGAGGGGAATAGGGAGAGACTAGCATCCTGTCTCGAGGCCCAACAAAGCCTCAGAATGGCCTCCCACATAATTCAGCAATCTTTCCCAAGGTGGGTCCAGCGGCCTATAGAGAGCAAAGGGATGGATGGTGCGAAGGGGTACATCTCCTAACTATCTTAGCATTTATTAACCTTAAACTACCCCAGGGCTTTTCAAAACGCCTGTCACTTTAAACTATTGCTTCGAGAAACCATGATTCCCATCGCCTGTGTTGGTGTCCGTTATTAATTTGGGCCTGGCACTCAAATTTTCACTCGTGCCCTTGCACAATTTTGTGGCTGGGCAGCGTGGCTCACTTGGCAGGGACTTCCCCTCTACCGAACTCTAACCATGGCACCCCCGGGCCCTGAGGCTGTCTCCAAGCCTACCTGCTCCCTATGAACGCGGGGGGTTGCCCTCCCTGGCATTGCCCCCCTCCAATGCCCATGTGGCATTTCGGCGCTTCGGGTCCCGTTTCCGACGGGTCACCCGTGGCCACTACACTATCCCGGTCCCTTGGACCCTTGGCCAACTCTGGCTGACCAGTCCGGTGTCCGGGGTGCCCTCCACTCAATACTCACCTTTCAACAGCCACACTCCCAACTGGTCCATGGACTTCTGCACCCCTACAAATGGGTTTCGAGCCTTCTTTCCAGACCAACAACAGAACGACCTCCTTTTGGTAAATTTCACTAAACCACTAACTAACATTACACTGACCCTGGGGTCACTTGGGTGGGACTCACTCCTCCCCCCACTCATTCATTCACACCATGCATACCACATTCGCTCCATTCACACTCTTGGGCCCGCTGACCCACATTCAGTCATCACACACATTCCTTTTCATTTTTCAATTCACACCAACACTCCAACACTGCCATTCTCCTAACTAAATTCCCCTGACTAACTCGTGGTCCCTCGTCGTCCCTTAAACTAGTGCACGTTCCATTTTAATCTACGTAGCTAAGCTACGTCCCCACTACACATTCCATGTCTGTCCATGTCTTCCAAAATTCATTTTCCATTCTAAATCTAACCTAAATTCCCACTAACTAGTCCACGGGCCCCATGGAGGACAGCTCATGCCCCCATGAGGCCGGTCTAACTAAGCTAAACCCATCCCGCTAACTAGTGCTTCCTTTGCCAAAACAGGATGCTTGCCACATCCTGCCCGGGGCATATAATTGGAGTGAGCTTCCCTCCACGTAGTTGCGCGCGAGGGCCGTTCGCGAAATGCCGAACGGGCCTCGAACGTGGCGTCTCGCGGGACCGGCGCAGTTACCAAAATAACTTTACACGGCGCAGGAGGCTCGCCACACCCGTCTCCCGTCTGGATCGGTCCGTCCATTTCCACGCACGCACTCACGCATGCCATGGCACTCGCATTCTGCACACATTTCGACACACTCGTACCACTCATACACTCCACCACACACTCCGGGACAATCACTTCGGGGATTCGTGCTACCACAAGCAATCTCGGGGTTTCCATACCCCCCAAGCTCCGCGTGTACCCATTCACATCAGACATCCCCTCAACCTCGCACGGCTCGACCGGACTCACCTCGTCGCGATCTGTTTCAAGGGAGCATACCGTCTCCCTTTGTTCCTTGAGGAGGCCATCCTGATGCTCGCGCCGGGTCACGAAATATTCCACCAGCTCACCCCATTGTCCCCTCTTAGCTCTACCTGTGTGTGCTCGTCTTTTACTTTATTTAATTCGTTCCCCTCTTTTGCTTCCTTCGTCTACCTCTTTATTTCTGACTTCTCTCGTGTCTCTACTACTTTCTCCGTCATCCCTTTTGTCTCTGTTAATTTCCCTGTCTCCATCACCTCTTTTAATTTTTCCGTCGTCCCCTCGTGTCTCACCCTACATGTTTCCCCTATTATTGTCATGGCGTCGCTTGTCCCCTTGACCTTACTCGTCTTCATTGTGGGCCCGACACAATTTGCACTCCCTCTGGTCGGTTCGGTCGCTCCACCAGGTGGTGCCGCCATTATGCCTCTCATGCCGGCCTGCAGGTTCAACCCCATGCTCTACATCTCCCCTCGCTGCGTTCGCATATCACCCTTTAGTGTTTGCATATCACCCCTCATGTCATCCATTTTACGCTCCATGCTTTGCGCATTCGTTTTCATTTCCTGCATCAACGCCTCCAACATCTGCCTCATGTCAAATGGCGGAGCCGATCCGCCATGATGGTGTGTGGAACTGGCAGAAATCGGGGGGGAGCTTTTACAGAGGTGGGGGGTGTCATACGCCACCGCTGCGCCCCTTACGGACTCTGAGCCTGGTTGCGGGGGCACGTCTTCTTGCATGGGGGTGGGGTCCTGGACCATAGTTTCCTCGACACTACTACCACTACCGACCTGCTTCAGCTCGTCTTGGTTCGACATGTTTCGTGCTGGGAATAAAATTTGAAATGCTCGTAATTTGGGGGAAACGGGGGGGGGGGGGTTTGCTCCCTACACCCCTGATCCGAATCCGTGAATTTCGTGGAGACGGAGGGGTTCAAATCCCACTCCTGAACACCAATTTGTTGTGGAGCCGGGCGTCGGTTGCAAGCACGACCGCAAGGTGGAGCAGTAGGGTCGATTCTACCGAACACCCGGAATCTAGATCGTACCTTTCGGAAAACTCTGACAGGTACGGGTCCCTTAGAGGACCGTGAATCGTCAATAAATCAACCACGTGGGACAGGCTTATCTGCCAAACTTCAAAATACCAAGAGGACCACGTGGCGAGCTTCCGAGGATTCACACCCTCGACGGCACTCGTACGGGATGAGCCGTATGCGTACTCAACCCGTGCGCAACCCGAGCGGATGGTGACCGAGGTCCCGTCGGTCAAAATGTATACTTTTCCACTTCCCAAATTTCCCAACATGCACCGTGCTAAGCCAATGAAAGAAACACAAAAACGAGCTGAAACATTTAACAGGGGATTTATTTATAATGGGGGGGGGGCAGGGGAGCACGCAAGGAGCAGAGTTATCCAATTATAAGAAATGAAATGCAATGTACAAGCAAAAGCACTTATCCAGTTTCTACTTAAAGACGGGCCCACAGACAGACGCACACCCAAAAGAAACGGACCCAAAATGGTCTTTATTATCCCTTCAGCTCGGAGGGAAGTCGAGCTGAGGGACAAGAACGTGGCTGGCTACCTGGCCGTGTTCGCGCGGCTCGACGTCCGGACCTTCCACGAGCACCAATCGGCAAAGAACGGACCAGGGCAGCCGAATCCAGCGGCGGCGAGACGAGGTGAGGGATCGCTGCGACGAGCCCAGAACCAGCGACAAGACGAGGGCAGAGAAGCACCAGCGACGAGAGAGATCCGACCAGCACCAGCGATGGGACGAGCCGAGCACCAGAACACGCGCTCGAGAAGACGGAGCGCAGATTATTTGTTCCTGTTTCTTCGTTGTCTTCTCGGGCGTGGTTCGCTCATGCGTGGCCTGCGCCTATTCGTCGACCGTCGGGGAACTCGCTCGCATCTTCCTGATTGGACGAGAGCGATGTCAGGTCCTTGTGAACTCCGCCCACGTACGTGCTGACACGCACGTAGGCAATGGCGTCGGTGTGAGGAAGCGAGGTGAAGGCGTGTTGTTGTAGTTATCGTTGATGTAAAAATAAAAAAGAAAACCCTGACTATCAAATTAACTCCGCAGCGCATGAACATTTAATTACCCATTAAACAAGGGAAAGGGAGCTATCTATCCATCCATCCATTAGGACCATACTCTGTGCAGAGCGTTTGTGCCGCCGAAGCAGTCTCCTTGGCTATTGGGAACAATCCTGGACGGGTCGCCACTCCGACACAGTATACCAGCATGCTGGCACTCATTTTGCCGACCTCGGAAGGATGACAGGCAGAGTCAACCCCACCTGGTGTTAATTCAACAGCTGAGCGGGATTTGAACTCAGGACCCTAGGATCCCAAGCCCACTACCTTAACCATTAAGCCAACACCAGGCATGAGCTATCTATCCACATTTACTTATCGAAATAACTGAGCTATGGGGACCCTGAATGTCTGTGTGCACAAGGCTTCCAAATTCGTAACAACATATTGTTTGTGTTCCTGAATCAAATCCAAACATCCATCTATCTTGATTGATTCTATCAAAAGACGCAATAGCTTGGACGATTGAAATATTTTGGAAATTTATGTCCAATTGACAGTGGAAAATCCATTGTCACTTGCACATAAAACGTGTATTTTCAGTCTTGGAAAAGTGTAATTTTGATCTTTGATGGCTGTGCAAACCATCTAATAGTTGAAGTCTTTCTTGAAGCTAAAGGTTTGGAGCCAGATGAACATCCGAGAGTATTGAAGGAGATTGCAGACCAGATAATCATGATGTTATAACATACATGACATGGCCAAAAGTACATGGAAACCTGCTCATTCAACATGTCATTCCAAAATCATGGGCATTAATATGGCGTTGGTTCCCCCCCCCCCAACCCCCTTTGCTGCGATTACTGCCTTCACTCTTCTAGGAAGGCTTTCCACTACATATTGGAACATTGCTGCAGGGATTTGCTTCCATAAAACCACAAGAGCATTAGTGGGGTCGGGCACTGATGTTGGGCGATTAGGTTTGGCTCGCAGTTGACGTTCCAATTCATCCAAAAGGTGTTTGATGGGGTTGAGGTCAGGGCTCTCTGTGCAGGCAAGTCAAGTTCTTCCACACCGATCTCGACAAAGCATTTCTGTTTGGACCTCGTTTTATGGACAGGGGCATTGTCATGATGAAACAGGAAAGGGCCTTCCTCAAACTGTTGCCACAAAGTTGGAAAATCCTCTTTATCTCTTTGCTCATGACTCCACCCTCTGCCGCACCATCTGTCATCCCTCAAACCGGCAAGCAGCAGTTTCTTCGCTCTCTGCAGATCTGGATAAAATCACAAACTGGTCCAACACGTGGAACATGTCTTTCAATCCTGACAAATCTCACACTCTCACTATGTCTCTTCGAAAGGACCGTTTAGAAACCCCCCCCCCCCATCCACTTTCTCAACAATCCTCTGGAAGAAGTCCTTTCTTTCAACCTTCTGGGTCTCACTATCTGCCATCATGACCTTTCTTGGGAAAGCCACATTTCCAACCTGGCCTCCAATGCCAGTCGTGCAAAGGGAATCCTCCGTCTCCGTCGTGAATCTTCCGTCGTGAATCCTCCATCGTGCAAAGTCCTTCCTCGGCCCACCTGAGCTCCTGACCCCATACAAAGCTTTCGTCCACAGCCTGATGGAGTACTGCTCTCCCCTATAGGCTGGTGCTCCTGCTTCTCACCTTTCTCGGCTTCACGCTGTGGAAACCAAGGCATTTAGGATCATTGGTGTCACCCGGGTGAGGCTGAGTCTTTGGGCCTCGCACTCTCACCGCAGGCAGGTTAATAGTCTTTCTGTCTTCCACCGTATCCTCTCCGGTCTCCCCTCCCCACCCCTCCCTGCTCTGTCTATGATGTCCCCCCCCCCAAATTTACGCACGGCGCTCAAGGTCTGCCAGCAACCCCCTTCTGGTAAAACTACGAAGATCACAAATCACTGCTCACCTTCACTCTTTCATTCCTCTTTTTTCTGCCTTTGGATTGAACTCCCTCACTCTATTCAATCCCATTCTTCCCTCCAGGCCTTCAAAACAGCTGTTCACCACCACCTCTTAACATCCCCCATCCAAATCCTCGATTTTTTCTACCCCCGTTAATCCACCCCAAACCCACCTTCAAATTCCCTGCTTTTCTTTCTGAAAGTCCATGTAATGTCCATCTTGTATACCTTGTGTTCCCCGCTGTTTTGTCCGTCCCTCTCCCACCCCTCTTGTCTCCTGCCCCCCCTGTTGTGTGTTGTATGTTAGCTCTCATACGAGCCTCCCCCTCCAACCTCTCCTCTCCATCCTATCCTCTTCCCTCCTCCTTTCCCTTCATCTCCTCTCCCCCCTCCCTTCATCTCCTCTCCTCCTCCCTTCATCTCCTCTCCCCCCTCCCTTCATCTCCTTTCCCCCCTCCCTTCCCTTCATGTCCTCTTCCCTGACGTGGATTTCTATCCTCGAACCGCGTCGTGATCGAAAGGATTCTTGATTGTTGAGGGATCTTGACCTCCTCGAGGATTCAACGTCTAGCCGACTCAGTGTTGCATGTATCGGGATAAAATAAACCACAGAAGTCCAGTAATAATCAATGTCCACAAGGAGTTCTTTCTTCTGTACCATTTATTTGCTCTCTCCCAGATCATTCTCCCCCTCCCCATATATCCATTCCATTTTATAAGCAGAGAGGCCTTTGATCGCAAAACAGAATGCACAGCTTATCAGCCCGGTCACCTTGTACTTTCAGAAACCCAAGCAATGTCCAAAGTGTCAAAGAAAGACAAGATTATAAGTAGGTGGTAGGCCTTAACAACTAAATAGTAGAACAGTAGAGGAAAAACACAAACACTTTGACCTACTCAGACTGAGGCAAAGGTTTCTTGTCTAGAGAGTAATAATTTCCCCAACACTCCCCCCTTGTTGCCTAATAAGGCAACACTAGTTAAGTTTAACGATATATATTTCTCTTCACTTGGAAATGCATTCTCTCTTGCGTTTGAGTGTGCCCATTTTCTTGGGTAGTCACATCCCCCCTTTTCCCCATCGTAGAGCTCAGTCCCTTAGCCTTTCCTGTCCCGCAAGCCAGGTGGCTTCATGTGGTTGTACAGCTTCGGACCTGGTTGAGGTTCCGGTAGGCCCCTAGGCCGATAGAAGATAAGGCTACCCGTTGGGCTGCACAGCTGATTTTCGACAACCTATTTCGGGAACAAAGCAGATGAGCAAGAGTGGATTGACAATTCCCGTGAATATTGAACACATTCATTTGCGCTACTTATGGATTTCCAAGTTCAGGTTCTATCTCAAAAGAGTCGTAGGACTCAGTGTCAAAACCAGGGTATGAGGGTGGTGCTTGGGCCACCATCACCTTTTTAGCAGTATTCCTCTTTAGACAAGAAACAATCAATGCCGGCATTGTAATTGTTGCACATCTAACAAGCACCACTACAATGATGATCCACAATAACCCAACGGAAATCCAATGCAATAGGGTAGTTCCCCAGCCTCCAAAAATCCCTTCAAACCAGGAATAAAGCCCATCTTTCGTAAAATAATTGTGATACTTGGCTCCTTCTTGCTTAATCTTGTCAGCTATGTTCGTGATTTTCTCCGAGTTATCAGGGATATAAGTACAACACTCAGAGTTAATTACAGCACACGTTCCTCCTTGAGCTGCGAGAATGAGGTCGAGCGCAACTCGGTTTTGCATTGAAACTGCACGTAGGGCGACGACCTCCGAGTTGATATCAACCATGCCGAGAGCAGTTTTATTTGCCAATAATTCAAGCGAAGCAGCTAACTCTGCCAATCCCACAGACGTTTGTCCAACACCGTAGTGAGGGATTAAAATCATGAAGAACAGTTCAGTTGACGTGAAACCCCGTTTACCCCGTTTCAAATGCTCAAAAGGTGACTTAGATAACAGGCGCATATGTGGCAAAATGAATGACAAGAAACAAGATCCACTCCAATTAACTGGAAGCCATGGGTATGCTCGATTTCCACACACGAAATAGGTATTATTTAAAGCGACTTGTGGTCCCATCGTGTGATTTTCATAAACATAATGACTGCATTCAGAATTCCCTAATCTTCTTTCTCCCCCATGCCTCTTGTACCAAGCATAGTTCGGGTTTTTCTGTTGCCCGTTCAACCATAAAATGTGGAGGCATTTTACTTAAATTAAAATTTGGCCAAAACCAGTTACTGAAATTTCGTTGTCGGAGGCAATTTCCATTTCCATTGGTAACGATGTGGTCGTCAAGGTTATTATCTTGTTTATCCCAGTTTCTTTCCTTTGCCCAGTACCCACACCATTCACTCAGATTGAATGGTATAGCCAGAAGCGGTATCCCGGTAACTGCTGAATGAGGTATCTTAGTACAAACCCAGCAATTGGTTTTATTAAAAGCTTTCGCGTGTTTACGAGAAAGAGCCAGATAAGTGTTTATTCCATGTGGTGAACCCACTTTGCTCGTTAAGCTTCTTCGGTCTCTGAATGCCCTAGGCTTAGTTTGGTGGGTAGTCTGATAGGCCCATCTCCAAAGAACATGCAAATAATGTTGATCACAGACAGTACTTATCGGATTAACAGGCCAAGTACACATTGTACAACTTGCATTTAGTAGTACAAATAATCCTGCAATGGAAAGAATCATTAAAGTTATCAGGAAGCAATGTTCTCCTCGGGTTCTTTTCTGCCGTGTGCCAGTTTGCAGTGTGTGGCATGGATCCATGTTGCTCTTCCTTTACACTTCACAGCTGTATGGGTAGTTAGCAGTATTTGAAATGGCCCACACCAACGTGCCTGAAGAGAGTTCTTCCGTTTGTAAATTTTCACATAAACAAAGTCTCCGGGTTTGAAGTTGTGATGATCAGATGTGGCTGGTTCTGGCAGAGCTTGTTTCACCTGTGCATAAAAAGTTCTTACAGCATGATTCAGAGAGACACAGAACGTAAGCAACGTGTCGTCCATTTGCTGCACGTTCATGTCTTTTATAGTCAAAGGAGGTGAGTTCGGTAATCTCATTGGTCTTCCCATCAGAATCTCATGCGGAGATAAGCCAGTGTTTCGATTTGCGGTAGATCTCATAGTCATGAGAGCAATTGGCAGAGCATCTGGCCATTTTAATCCAGTTTGTTCACAAATCTTGGCCAGTTTATTCTTCAGGAATCCATTTTGCCTCTCTACTGCCCCCGCAGATTGCGGACGATGCGGGCAGTCGAAATGTTGCTTTATTTGCAATACGCGACATAATTCTTTCACCACTTCGGCTGTGAAATGAGTACCTTGGTCACTGGAGATCCTACAAGGTATTCCAAACCTACAGATGAAATCCTTCATCAACAGTTTAACCACAGTAATGGCATCTGCTTTCCGACAAGGGTAAGCCTCAACCCATTTGGTGAACAAATCGACGATGACTAACGCAAATTCAAAACCGCAGCATTTTGGTAACTGGACAAAATCCATCTGGATATGAACAAAAGGTCCGAATGGAATTGGATGACCCCCTGGGGCCATCTCCACCCCCCTTGCTGGGTTATGTTTTGGCAAATATGACATGTCTTACAATACTGTTCTGCAATTGGACTAAACCCCGGGGCGAACCACTGTCTCCCAATTAAAGCACTCATGCCGCCTTTGCTAGTATGCCCGGCCCCATGTGCCAATCGGGCGAGCCAAGGTAATAGAGCTCTTGGTGCCACCACACGACCATCAGATGATCTCCATAATTTAGATTCATTATCGAATTCACATCCAGCCAGTATCCACAAATCTCGTTCTTTAGCACTGACAGCTGTCTGCAAAGTGTTTATATCGTCAATGGTCGGTGTTGCCTCTTGTCTCAATACACATTGTGATATTAAAAGAGCTCTGGTGTGGGCAGCAGATTTTGCAGCTGCATCTGCCCTGGCATTTCCCCGTGAGACGTCATCAGATCTCCCAGTGTGGGCGTCACATTTTACCACTGCAATTTGGTGAGGCAGAAGTATTGCTTCCAGTAGATTCGCAATCCATGTTCCATTCCTTACTTGTGTACCTGATGACGTTATAAAACCCCTTTCGCGCCAGAGTGCTCCGAATTCGTGTACAGCACCAAAGGCATAGCCGGAGTCAGTGTAGATTGTCACTATTTGGCCTTTGGCTAAATGGCATGCACGAGTGAGGGCGAACAGTTCTGCCTGCTGCGCGGAACAGCTCTCAGCCAATCTCCCGCTTTCGATTACTTCGTGATCAGAGCAAACGGCGTAGCCTGTTAATAAACATCCATCAGGTGCACGCGATGATGAGCCGTCGACATATAGAACCAATTCAGAATTTTGGATTGGTGTGTCTTTCAAGTCAGGACGGGGTTGACACGTGTGGGCGATTATCTCTTCACAATTGTGAGGATCACCATCTTGTACTCCTGGCAACAAACTAGCAGGATTCAGCGGTGCGCATCTCCTAATCGTAATGTTCGTGGGTGCTGTGAGTGAGAGTTCGTATGTTGTTGCTCTTGAAGCCGACAAATGTTGTGTTTTCGTTTTTAACAATACAGCTGTCACTGCATGCGGTACCAGGAGAATCAAAGTGTTTCCCGCGACGAGCGCTTCGGTCGCCTGCACCGCGAGCGGCTGCTGCTACTGCCTTGAGACAAGGGGGGAATCCTTGCGCTACCGGATCCAATTTAGTACTATAATATGCAACAGGCCGTAATTTATTCCCGTGCTTCTGTGTCAGCACAGATTGTGCGAATCCCTGTCTCTCACATGCGTACAAATGGAAAGGTTTTTCATAGTTTGGTAAACCCAGAGCGGGAGCCGAAGAAAGAGCCTGTTTTAACGTTACAAAAGCCTTGTCTGCATTTTGTGTCCATGCAAGTGGGCTGGGCGCGTTTGCCGAACCAATGTCCACCAGGGGCGCACTAAGGCCGCATAATCTGGTATCCACTGTCTGCAATAGCCGGTCACTCCGAGGAAAGACCTCATCTGTTTAACAGTAGTTGGCTTGGGCAGGTTTAATATTGCCGCTATACGTTCAGGGGAGATGCGTCTTGTGTCTCCCTTCAGAATATGTCCCAAATATTTAACTTCTTCTTGGCAAAATTGCAATTTAGCTCTCGATGCTTTGTGTCCTTTCCCGGCTAAGGCCCTCAACAATGTCAATGTATCTCGTTCGCATGCGTCTTTTGACGCTGAACAGATCAGCAGGTCGTCAACATATTGAATCAGTGTGGATCCACAAGGGAAAACTACATCATCCAAGTCGTCTTTGAGGGCCCTCGAGAATAATGTTGGACTTTCACAATAACCCTGGGGCAATACAGTCCAAGTGTATTGCTTTCCTGGTAGGTGAATGCAAACAGAAACTGTACTTCTTGGGCTATTGGTATACTAAAAAAAGCTGAACAAAGATCCACAACACTAAAATAGGTAGTGTTACTTGGGATGCTTGATAGAATGGTAGTTGGATTTGCAATTACAGGAAAAGCTGGAATTACCGCATCATTCACTGCCCTCAAATCCTGTACGAATCTCCACGTTGGTTTCCCAGGTTTTCTCACAGGTAAGATCGGTGTATTACATTGACTAACAGTGGGAATAATTATCCCTTGTTTCAATAGTGCTTCCACGACAGGAGCAATTCCTACCTCTGCTTCTGGAGACAAAGGGTATTGCGGTTTTCGAGGCAGTTTCTTTTTGGATCTATAGTGATCTTGATTGGATTCATACTTTTAATTTGGCCGACATCGTTGGCATGTGTTGCCCACAGACAAGTCGGGACTTGTTCGAGTATTTCAGGTAATTTTCCTGACCCATTTAATTCTGAGAGATCGACCACCTCAAACACAGCTTTTGCTGATCCTTGACATTCTGTCCAACAGAATCCCTGTTCCCCGATCTTCCAAAGTCCGTTTACTTGGCCTCGATTCCATCAAAGTCGCTTGTGATGCTTTTTTCAAAGAGGTTACCATGTGACCAATGTCCGTTTCTTGGTAACCTTCTGCAATCACTAAAGTAACGTGTGGTGTAACACTGACGGTTGGTTCCACAATTTTAATTGTTCCTGCGTCAGATGCACCTCCAGGCCAATTCCTTGCTTCCCAATCCAAATTGTTCCCAACACTAAGTCAAAGGTCTGGTGTAATTTGAGAGTGTTTCACTCGCATAGACGTTATCTTTTCCCTTGATGTTGCAATCTGCAATGCAATGTAGTCGAGTCTGTAAGTACCGTCTGTCCATGCCGTGTTTACTCACCCAATCGAGCACCTCGGGTACGTTTCTCTCCAAATGTGATAAATATTCCTGCAAATGGTTAAATGCTTCACAATTAATCACAGTCCATTGATATACAAGATTTTCTGTATTTTCCTGTAATAAATTCATCATAGTTATGTGTGATTCGTGAGGTATTTCTAAATATACACCATCAGGGGTACACTTAATTGAACAATTCAGCTTGCATAACAGATCTCTCCCCAACAGATTAATTGGTGTATCAGTTGCCATCAAAAATGCATGGTTTGCAGACAATGGTCCAATTTCCACCCGGAGCTGCTCTGTCAGTGGAATCGTACTAGCAACTCCCGACATTCCCACTACTTTTACTCGTTCTCGCGATAACGGGGCGTCTGGGAAATCACTCCTTCTGAGCGCAGATTTGGTCGCTCCTGTGTCGACTAAGAAAGGAATCTCTTGGCCTTCAATTTTCAAAGTCAATTTCGGTTCGTCACATGGTTTCAAAGTCAGGAAGGGTAACTCAGACGAAGTCGCTTCTTTTCTTTGTCATAAAACGAATGGGTTTTGGGTTTGAAATGAACCTTGAGATGGAGGAGGAAGAAATGAGGGTGGAGGAGGAGGGAACGAGGCTGGAGGAGGAGGAGGAGGGAACTCGGTTTGAGGTGCAGTGGGTTGAAATGAACCAGCTTGCTCAAACTGTGTTCCCCATCTTTCCTGCTGTCTATAATATGGATTTTCATTCACTGGAGGCGTGGAGTGTCTGCGAGTTTCATCTCTGTATTGTGCCGCTGGTCTCTGTTCTATCGGTTCATACGAACTATAAGTTCGACTGTTTCTACGATTTCGGCATTCATTAGCCCAGTGCCCTTGTTTTCCGCATGTATAACAGAAATCTCTGCGCTGGTCTCTGTATTTTGGTCTCTGACGGTAATTGGTTTGCCCTCGGTTTTGTGAATTATATCTCACATTCCTTTCCCCGGGGCATTCACCTTGACCTTGAACCTGGGATAGCATTAATGTTGATTCGTTTTCCTCGTCAGAACGATGTTTCAACAATGAATTACAATGCGTTACATATTCCATCAAGTCTTTCACTTCCTTTAATTCCCAACCAATACATACTCGCTTTATCTCATTTTGTAATTTGGCCGTCAAACCATTAAGGTAGACATGAGCAAATGGTACCCCTCTTCTTTCAGTCCAGAGTGACATTGGTATACACCCCGAAAACGCTCTAAGAACTCCAATGGGTCCTCGCCAGCGCGTTGCCTGCACACCTGTATTTTTGCCCAGTCGGTCTTAAGTGTTACCACCTCTGTGACAGCGTCAATGAGGGTGTCAATATGTTCTTTGAGCTCCTCCCTGTCTCCAGGAGCTTCATCTGGCCATGCAGCGACCTGTTTCAATTGTCGGAGTAACCCTTCTGGTACCACTAATTTTAATAATATTTCCATGTCCATATATGTTGGCTGATGGCATGCCACCACCACGCGTAGTTCCGCCTGGAATTTTTTTGGGTTCTCCCCGTATCTTCGGCATCTCATTTACGATGGCTTTTAATTCAGAGCCCCACGGACGATATATTGCTTGTACCTCCCTTGCACCTGGGTAATCTCGCAATGGAAACGCGCCAATGAGTGCCTCATCATCTCCGTCCTTCGCGGTCTCCGGCATTATTTTTTTTGATCGAGTTTGTATTTTACCCTTGTCAGCAAGAGGAACTTTATTTTTGCTTTGTGTTCTTGTTTCTTTCTTAATTACTCGCCTGGCTCCCCGTTGAGCCTCTCCTTGCCCTGTGGCATCATCTCCCTCTGTCTCTCCCACTTCTTCGTCCTCGAGCGGTTGTGCTATCGGAACTGTGCACTCTGGCCATGTATCTGAGTCTTCTTCTTCATCCTCAAATCTGACAGCCACTGCTCGCTGTCTCTTGGTTTTATTTTCAAGTCTCACCGGCATTTGCTTCGTTAATTGGTCTAGCTGACCCTTCAGGTTTAACAACCGTGCCTTTTCGTCTCTGTCATGACATTCCTTCATCCAATTTATATAAACGCTCCAGTTCACCTGCTTCTGGACCTTTTTGTCACTATTTTTCACTTCCAGTACTTTTCTTAAATTGTCTAAACACTCGTGATCGAACGTTCCATTCTCAGGGAAGGGTAATCGACTATTTTTGGTCCAATTGCACCATTTCCCCATGTCTCTCACAGCTTCAGGCCCATACTTATCAAACATAATTCTTGCACATGTACTCTCTCCGTGGTTTTTGAATACAATTTTCCTCGGTATACCCATTTTCCTTCCTTTTACAATTTCTATTTCCCATCTCTAAAATCACACAAATCACAACCGCTAAATTCACTCTAAAATCACAGAATAAAATAAATCGCACCCTCGGAGAACCCCCCCTGCTTACCTTCGCTCAAGCACTTGTCGTTCCTCCAGGCACTGCCTCCGGCAGATTAAGCACCTCCGGTCACGAGCGCCGCACAACGCCGATTCGAATCCGAGTCACGGCACCAACTGACGTGGATTTCTATCCTCGAACCGCGTCGTGATCGAAAGGATTCTTGATTGTTGAGGGATCTTGACCTCCTCGAGGATTGAAGGCGTAGGGGAGTGAGTGTTGCATGTATCGGGATAAAATAAACCACAGAAGTCCAGTAATAATCAATGTCCACAAGGAGTTCTTTCTTCTGTACCATTTATTTGCTCTCTCCCAGATCATTCTCCCCCTCCCCATATATCCATTCCATTTTATAAGCAGAGAGGCCTTTGATCGCAAAAACAGAATGCACAGCTTATCAGCCCGGTCACCTTGTACTTTCAGAAACCCAAGCAATGTCCAAAGTGTCAAAGAAAGACAAGATTATAAGTAGGTGGTAGGCCTTAACAACTAAATAGTAGAACAGTAGAGGAAAAACACAAACACTTTGACCTACTCAGACTGAGGCAAAGGTTTCTTGTCTAGAGAGTAATAATTTCCCCAACATCCCCCCTCCCTTCATCTCCTTTCCCCCCTCCCTTCATCTCCCCTCCCCTCCCTTCATCTCGTCTCCCCCTCCCTTCATCTCCTCTCCTCCTCCCTTCCCTCCATCTCCTCTCTCCCCTCCCTTTCCTCCTTCTCTCCTTCTCCTCTCCCCCCTCCCTTTCCTCCTTCTCCTCTCCCTTCCCTCTTTCTCCACTCCCCCTCCATTCCCTCTCCCCCATACTTCTCCTCTCCCCCTACTTCTCCTCTCCCTCTCCCCTACTTCTCTCCCCCTCCCCTACTTCTCCTCTCCCCCTACTTCTCCTCTCCCTCTCCCCTACTTCTCTCCCCCCTCCCCTACTTCTCCTCTCCCCCTCCTTCTCCTCTCCCCCTCCCCCTTCTCCTCTCCCCATCCCCTACTTCTCTCCCCCCTCCCCTACTTCTCCTCTCCCCCTCCCCTACTTCTCCTCTCCCCTTCTTCTCCTCTCCCCTCCCCTCCCCTTCTCCTCTCCCCCTCCCCTCCCCTTCTCCTCTCCCCCTCCCCCTCACTCCTCCTTTCCTCCATCTCCTCTCTCCCCCCCTCAAACTTTTACCAATCCATTTAATATCTATTTGCAGATCACGAGAGACGATGGAATCGTTTACCTCACCATAATTGACTATTTGAACATCCCATTTCCAACGGTTCGGTCATTCGTTTGTGGGAATTATTTTTACTCTTCATGGAAAATACGTCATCATGAGCGGATGAATACGCGCTGTGGTGAGTGAGCAGGCCGCGTTGCTATAAAAGTAAGTGCAGGCTTCGCGGAGGTGACGCTTTCGCCGTTCAAAAGTAGTTTTGTGGTTTCTGCTTCTTTTTTTTTTTATAAGAAAAACTTATTTTATTAATTTTAATATTTTATGTTTGAAGTTTATGAAAAGCTTTGGCTTCGATCGCATTTTTTCTGAGTTCTTCAACGGACAGCTTGCCTTGTTCTTCCAGTTCTCAGTTTCTTCACTCTTCCAAGCAGTGACAATGGCGATCTAGGCGCGGCAGCAATGGCGTGAGTCTGAGTGTGCCACGTGTCACCTTTTTAACGCACTCCACCAGCATTGTATCAAGCCTGTTCAGTGATGGGTTTTATTGTCCCCTCATATTGAATTTTGGGATTTAATTTAGCAAGAACTTTAATAGTAGTTTTTTTTTTTTTTTGTAAAGATTTATCCTGTAAATTGGGATCACAAGAATTGCTTGAGCTATTTTTCAATTACTTTGTGAGATGTTAGGTTGAGTTGACTTGGTAGAACTATTTTGATTACATGTTGATGTACAGCAAGCCAGTGATGAGTGTGATATTTTTATTTATTTATTTATTCCAAGATGTGCATTCTCTTGAGATAAAGTTTTTCCTTCCTTCCCTCTGATCTGGATCATTTCATTGTACTGTTCTGTATTGAAAGCTGTTTTTCTTTTTTTCTTTAGGGGAATTTCAAGATTTTTTGCAGCTCCGGCTGCCCTGCGAGACCCTGGAATCGGGCCTCATCCAAACTCCCAACCCCTGTATCATCGACCACACAGACCAAAGACTTCTCAAACCCAAATTCTACCTCCATTAGCTTTTTCTTCGTCTTTGCAACCTTGGACCGGTTTTTATTCCACTTTCAGTGGAATTTGCCCACAGGGGGTGATTGGCAATGGCTCGCACACTTTCGAGCCCATGGGGTGATTGGGCAAGTCGGGGTGGTGTTTATCAGCAAGAGGGCCTTTTCAAGGAAGTGGACCAAGGGAAATTGATGCCGGAGGTTCGGGGCAGTGAATGTGACGCTTCAGGTTTGTGGTAACTCGTGCTTGTGGGAGGCTGTGATCGGAAAAGTTAACCTTTTTTTTTTCTGTGTGGGTTGAGTAATGGTTTGCAATCCCCAAAAACAAAAACTGATGGTACTGCAGTGAGATGATTGGTTATATGTGAACATTGAATAAAAAATTGATAAATTAAAATTTCTGGGGTAATGATGCGAGCTTTATATTAAAGATGTAAGGCTACAATGGAATGCATCAGGCCAGTGGCTTGCTTTCATTTTCAAAACAAAATGGTAGACATTGCGTGTGTGTGTGTGTGAGCAATGATTACAGGGAGCTATCTGGAATATATGATGAATGGGTGAAAAACGAAAATTCCCTTATTTAGTAGGAATTTATTCAGTATTGGACCACCTGCTTTAATAAAAAAAAGGATGTCCCCATTGTTTTTTTTTTCAGAACACAACATGAATGCTGATTGGTTGGATATTGCACTGGGCCAACTTGGTGATCTGGAAGAGTTGCAGGATCTGCAGGATTTGGGACATCTGGACGATTACGGGGAATTGGAAAACTTAGAGTTGGAAAATCTGGGGAAAGAGCTGCCCTTGCTGTGGGAGTCTGCGCAGTGTGGTGATTGCGTGGGCGAGCTGATAGATGATGGAGAGTGGGTCGAGGCAAACACTTGGAGCGGGTGCTGGATTAGAGTGAAAGAGGAAAATGGAAGCTGGGGTATCGTTGAGCAGAGTGGCTGTGAGGTATTGCAGGAATGTAAACCGCTTGAGGCAAGTGAGCAGCGTGACTGCAAAAAGGCGGTGGCAGGTAAAACCACGGCCCACAATCCAAGCACCAATTCCCAGGAACTCTCGACCCGGGCATGGCGGAGAGAACGAAAAAGAGAGCAAAACCAACGAGCTGCACTACGCTACCGTGAGAGGAGACAGAAAGAGCGTGAAGAGCTGAGGCGAATACTGCGGTGTGAGGAACAGCGCAGGGAAGAATTGAGGGAAAAGCGGAGGGAGTTGGAAAAAGAGTTGGGGTACCTGAATTGCCTGTTTGCTGAGCTGCGGCGGTCAGAAGAGGGGTGTTTGAAAAAAAGAAAAGTGTAAAGGGTTTGCGTTGCTTGTGTTGAGGAATTAATGTCAATCATGTGCTTGTTAAATTTACTGGTTGAACTGACTGTCCCAAGCTGGTGTAACATTTGTATAATCAACCATGAAAATAAAGCAATCCTATAATTTACAGGAACTGTACAAAGTGCCTTTATTTGATGGATTAACTGTTGCTGAGCTTGTATTTATCCTTTTATGGAGCAAACCTCATCTTGTACTTTACCCTTGATTGGCAAAATACATGAGATGCACAGCAAACACTGACTTTTGGATAAAATCTAATGTTTATCTCATCTGATCAGACTAATATATTGTAGATTCATGAGTAATGGACAATCAAGATTCAAGCAGCTTTTACTTCACTTATTGTCATTTCATAGACTTGAAGCTCATGCACAGTGGGGTTTTTTTTCAGCCATTTTAATGTTATTTTTTTAATACAGGAAGCAAGGTTCAGAAGAGTAGACCATCGGGAGGTAAAGGGAAAAGCTGGATCACAAACATGCACCACAGCACAGAGATGAATTGCAGAAGGGTGGGACATGGTCTTAACAGGTGTAATAAACTTGGTTGTGAAAATGAGACCATGAAGTGGAAGTGAGGAAAAAACCCTGTAGGAAAAAGCTTGACCGACTCAAGAAGACAGTTCTACAAATGAGGGGGGGAGGGGGTATGAAAGGGGAACAGTTTGCAGTTGAGGGGAACGCTTTCTGGCAAACATGTTTGAGCTGGAGGGGTGAGGTGGAGAGGATGGCAAAAGGAGCAATACGAGAAGATAGCTAGTAAAAAAACTGCAAGGCCACCAACCTGCCCTGCAGTTCGGAAGAAGCAGACCCTGACAGCTCAGGATTAACAGACACTGATGGCCTCAAAATAGGGGAGGGGGGGCAAGGTGGAAAACAACAGCACCAGTCCAGTCACCATATTACATGACACTCTAGCTCAAGGCCTTGTGCACTCAAAAGTTGAAGATTGCTTTCAGACAGCAGCAGGTCAGTTTCAAAATATCTGCCCTGATAAGTTAAAGCTGATAGGCCAAGAAGCTCCAGCAAACACCTTTCCCAGAGTCTGACCTTTGGGGGGGGTGGGGGATTTGGCCAGAAATCCTTCTCCCAAGTTAATGACCAGCCTTCTCAAAATTAGAGATACGACTGCAATCTCTGGTCAAGGGTTCTTAAACCATCATGAGGCAATCACCATGTTTCACCTAAAAGTATTCCCTGATGTAATTTGTAGAAATTGTCCTTGGAAGTGAGCCTCTTCATTGGGGTAATGTTAATTTTTTTTCATTTCATTTATTCTCAATAAATTTGGAAACCTATGTTTGTTTTTGTAAAGCATGTTCATCAAACAACCTAGAAACCAACTGTTTTACTTGCTTTTTGCTTAGTTTTGGGTGGGTTGTTTATTTGGAAGGACAATTGGGGTGTGCAAGGGAGAAAAACCACACAGCCAGCTCGACAAAACGGAACTTTAAAGGAAAAACCAGCAGAGCCACAAAAAAAATTCCCAAATTCCATAGCCAGAACCAGACAGACAGTGGCAAGATGGGAGAGGGAAGGAGCACAGATAAACGTGTGGGGAAGGGTTTGCCAATAGTAAAAAGCAAGGCAATGACACTCAAGAAGCTCAAACAAAATATCACTTAATATTGGGATTATGGCTGTCTGTCACGTTTTCATTTCCCCTTCGATGTGGCTGGCAATCAGATGTTATGATGGTCAGAATAATGTAAATTGAGGGAAAAACTATGTAAAAGGTGATGCCAACTTCAATGAGACCAAGTGAAATGGATTTTGTAGGGTTGAGGGGAACAGAAAGGATAAAAAAGGGGGTGGGGAGGGAACGAGATATAGGGAAGTTGATTTAAAGTGACGACTTGCTTTTATGGGGTGGTAAGATTTTATAGGGGAACATACTAGGGATCACTGTGAGATGGATATCAGGGTGGGGACAAAGTGTCTGCAGACAGCTGGCTGTGTTTCTTAAAGATCAATACCCTCCCTCCCCCCAACCATTTCCTAATCTTTCTCCTCGCTCTCCACTTGAGTTTCCTCCTTGCTTTCCGTAGCCTCAGCATCTGCTGCAAAAAAACAAAAGAATGGAAGGAAGAGTGTGAGAAAAAAAATTCCCTGCTGAGAAACCAAGACAACCAACTGAGTAAATCCAACACACTGGGAAATTGCAAAGCACAAAGTTAAGTGAAATAGATAAGAATGTGGAAAAAGGCATTTATTTGAACCTGAGGAGGTAGTGAAAGCCTAAATACAATGGGTGAAATCAAACGGTGGTGCCATGAAGCAATTAATATTACTGGCAGAGCCCTCACACCATCTTGAAAAACATCCTGAGCAAATACATGGGTGAGTGCGAGGAAGGTGTGTGCAAGATCACAAAATGCCACGTGTATGCACTGCCCAGCTGCTGGTTACCTCGTTTCTGGAAATGCCACTTTGACATTGATGCATTTGTCATCTACCACCCCTTCCCTTCTTCTCCCCCAACCCCACAACCTCCACCATGAAATCAGGGATGTAAAATTCAATTTGAACTGCAGCATGTGATCTTCAACTAACAACAAATGAATGGCAGCAGAAAAGTCAGCTGACAACATTCGCACCAATAGACAGCATCCTCAATGTAGCAACCTGCCTGTAAAGCATGACGAGCTTGAAGTTTGAAACTTGTGAGGTTTAGACTTTAATTTTAGTCAGTTCTGGACAGTCCACAATTTTTTGACTTCGACTAATTACGATGACTTGCCTGTTCCAGTCCACTGCAAGGATGAAGGTCTCAAGGTAAATCTCTTCTCTGCAAATCATTATGGGTTGATGGGATACTTTTTGGAGATATAAAAGGTAGTTGGCTTTTTAAAATGCTCTCCCAATACCTCTCCACTCCGTCAAAGGTATAAACATTCAACTTTACGAGTTCGACTCGGTAAATGGAACTGCTGGTTTCATTAATTTTGCAATACGAATTAAAAATTCCAACATCGATGCTGAACACGATCTTTCTCTGTCAGATTCCTTTATTTCGATCTGACTACAGCGTGAGCTCTTCAATCATATTTCTCAGCGTTTTTGAAATAAAAACTGTCACCTGTAAGTTGTTGGGGGTTTTTGTCTTGCTCAGTCGATATTCCTTCCTCGGTATCATCCCAGTTTAACTGTTGGAATACTCCAAAACAAGCAAAGCAATTTTAGGGAAACCATCACTGTCCAACAGCTCTTTCAATCCTGAGTTTGCTATTTCTTTTCTGCAGTTTTTGGGTCACTGTTCTGCTGTTGCTTCACTTTGATGTGTCCATATATCTGAAGTTAATGATTCAGGTGAGGTTTAGCTTGCATACCATTCGTTTCCATACTGTCAAAGGCCCTTTCGTGCAATTATTTGGAAACAAAACATGGCGCTAACCAACTGCACACCCCCCCACCCCTCCCCACTTTTTCCATCCAACCCAAAAAAATCAGCACAAAATGGGAATTTCTTTGAAACTTTCGTTCTGTTTTTGCTCCAACGAAGGACAAATATCAGCCACATCTCACTTTCCACTGCGGTCAACACATTCTTATCAACTTATAGTTGATAAAAATCAGTTCACCTTATCTGCTGACATGGATACTAGCCTTTACCAAGACAAGCATGGCATTTTGGCAAGCATTGGTTTTGGCTTCATAGTCCCAAATCGACAACAGTTTGTTGTGTTGTGGATACAAGCACTCTTAAAACAACCTTCACAAATACTGTTGTGGCCAAAAATATTGGCACCCTTGCACTTTTTTTCAAATAATGCACCATTTATTCCAGAAAATTGTTGAAATTTAAAAATCTTTTGGTATCCACAAATGTATTTCTTTGGTTTGCAGTTGAACAAAACAAAGCTGAAAAAAATTACTAAATCTTGGCTTACTTCACACAGAAATCCTAAAATGGCCCAGACAATATTATTGGCACCTTTTAGAAGTTAATCGAAATAATTAGATTTCAAGCAGGTGATTCTCCTTCACTTAGGAAGTGAACCCATCTGTGGTGAGTTGCAGATGCCTGTAATAAAAAAAAAATCACTCATTCAACCAGTTTGAATAGAGAAAAGGAATCATTCTGCTGTTTTGTGTCACTGTGTGCACTGCAATGAGCATGGAGAAAAGAAAGAAAACCAGAGAATTGTCTGAGGAGGTCAGACACAAGATTGTAGCCAAGCATGGACAATCTCAAGGCTACAAGTCCATCTCCAGAGACATTGATGTTCCTGTGTCCATCGTACACAATGTGACAAGGAAGTTTAAGGCCCATGGCATTGTAGCCAACCTCCCTGGAAGTGGCTGTAATAGAAAACCTGATCAAGGTTGCAGTGAAAGATTGTTCGAATGGTGGAGAAAACACCTCGATCAACTGCCAAACAGATTCAAGCTGACCTTCAGAGACAAGATACGACAGTTTCAACTTGCACCATCTGTTGCCAACTCAATGAAAGGTATGGTAGGAGACCCAAGAAGACCCCACTGCTGAGAGAGACACATAAGAAAGCCCGACTGGAGTTTGCCAAAACACACCTGAACAAGCCAAAATCCTTCTGGGAGAATGTCCTGTGGACGGATGAGACCAAATTCGAGTTTTTGGTGAAGCACATCATCTCTACGTTTACAGAAAACAAAATGAAGCCTTCAAAGAAAAGAACACCGTCCCTCCAGTCAAACATGTAGGAGGTTCTGTGATGTTTTCGGGTTGCTGTGCTGCCTCCGGCACTGGGTGCCTTGAATGTGTGCATGGCATCATGAAATCAGGAGATTACCAAGGCATTTTGGAGTGCAATGTTCAACCCAGTGTCAGAAATCTGGGTCTGTTGAAGGTCATGGGTCTTGCAGCAGGACAATGACCCCAAACACTTCAAAAAGCACCTAGGAATGGTTTAAGACAAAACACTGGACTGTTCTGAAGTGGCCAGCAATGAGTCCAGATCTAAATCCCATTGAACACCTGTGGGAGATCTGAAAATAGCAGTGAGGAGAAGGCAGTAAGGCACCCTTCAAATCTGGGAGAAATGGAGCAGTTTGCACAAGAAGAGTGGGCTAAACTGCCAGTCGAGAAGTGTAGGAAGCTCGTTCATGGCTATAGGAAGCACTTCACTGCAGTTATTTTGTCCAAAGGCTGTGCTTCCAAACATTAAGTTGAGGGTGTCAATAATTTTGTCAATG
This sequence comes from Eptatretus burgeri, assembly GCF_056783735.1. Classification (NCBI taxonomy): domain Eukaryota; kingdom Metazoa; phylum Chordata; class Myxini; order Myxiniformes; family Myxinidae; genus Eptatretus; species Eptatretus burgeri. The sequence goes on from NC_140961.1 coordinate 45,435,783, forward strand.
CCATTTCTTTTTATTTTCTGATTTAAAAGGATATATTAAGTTCTGAATCAAAAACAAAGGTTCTGCAATATTAACAGTGAAATAAAGAATTGTGGAGAACAAACACTTTCATCAATTTCCTCTTATTTTTTCAAGAAAATTGTGAGTTATTTGAAAAAAGTGCAAGGGTGCCAATATATTTGGCCACGGCAGTGTACTGTCTAATAATTCGAAACACTGAATAAAATAAAAAATTTAACATAAAAAGCCCCATTTATAGCAAAAATCAATTAAACATCAAATACATTACTTTCTCCATCTCACCATCAGCCTGCATGTCAGAGGTCCACAGCGTGAGGTTATCCCTCAGCAGCTGCATGATGAGTGTGGAATCTTTGTAGCTGTCTTCATTCAAAGTATCCAACTCTGCGATGGCATCATCAAAAGCTACTTTAGCAAGCCTGGAGGATGTGAAGATGGAAAAAAAAGGATTCAGTTCAGCAAATACACTCTCCACCATTAAAAAACAAACAAGCAATAAACCAATGTCACCCGCAGGGTGACCCGTATCTTGCCAAAAGGTGACCACGTGTGACTTCTTTAAGGTCATGCTGAGGTGAACAGAGCTGCTATCCACCAGGAGCGACTCCTTGAGGAATATCTGCCTACGAGAGATTCCGATGAGAATTGTTCTACAGAGTAACCATGAAAAATATGCTTTTGCCTCATAACGTCACCAAATGACGTCATAATGTCTCAAGCTTGACATATCTAGAAAGCACTCATCGAGGTGTTCAATTTGAGGTACTACACGATATGGTTCCTAAAACTTGAAAATTTGACCTTGGGGTCAAATATGTTTGACCTGAGGCGCTAACCATGAAGGTCAAGGCCAATCGCCACCAAAAATTAATCAGCTAAGCGCCAGACCATGAACTATATTCCCATGAAGTTTGAAGACGATCCGATCAAAATTACTCAAAAAATAAGGGTTTCGTCGACTCCCCTGATTTGCGACAAAGTGACCTTGACCTTCAAAATTGTATGCGCTGAAAGGGACCTCTATAGGCCTCTGATATGCGAAGTTACAAAAATTTCCAATGATAACTGTGCTCTGCAGAATTTTTTAAACGTGATTACAGACAAAAAAATAAAATAAAATAAAAAACATACAAGCTGACTAACATATCTTGCAAAAACTTCGTTTTGGCAAGATAACAAACAAAAACAAATGGAACCGACAATGTAATTGTTGAAGGACTGTTCCAGAATTTACTCCAAGTGCCTTTTTGGCACAAAGGATGTGCAGAACACCTGAATGCAAGTTTCCACATAACACAATGGCCTCATGCAACTCAAGATCATAGATCACCTTACCCAAAGTAATAAAAAATAAAAATGACATGCGCGAGATCCGCAAGCGGCCAATTTGATTGGTTGAGATGATGTAAAATACCATAATATTTTGTCCAAGTACTGCGAAACAAAAGGTCTATGAAAGTGCCAAAAAAGCGATTTGTGTTATCGTGTAGTATGTAATTGCATGGAAATAAAATAAAGATTTTAAAGGTTGTAGAATTATTTTTTGGACGTTCAACGCCGTTGATGCAGCGTCTTTTACACCACTTATTTAACATGTTACATTAATTATTCGTGCCTGTTTGTGTCCTTTATGACATCCTTAAAAACAGTAAGTTTCCTGTTTAGAATGATTTTCAATTTTGGTCGACTGCCAGACAGGCAGACAGAGAGAGAGAGAAAAAAAAGAAAAGATCTCTCCTGTGCAATTGGGACAACTTCAGAGCAAAAATACTGGTAAACTGCAGGTTCATTTTCCGAGTAGTGTTCAAAATAACATTCATTTGAAATCAGGTTGTTCCTCGATCATAAAATGACATTTGTAGACAAAAAGACAGAGACAGACAGACAGACAAACGAACCATTGCTAAACCACACTTTTCACTTCGCATGCACGGGGTAAATATATAAAGCTTATATTTATTACGAGCAAATAGCACCCATCGCTTAACTGATAGGTATACTAAAGGGGAGGGGGAGAGGGAGAGAACAAGAGGGGGGGAGAGAAGGTATAGGGGGAAAGAGAGAGGAGGGAGAGGGAGCGAGAAGGGGTGGAGGAAGGGAAGGCCGATGCGCTGTGGAGCGTTAATTACGATTCATACAGTTTCATCAAAATGTTTCTGCCTCGAATAACAGTGAAGATGGAAACAAAATAATGTCTGAAATCCATTTTCTACCAGTCATCTATCTATAATTCCAGCAATCTCTGTGTGTGTGTGTGTGTGTGTGTGTGTGTGTGTGTGTGTGTGTGTGTGTGTGTGTGTGTGTGTGTGTGTGTGTGTGTGTGTGTGTGTGTGTGTGTGTGTGTGTGTGTGTGTGTGTGTGTGTGTGTGACCGCTGTTTCTCGACAACCTCAGGTCCGATCTAATTAAAACTTGCCAGGTATATTGCTGGGGACCTGAGGATGTGCCTTTTCAAGGTTTGATATTAATCGGACAAGTGCTTCCCAAGTTATGGCCATTTATTTACCAAACCAATGGGAAGACACGTTGTTGCGTGGGCGTGGCCGATGGGGAAGGGAAGCACAGCCACGTTCCCCATTACGGGTTACAACGTACGGGCTTCCGGAGAGTGATGACTTCGTGTATTCTAATAATTTCTCGATTTCTTATGCGCATTTATAAACACAATGGCCCAAGTTATGATCGTTTTCATATTAGACGGTGTATAAATTTCGGGAGCATCAGAGTGCTGGTATGCTCCAAACCAGGAAGTAATTTTTTTTCTCTCTCTTCTCTTCTCTTTTTGTTTTTCCTTGCCACGACATTGCGAAAAGGTAAAATACGCTGGCGCTAATTGAATAATTGGGTATTAAAAATAAATTGCGAATAATCGTAACTGCGAATAATATCGAACTTCCGGGTCACGCACGTACGAGCACGTGAGAGCGAAGAAACGGCCTGTGTGGTTTATTTATTTATTTATTTTTACGGGCACGTACTAGTACTATAAATACCGTCTGGAGGCAAATTCCAATCCGGACACGTCTGGAGAGAGGAGAGACAGAAAGATGTGTAGGGAGGGCGCTGCTCTGTATTAAGTGGGGGTGAAGGGAGTTATAGAGAAAATATTATGCTTTATGAAACACGAAAACAGGCACGCACGCACACACCAATAACGGCAGTTCTTCAGGAATCGGCAGATTACAGTTAGTGTGATTACTGACGACAGTACGGACTTTAGACAACCCAAAAACTTTGGGTAGATTTCACCCATATTTCACCCATAAAACTTAATTTGAAAAATTAAAAAGAAACATTGTGTGATAGACATTTCAGGGAGATGTGCATAGAAACATTAATGTTTATAAACAGCTGCCAATCACAGAGATGCCAACTTTTGGAAATCAGAATTAGGGAGGATTTTCAACCGACACCAAATAATGTGCGCGAAGCGCACATCTCGAGCGCGGAGCGCTCGACCCTTGCGGCGGGGTCCAGGGCCCGCCTTAGGGCCCTGGAAGCTCTGGGGTTCTAGATGCTCTCTAGTGCCCTCTGAGCCCTATTTTGGAGCATTTAACATGTTAAGAATTCCCACTTTTTGAACAAAAAAAGGGGAAAATTGTGCACTTTTTAATGTTACATGTATGTTAATATTAGTAAGTTAGGGGACAATCAAAGATTAACAAAAAAGCACAAAAGAAGCAATATTTTTCTTACCTTACTGGCTGGTACTACTGCTGCTTGCTTTTTCCATGGCAGCTTTGCTGAGTGACAGCTGTGTGGCTCTTTTAGCCCTTCTGATTATGTCTTTGCTGTATTCTCTCTGGTAGCAAGGGGTGTTATGAGCTAGTTTTTCAATTAAGAGAGCTTCCAGGGTTTTGACACTCAAATTGGGACGAAATTCAGTATGATTCTTCCGTACAAGACTGAGTGCCCGCTCACATGATGCGTTCGAATGAGGAATGACCAAGATTCCCTTCATCACTTTGCTCAAATTAGGATACTTCTTGGCACCAGTGCAGGGATCTGTGAGCTGTGAAATCCGATGCCACTGCTCATCCACTCTCACTGTCTCAGAAGCAATTGTAGCTATGGAGGCGTCTGCCTGGTAGTGAGCGAATTCACTCTCAAGACTGTCTATGTCACTATCACCGCCACTGAACAGACAGGGGAATTTCTTGATGAAAAACTCCACACAGTCAAACCCCACTTCTTGGTGTAGCTTAACATCCAGCACCTGAGCATGCTTGGCTAATTCATCATTCTAGCGGCCAGGTTTTGAAGATATAATTGCAGGCTTTCACATAATATGAGCGAACTGCACTGAAGAAACCTTGGATGTCTGACTCACTCAGAGTGAAGGTGGATTTCTTGAGACTCCTTTGTTCCCTTATATACAGTTTGGCATCGTTCCCAATCATGAGGTCCTCATCATTCTTCTGATGATTTCTGTCAGAGAAGGGTACATTTACCAGAGCAACCGATGACACCGATGGTTTCAAAAACCATACGAAGATATCTTTCAGAAGACCATTCAATTCTCCGTGCAGGAGATGAATACAGGGTTCTGTCTCTTTGGAGCAGAAGATTCCCCTTCTCAAAAAGCTTGTTAGCATATCGAAGGAAGAAACAATAGAGTTTTGTTTGTGGAGACAAGAACATCCTGTTGACACGTTTTTCTCTAGATTCCTGCACAGTGTTTGAGGAAGATGCGCTTTAGTTGTAGAACTCGTAGTACACTTAGCCGCAGGGCGATCACACTTGCGTTTACTGCCAGCAGAAGAGGTCAGACTCGTAGTACCAGATCCAATTTTACGTTTGAGGAGAGAGCTTGAGGTAGGTGCAGCCAAGGAAGAAGACCTCTGATTCGAAGGTTTTGCTGAGCTTCTATCAAGTGATTTGGCAAAAGCAGAACTTAACTTGGGTCCTTCTTTGCCTGTAGATGGGACTATCACAGTCTTTCTCGACTCTGAAGGAATCTGCTTTGTAGATGAACGTGATGAAGGGCCGGTGATGCTACCTGCTCTCAGCATTGGTTTTGGTGCTGTCCCTGCTGTCTTCTTCGCAGCAGATACTGCAGTGGTAGTGGTGAATGCTGCTCCACGAGTGCTTGATCCTGCAGTGCCAGTACTGGCAGTAGATACAGTGCCGTCCTTCTTGCTCGTTGTTAGAGTCTTGGCTACAGTTGGTTGCATTTTTTCTTCGTACTTCTTCTTTGAAGAAGAGGCGAAGTGGCTCCCACTGTTCAATCAGCCTGTCTAGGCACTGACCAAGGGACAGCCACCTTGTTGCGACATGCTTCAGAATCTTGTGTGTCGGGGCATCACAGAGTTCTTGCAGTGCTTTCACTCCTTTGACGCGTTTACTACTTTTGTCCAAGTAGTAGTAAATATCGATGAGAAAGTCATCTAATTCAATGGGTAAGGCCTGAGCCGCCTTCTTACCGTATTGTGCATCATATGGCAAGGGCATCCCATGATGTTGCACTCTGATTTTGTTTGTGGATATAAGCAGCGACTCCTTTGTGCTTGCCCACGATGACAGAGGCATTATCAGCACAAAAGGAAACAATTTCGCCACGGAATTTTCCTGTCACTGAACTCATGATCAAGCAGTTTGAAAATGTTTTCTCCAGTGGAATCTTGTTTGCACGCAGGCAAACTTAGCAAACCTTGCTTCACAATCCCAGCACTGTTGTCATAGTACGAAATCAGGACAGGATATAGCTGGGCCTCACCACTGTCATTGCTACCGTCTGTAGCTAGGCTAAATGGAGCTAGTCTAGCAATATCGGCAATAGATGAAGCAGTAACATTTGACAACTCACCAATTACACTGGTCAACAACAAATTTGTTGTCTGCATTTTTTAAGCTGATTTAGGACGAATCTGATGCGCTGAATCCAAAACTCACATTAGTTTTGTTCAATCAGGTCAAGTTTTTGAGATATGGCCACATGTCGTTTTACATTTTTGTTCACATGTACGCATGTGTGGAGCATTTTAGAAGAAGTTGGTGGGGGTAAAATGTCATGTCAAATAATTGTTTTAATTGGAAATAATTATTTTAATGACAAGAAGTATTCAGGTACGATAGTTCTAGGTGATTATGTCGAAAAGAGATCAGTTTGAAGTCATAAAACCTCAAAATCTTCCAAAAATTGGTGAGGCAAAGCATAAAGTTCGTGGATCAAAACTAAAGTTAATGGGGCAGATTTTGTAATAATGTGATACAAAAAAGTTGTATTTCTTGAAATAACGAACTCTGAAGAATGTACAATACCTACATGCGCCAATTTATGACATGCGCTTCTGCTCAAGCTTGGAGTGCCACAGTATGAACCCAAAGATTGGAGACTGTTCATTGACAGCAGCAAGCGATCACTGAAATGTGTTCTGCTACACAACGGCAACCAGTTTGCCTCTGTACCCATCGCTCACTCGACTACACTGAAGGAGAAGTATGAAGCGGTGAAGTACGTGCTGGAGAAAATTGGTTATGATCAGCATAAGTGGTTTATTTGTGTTGACCTGAAGATGGTGAACTTTTGTTGGGACAACAGTCTGGCTTCACCAAGTACCCATGTTGTCTGTGCATGTGGGATAGTAGGGCCCGTGCTCAGCATTACACGAGTAGGGGCTGGCCTGTGCGGGAGGAATTGGTGCCATGCAAAGAAAGGAACGTCATCAACGACCCTCTGGTGGACAGAGACAGAATACTCTTCCCACCGCTGCACATCAAGCTCGGCTTAATCAAGCAGTTCACCAAGGCTCTGGACAAAGATGGTGACTGCTTCACTTACTTGTGCCAGGCTTTTCCAGGATTGACCATGGAGAAGTTGAAAGTTGGCATCTTTGATGGTTCTCAGATCCGTCAGCTTATCAGAGATCCAGAGTTCAAAAACTCAATGAATGAAGTGGAACTGGAAGCGTGGAAGACATTTGTTTTGGTAGTGAAGAACTTTCTTGGCAACAATAAGGCCAGAAACTACGCAGAACTTGTCAACAACATGCTGACTGCTTTCAGAAACCTGGGCTGCAACATGAGCATCAAGATGCACTACCTATTTTCACATATGAACCGGTTTCCTGAGAACCTGGGTTCAATGAGTGACGAGCAGGGGGAGAGATTCCATCAGGACATGAAGGAGATGGAGACCAGGTATCAGGGTCGCTGGGACGCAGTCATGATGGCTGACTACTGTTGGAATCTGAAGAGAGACCTCCTGCCGCTGAACATTCCAGGAGTTCAAGAAACGGAAGTTCAAGCCCTGAAGTTTGAACAGTGGTGACGCAACATGCAATTTACTTGTACTTACCTTTATCAATGCCCACCATTCAGATGACAGTAATCGATGTTTCTATCATGTAATCAATAAATGTTGTTGGCAAAACATTTTTTTTTCTTAAAAACATGTTTAGGATGATATGTGTTGACAAAAATCAGCTGATAATGCCACAAAAATGTAATTGATTTTGTCACAAGATCTGATTTTTTCAAATCAACTTAGCACAAAAACCTGACCTGATGGAGAGAAACGGATGCCATTTCCTGATTCAGCAGTGCCAGAATACCCTAATTCACTTGTAGAAATCTAGACAACATTCAGAAAGTAAAAAATTGTTGACCAGTGTTCTTTTTTTTCTTCTTTGTTCTTGTTCTTTTTTTTTTTTTTTTTTTTTTTTTCTTGCTTTTTGTTCTTGTTTTTTTTTTATTTTATTTTATTTTATTTTATTTTTTGTTCTTGCACATCTTGCACATCTTGCAAGTTTTTGTTCTTGCACATCCATACTTTGAAGCAACTTTTGAATCTGGAAACATCTTTTGAAATAGAGGTCCAGCATGATCTGAGACTGATATGGGCAAGTTATGTTCCACAATAAATCCACTAAAGAGAAGTTCCGCTCGGGTAACATCCTCTTCCTCGCTTGTCCCTTGTTTGGTGAAATAATTCAGAAGTGTACCGGTACTCGTGCTCGAAGATCTCTCCTTTGCAATGTCTGTGTGCCGTTTGCTTCCAACGTGCTTCCGAATATCATCGCGACCTCCGTGCTCAACTGAAATATCAACGCTGCATACTGTACAATACGCATGATGAATTCCTCTTTCAGACTTTCGAATACACGGGTATTGGAGACTGTATTCAGTCTTGTACTTCTGAGACCATTTCTTGGTCTTCGTAAGCTTCTTTTCTGCCATTTCGTAATCAACATCGAGGGCTTGAAGCATCGGTAACTTCGAAGTCGATGTTCCACAGCTGCAGCGCGACTCGTAGAACTCTAGCGGCTGTTAAATTAAACACCGCACGGTGGTCGCGACCGCCGGGCTGGTACGGGGCCCAGCTGCATGCAGTGAGCGTATCGCATGCATATACACTGTGCATACATACCGCATGCACTGTATTGCACACAAACCGCATGCACTAAATCTCAGTGCATGATCGCATAAGCGAGATCCAGACCCAATGTTTCGCTGCTCCTCATTTGAATTTGCAATTTTTTACGTACAATTTGGTAGCAGCGAACGTTATGGAGTTACCACATGCTATACGCAGCAGACGATGCTTTTCATTCAATTCTCATACCAGTACATTCTGATTAGTGAACAGTGCAAAAATATCAAAATTTCGGGAGGATAAGGATAGTGATCGTAAGGGCGGGAGTTTGGGTGAATTTTCGGAAGCCTCCCGATGAAATCGGGAGGGTTGGCATTGCTGCAATCATCATGTGATGGGGGGGGGGGAATTGGGCTCCAATTTAGGAAACACGTGAATACAGCAAATGGCTCGGAAATCGCGTGTTATCAAATATATTTGGCTTCGAAACTCAGAAAGAGAATCATATAATCTGTATAAATCAGGTACATCTACCTTGTAGCAACTGCCAACCCTACATCTACATCCCGATCAGAACACGAACTGTACCACTATCGACTGTAGGGCGCTCGGCAAGTGGCTTAAGCACTCAAGCAAGCGCTCCAATTAAATGGTTAAGGAACTACTGGCCAGGCTGTGGCTGCATCACATGTAGGGCCCCTTTAACTTTAAAGCCAGTCTTCACTGCACCAGATGGCTGGTGTTGGCTTAATGGTTAGGGTGGCGGGCTTTGGATCCTTAGGTCCCAGTTCAAATCCCGATTAGCTGTTGAATCAATACCGGGTGGGGTTAACTCGGCCCATCATCCTTCCGAGGTCGGCAAAATGAATGCCAGCATGCTGGTATACTGTTTCGGAGTAGCGACCCATCCAGGATTGTGTCCAATAGCCATGGAGACTGCTTAAGTAGAACCAATACTCTGAACAGAATATGGTCCCAATCTCCTCCTTCACTGCACCTGCAGCAGTGAAGGAAATTAAATGAATTTGTTCAAATGATGACAAACAGCAACTTTTTTTTTGGATCAACGTGGACCAACCCTGGAGACATCGCAAAGTTTAATCGCCCGTGAAATAAACAATGCAATGCAGTTAATCCGCCATGTTGCCTGCTCGTTTGTGCATGCGTCAAATGGTACATTGGTTTGTGGTCCGGGCAAACGTTACAACTTTATCTTAAAACGTCTTTTTCACCAGATTTACGGCGATTCCTTGAAGAGCACCTCGCAAAACCTCTGAAAATAGAGGCATAGATTTGGCAGACGCTATGTATAAGCATTCCCTCTGGGGGACAGGGCGTGTGGTCTCGCAGTGAATGTATTAAATCATATAGCTCGGGTTGGGTGAATAGTGGTTTTTTTTCGGTTAAGTGTCTTCGCGTAGCATTTTCTATGGCCATTTTCGATGTTGAATCTGAAAACGTTGGAATTTTTTACCTCTGATGACTTTTGACCCCCGGAACTTTAATTAATTCAAAATGGCGACAAAAAAGATATTTTTATGAATTTCTGACCAACTTGAGAGAAAATAAGGCTTGTAATATATCAATTTATAGGTTTTTCCGATCAGGAAATACGAGAATGACACTTATGCAACTATTTGATGATTTTTAAAAGACAATTTTTGAAAACCGCACAATATTTTGCTACAATTGAACCGTTTTTGTCATTCTCAGATCAACATAAGACCGAGATCACATCGGTGCCGGCAACAAAAGTTCATTAATGTTATCCTGCACTGATTCATCGGGTTTGATAGCATTCTTTATAGAGTTGTGTAGCTCGGTCAAACTGAATTTTTGAGCGGAATTTCCCTGCTCCATCCTTCACACGTCTTTGTTGGCGTATGTCTGGGGCTGCAGTTAAGCGTGAATATGTCACTTCCGCTAGAAGTTCTTTCTCCGATAGTGTACTCAGTAAATATAGACTGTCTGGGGTCAAAGGTCCTTTGTGCTTTTTCCAAGTTTGTATAGTATTCAATAGCCTAGTATTTTTCTTTTTCTTCATCTTCCTTTTTCCTAAATTACTTGATTTCAGTCCTATGCAACATCCAATCAATTTGAAAATGTGATTAGTGCATATTCCTTGACCTGAAAAACATATGAAATGATATATTACAAGCCTTATTAGTCACATTAGAGAAGGAAAACATGAAAAAATGGTAAAATTTTGGCCGCCATTTTGAATAAATTAAGGTTCTGGGGGTCAAAGGGTATCTGAGGTAAAAAAAATTCAACCGGATTCGGATTCAGCATGGAAAACGGCCGTAGAAAATGCTACGCACAAAATTTCAATCATATTTACCCAACCCTAATAAAGCTCAATGAAGCTGGTTAATTTTGACACATTCCTAAATTTTTTGTTCACTCAATATAATTCTCCAAATAGTAGAAAAAGATAAGTTTATTGCTTTGGAAATTTCACATTTTCTTGTGTGCATATGGAGGAGGAGGGACATAGCCTTGCTTGCTTAAAGTAAAATCGGTATATCGGCTTCATTCTTGGACTCGCTATTTCTTTAAATTATTAGACTTCACAACAGATTACGACACTTATTTAGTCCGGACAATATACGATCCTCAAATCTGAAATCATATTTCGATGATGTACTTTAATTAGTACGAGAGAGTACATCGTGGAAAATGGCATCATATAATGGATGAAATCACTCCAAGCTCCTAATTTGAAAACTATAGTACTTACAAAAGCAATGTATACAGCAACTCGTAGCTATGATGAACAGGCATTTGATAATATAAGGAAAGTGAAAACAACAACTTTATCATGAAGAAATCGTTGCGGCCTGTTCAAAGGCAAGGCATGGTTGAGCAGGCCAAAAAACATGGCAGCTTCAGACCCCAGCGAGGTAACCCAGGATATGCCTGAAGACTCCAGAGAGCGAGGTAGCCGAGGATGGTGTCCGATGAAGGATATCATTAAATAAGGCCGTTAATTATCTTCAAAAGGGGTGTTTTAATTCATCCAAACATTCAATTTTCACTCTTGCACTTCCTTGAAGTTTTCTTCGTATGCATGCAACGTTTTAGCTACAAGGTTTCATGGTTTGGGAGTTATCGAGGACACACACTGACACATACACTGACATTTATTAGTCTGCATGGAGGATGCACCCAGAGTAGTTGCTCAGTGTGGAAGCATTCCCCACTAGTATGCACACGCACTAATTCTTAATTCTATATACCAGCACTGTACACCTCCCAAATGTCAACAACTGTAGTCGACAAGTCATAAGGAAAATCAAAAACCGATGTCGTAGTGTCGATATGACATGGTTGCCCATGCCAATTTTTTTTTAATCGTTACAAAATAGGCACAAATCACCCGATATATGTATGCATCGACCACAGCATATGATATGCGAAACTGGTATCACACTATGTGCAGCTATGTACACGTACTCAAAAGCCAAATTTACGGAATGCAAGATTTCGAGGTAAAACAAATGTGTAAAATAACGGAGTGTTTGGAATTGTACCATACACAGGAAGAGGATATTTTCAAAAACGTAAATAAAAGGTGGATAAACATGCGCAAAGGAAAGGTAGAATATGATGGGATTCAGAATTTGAGAGGGAGGACGGGGATAGGGTCGGCTGGGTTAATAAGCAAGACAGCGAAACAGACCTGCAAGCTTTCTCCGGGGTGTTGAGGATTTCATAATAAAAGACAGAGAAGTTCAGCGCCAGCCCAAGCCTGATTGGGTGAGTCGGTGGCAACTCTGTAATGGCAATGTCTTGGGCAGCCTTGTAGGCAACAAGACTGTTCTCGGCCGCTTCCTTACGATCATTTCCACTTGCAAACTCAGCCACATATCGGTGGTAATCACCCTTCCTGAAAGGCAAGTGGAGGGGGCAAAAACAGACAGAGGTGGGGAAGGTAGGGAGGGGTGTGGACAAGTCAGCATCTGCCAATCACATTTCATGACAAAATGTTTTAGGTTTGTTTGCTGTTGTAATAACAGAACAAGTGTTCTACGTGCGGGAGAAGTTTTCAAATTTCGAGTTCGTATATTTTTCCAGTTTGAAGACTCTGAGAAGTACCGGAACATGTGGCATTATAAAAGCAGGAAATTACCATCGGTTGCCAACAAAACTCTGAAGTTGGGTGAATCTACAGGTTCGCTGTCAAGTCATTAATCCAATTCACATGCAGTTTTATTAGATTAACCAGGATTGTCATATTTTAACATACGTTTTAAAGCTAACACAGAATAAGGAGGAACCATAGCTGGGCTCAAGTATGGCAGAATATGCAAGTAGTTTTGACTTCATCCCATGACTATGAGAAATAAAATGAGATGAGCATGGCAGAGTTGCCACTTTTCAGTTAAAGATAAAGTGTGTGGGCATACATACATTTTATAGTAAAAAACCTTGCTCTCCCCAGTCGTGGCAGATGGAATCAGGTTGGTGTCCAAAACTTCAAGGATGTCACAACAGATCGTGCGCAACTCTTTTTCTATCTAAAATAACCACACGAGTAACCTGCAGTGAGAGGCTGCAGGAAGCACAGTAAGGGACATTGCATCTTCCTTTGCATTTCCAACTCCACATCCCATTTCCAGTTGAGAATGAAAAGGAAGGTCGAAGATTTTTTTTTGTTTGAGATCAGGTTCCCTCATTCCTCATGCAATATTTTTTTGCAGGCAGGGCTAATGACCGAAAACCAACATTTTCGCTTTCACCCAGCCCATCATCTTTCCAACATTTTACACCATTGCGATTATATACCGAGATTGTGTGTTTACATGAAAATCCACTTGAGGAACAAAGCCGTGGAGCTCGTGATTGTGTAGGTTTTTAAGGTTATCCGTTAATATACATTTCAACTTACAAGACGTGTTGATGAATCCAATATTCAAGGAATTGAGGATCAGCATAAATGTTAAGACAATCGCAGGCGAAAACCAAGTTGAAACTCGACTCATTGCAAGGTAAAACTAAAATAAACTGGAAGGGCACTCGGTAGAGTGCGTACCTCCACCATGTAATGCCTGATCCACGAGAACATATCGGGCCAAATACATTTTTTAAATATCAAGCTATGCAGGACAATATCGTTTTTGGTCCAATCTCTCAATGGTGAAGAATCACTTTGAAAATTAAATAATTCTCGTATCCAGATCTTCACCAAAATCGAATCAAAATGTCATGGTCACACACCCAACGTGTCCACCAAGTTTCGTCTGAATCCATCCACAACTTTTTGAGCTATCGTGCTATATATAATTTTTTGGCCCGATCTCTCAATGGTGAGGAATCACTTAAAAAAATTCTCGTAGTCTTATCCGGATCCGGATCTTCACCAAAATCGAATCAGTTCATCCTCATTACACACCCAACCTGTCCACAAAATTTCAACCAGATCCGTCCACAACTTTTTGAGATGTCCTGCACACAAACAAACAGACAAACAAACATGCAGTCATAGACTGGTACTTACGAAATCGTCAACTTGACGTCTGACCTTGTCTAATAAAACCTGTCTCTGGAGAAGGTAGCGACACAAACTAGAAGTTTCTACGATGATTCTGCACCAAACCATCAAAAATCGAATGTTTGACCTCACTGTGACCTTGACCTTTGACCGATTTTGACCAAAATCTAATCAGCACTAGCCATCACCCTCCTGAATCACGTGCTGTAATTTGACATTGGTAGCTTCTTCCGTTCACGAGTTATCGTGCCTACAAACAAACACACACACAAGCCGGTATGCGAAGAGGGATTCGCTAGGATCGAAGCGCTAGATACGATGCTTTTCATTCTGACTGATCCACTGACGAAGATTCATTGCCAAGACGTATTGGTTCACATACAATTGTTCCTCTGCCTGGCAAGATTTTTCCTATTGCGTATTTTGCCAACTGGCACTCATAAAAAAAATGACGGTAAATAGACACCCTATTTTTGAAGGACTACCATTTGAAAAATAATCGGTTTGCTGGTTTGTGCTGTGGAGCCTCGCGTTGCAGACACACACACACACACACACACACACACACACACACACACACACACACACACACACACACACACACACACACACACACACACACACACACACACACACACACACACACACACACACACGGAAAACCCGATAAACCTCTCAATGCTTGTTTGACCACACCTCCTGAGCCACACAATATTTTTCATAATTCACACCCACTTTCCTACGCCACTCCCACTTTAAATAATTGGAGGTGGTGTGTGGATCGTGGAATCGTTTTCGGTAAAGAAATAAATAATTAGAGGCGGAGTGTGGGTCGTGGAATCATTTTCGGAAAATAAATAATTGAAGGTGGTGTGTGGATCGTGGAATCGTTTTCGGTAAATAAATAATTGAAGGTGGTGTGTGGATCGTGGAATCGTTTTCGGTAAAGAAATAAATAATTAGAGGCGGAGTGTGGGTCGTGGAATCATTTTCGGAAAATAAATAATTGAAGGTGGTGTGTGGATCGTGGAATCGTTTTCGGTAAATAAATAATTGAAGGTGGTGTGTGGATCGTGGAATCGTTTTGGGTAAATAAATAAATAATTAGAGGTGGTGTGTGGATCGTGGAATCGTTTTCGGTAAATAAATAATTGAAGGTGGTGTGTGGATCGTGGAATCGTTTTGGCTAAATAAATAAATAATTGGAGGTGGTGTGTGGATCGTGGAATTGTTTTTGGTAAATAAATAAATAATTGGAGGTGGTGTGTGTGGATCGTGGAATTGTTTTCGGTAAATAAATAGATAATTGAAGGTGGTGTGTGGATCGTGGAAGCGTTTTCAGTAAATAAATAAATAATTGAAGATGGTGTGTGGATCGTGGAATTGTTTTCGGAAAATAAATAAATAATTGAAGGTGGTGTGTGGGTCGTGGAATCGTTTTTGGTAAATAAATAAACATATTATTAGAAATCCACAAAGACAGAAATGCTGGTGATTTCATTTATTTTGGATCCTTTTCACTTTGGTCAATAACGTTTGGATCGAGGAGAGATCGAAGGTGGAACGACGGTGTAGCTCCTTACAAACACTGTATACACACCTTAAATGACGGTAAATGGACACCCGATTTTTGAAGGACCACCATTTGAAAAATAAAACCTCAATCAAAAATCGGCTCGAGTAAAAATTTCTAAATATCTCGAAGTGTTTAATTCCGAAGTCTCGTTTCTCGACATTCAAAACTGAAGGACAAGGATTGAAAATACTGTACGCGGTTTTTCGGCCGCTGCACAGCAACGGGTGGTTGCTGGGCAACACAATTCAAACGCGCACCTTCCCAGTATATATTCCACCTGTTGGCAAAGTTTCATCGAAATCGGTTCGCTGGTTCGTGCTGTGGAGCCTCGCGTTGCAGACACACACACACAAACACACACACACAGCCGGAAAACCCGACAATAAGGGATATCTCATATATATATATATATATATATATATATATATATATATATATATATATATATATATATATATATATATATATATATATATATATATATATATATATATATATATATATATATATATATATATATATATATATATATATATATATATATATATATATATTGTTGCGATTGAGGAAATTCGCAAACCACCATTCAGGTCCTGTAGGTGAGATATCTCTGTAAGTACATGTGTAGTTAGCCCCAAACCCGTTGTTTAGAGGGAATAAATGTGATTCATTCGGGCTGCGACCCTTTGAGAGAGTCGTTTTTCTGTTCTATCTTTATTTTGAACCAACCACGTCTCAACCGCCATCACACAACAACCACCAACCACAATGCCGCTTCACAACAACAACACGCCAACAGCCACGATCTTTACCTTCACAACTCGCTCCCGCAAACATCACATCACCGCCATTCCAAACGGCACCATGGCCATAAACCACCACCATAAACCCTCCACCACCTTCACCTCTCCTCCTTCTGCCGCCATTCCCGCACCACCTGTGAACGCCAAGCGTCAGGCTGTCCTGGGCTCGTACGGGACGCGCGCCGAGCCGCGAGTGCAAAATGCGGCCTTTCCGAGGAGAATTCGGATCAGGAATGCTACACGCCCACTTCTGATCCGTCCAATCAGCAAGCGCGGGGCGGTTTGGCCCCGCCTCCAGGAGCGTCGGTGTAGAATCGAGATATCTAAATTCTAGGATCAGGGGAGACTCACGCCCCTTTTTCTCCGTCCAATGGGCGAGCGTGGCTCCACCCCCGAGCTCGTTCTGATCCAGAAATTTGCATATGGGTTCTCCTGCCGGCCTATAAAGCGCCGAGCGCGGGGCGAATTTGAGGATTCTGTCGGGGTTCGGAGTCTGTCGGGGAGCTGCAGAGAGAGGAAGCCTGGAGCTTGGAGCGCGGTCGAGTCGGTTTGAGCACAGAGTCGGCCTTGGAGGAGCGGGGAGTCGGCCTTGGAAGAGCGAAGAAAGTTTTGGGGCAGAGTCGGGTTGGAGCGCGGAGTGGAGTCGGGAGGCGAGGGCATACAGGTGGTTTTCTGCAGTCGGCTGAGGAGAATGGGGGAAGAGACCGAGTAGCTCGGGTCCGAGGCAAGGAAGATGGCGGTCGGCGACGAGCTCGCGGTGGAATCGCTCGTCGCGGGACCCAAGCAAGCCAGCTATACTCTTTCCCCAGAGCATCAACAATTCCCCCCCCTTTTTTCCCCCGCGCTGAGATAGTGCGAAAAGGAGGAAAAGGGGGGAAAAAAAGAAAAAGAAAAAAAAAAAGAGTTGGTCTGAAGAGAATGTGGCCGAGAGGTTTTTGTGGAAGCCTGAGGTGTGTGAGGAATTCGAAGAAGTCTTGAGGAAGTCATCTTGCCTGCCTGCTTTCTTCAACCTGTGCCCATTTTGTCTCATCGCCCTGGTCCTCGTCTCCCCATTGTCTGCTCGCCTCGTCATTTTCCTCCTCATTGCCTGCTGCTGCCAAAGCTGAGTCCCCTAGTTTTTGTTGCCTTTTTCCATCTCTGACTGAGTCCGGAGTGAGCGCCTTCGTTTCTTT
Source organism: Eptatretus burgeri (assembly GCF_056783735.1). Taxonomy (NCBI): domain Eukaryota; kingdom Metazoa; phylum Chordata; class Myxini; order Myxiniformes; family Myxinidae; genus Eptatretus; species Eptatretus burgeri. Next base: position 45,453,162 of record NC_140961.1, read on the forward strand.
AGATTAATTTTTATTGTCACTGTACATAATTATTTATGACTTGCATTCCCTTTCTTCTCTCTCAACTGCCATAGTCGGCGTATTCCTTTCGTCGGGTAAATCTTTCCCTTGTTGTTTGGATTATGGGAAATAAACCCGTTGGTTTTGTAAGCTTTATGTTTCTCGGGTCTCGCCTCACAATCCGCATACACGGTGTCCACCATAATTCGAAACATTGTCTGAGGGAGTAAAATGCCAGTTCAGCTCATCTGTCCAGCGTCGGTGTTAACTGACCGGGATATGACAATATAGCCGTCATGTAATAAAGGATTTTCCCAGAAGTAGCCACGTTTCAGTCGCTCTAGTCCCTGTGCCTGCCACACTTTTCTCTTCCTCACTCCTCCCCCAAGCCGAGTGAAATTGAATCGAGAGCATGACTGATTTTTTTAATGGTGGTGCAGCACAGGCATGGTAGGTAAAATGGCCTCCTGCATCAAAGCTCATCATTTATATTTATTGGTTTCATATCTATGTGGTCACAAACTTCATTTTCATGTGAAAGAAAAACCAGACCAAATTTGGTCCGTATCGGTCAGGTCGTTTGTGAGAACAAGATGTTTCAGTCAAATGTTAACAGACATCAGTATGGAAGGACGGCTGGAAACCAGGACCCACTCTACGAGCTTATTTCGGAGAAATAACCAAAAATAACTGTCCTACAAACTCCACCATCCATGTTATCAGACGCCAATTTCTTGATCGAGAAGGAACGCCTCAGCCAACATCTTCCAGATGTTTACGAGGTAACTCGGTCATCGAAACAAAAATTTACTAGCCGAATGGAATAATTGTTCCGCAAGACTTGTCCACTTCTGGGTGAGGACGTCACTTCCGGTTGTTCACCCGTGGCTGTGTCAGCTCCGAGGCCAGAATAAGATGAGTGTCTGTGTGTAGTTTATCGAAATTTGTGTCGGGGGTTGTGGGATTGTATTTATAAAGGTTGTAGTTGTGTTCATAACAGCTTTAGCGGGTATTTGTGTTAGTTTATTGTAGGAAGCAGGGGGAGGCGGAGTGTTAAGTTTAGCTTTTAAGTCAGTTGGGACCTTGGGAATATGGTGATGAAAAAGGGCATAAATAGAGAGCAAAGGAGAAAGGAAGAAGAGTACGTAAAATGTGATGGATTCTCAATATGGGCCACATTAAGAATAGGGGAAGCAGAGGGTACTCACTGCTGGAGGAAGTGTGAGGAAATAACCCATTTGAGGATAGTTATTACGATGATGCAGCAACAGATAATTTGTAGCAAGTAGCAGAATGTGACAAATTTGCAGATTAGTTGGTTATGGAGTGAGGTTGCCGAGGACATTGGCAGTGGTGAGGGTGCAGCGGGAGCAGTCGGCGGTGAGAGTACATGCAGTGGCGAGGGTGCAGCAGCAGCGGTGAGGGCGCAGCAAGAGAGATTGGTTGGAAAGGAGGTCTGGGAGACGGTTTTTGTGGGTGAGACTATTAAACATGTAGATTCTTCATTTTTCAGGAAGGATCGTAGACGTAGAATTCTGTACAGTTTTGAAGGAGCTGGAGTTGGGACATTGAAGGAAGGGTAAATGACATTGTATTGGGTCACGATATGAAGAAGTTGATTGTGGTACACCGAGGAGCGGAAGCTATTAATTAAGTAACTGGTGATGCAACTGTGATTAGTAAGGCCAGGCAAGAAAATAGAATTTCAGGAAGGGAAAAGTTTAACATATTCTATACCAATGCCATGAGCTCAAGTAAAAGGATGGAATGGCTTGAGCCCACAGTAAATAATGAAGAGTACAATGTAGGTGCAGATACATAGTTTAAGGAGGAGAGTAACTGGAGGACAGGATTAGAAGGCAACGTGCTGCATTGGTGTGATAATAGTTAGGGAATTTTATCAAATTGTATTAAATATCTGTGAAAAAATTGCTTACCAAAAAATTTCTTCACCAACGTATTCATCTAAGTGTCTACCAACACCTATCAATTAGTGCAAACCCAAATCTTTGTGGAAAATTATGGGTAGCCAATCAAAGTTTGGGTGCTCAGAGGGCCTGTGTGAAAAAAAAAAAAAAAAAAAAATCGGAAAAATTAACTTTTGCCAATATTGACTTGTGGGATGTCTAACTAGGGGTTTTTTGGGGTGCTGAATTGATTCCAAGCATTATATTTGAGGAAAAATGAATCCCTGGCCATAAAATATTGATATGATACATTTTTAGATATCTCAGACTGTGTTTTGCGGTAATTTGGCTCAATTGATTCAGATTGTTCAAATCGTGCTGAAACCAGCATACAACATTTTTGAAACCACTGCTATATTGTTGGTTATACTTGTGCTCATGCTCAGTAGAATTATCTGTGTTTGCTGACGTTAGCCAAGAACATTTAGCTATTAAATTATTGTGTACCGGACTCAATAGAAGTTGAATATATTCAACGTATAGTGGACCTTTAAAGTTAAAACACATCACTGTATGTGTGTTCTGTCTGTTTTGTGTCAAAATTCCTCTAATCTAACATATGCACCAAGGATAGTCACTGTCTTCGAGGAGAAGATGGCAGAGAGATTGAAGATCTTAGCTGAAGGAGGAAGGACACCAGCACTCTGGGTCTGGTACTATGGCAGAATCGACCTCATCAAGGTATTCATCAGGAGTGAGCGTGTCCTAGACCACACAGGCCATCTCAACTGCATCATTGGAATGCTAAATACCTTCGCAGCAGCAGGCCACCATTAGTACGCAAAGGGAGCAAGGCTGTATGTACAGCTGATGCATCAGCGACAGGAGAGTCCCATGTTCCAGGAAACTCTATCCAAGTTCACTTTGTACGGCAACCATGTAGTCAGCTTCTCAGACCATGAATGGTCCGGCACATGGACTGACATTACGATAGAAACCACACTCATGCGTGAGGCAAAATCCTCCGGTGGTCTAAACAGAGGTCGCTTTCGGAATGAGTCTTCTCATAAGTCTTGGGTTCAGACCCTGAACCACTTCTCGTTCATTCACCAAGAGCTAGAAAGAAGCATGGTCAAATGTAGGGTACCTGTCCACACCGACGTTAAAAGAGCCCAAATGAAGAGAGATAACGATGCTGTCAACACCATAGTTGGGTGGTTGGAGGACGTCAACCCTTTCGATGCCACACGGGACAAGAAGACTCTGGTGTCCTTCTCAACTGGGTTCAGCAGCACTCCCGAAGACCAAGTCAACGCTGATCAAGCAGAAGTTGGCAGAGCCATACAGGCCAAGATGGATGGGAAAACTGTTGTGGATGCAATGGTAACCAAACACAAGGTCAAATCACTTGCAAGCCTCAGATCTGGACCCAAAGTCAATGGCGAGAAGCTGGTCATTGACTCACTGAAGCTATTCAACCGCCTCATTGTCATCAGTGAGCGTGAAGTCAAGACCAAAGAAGCTCCGCGCTTTGAGTTGACACCAAAACTGATGTCTCTGTTTGACAAAAATCAAAAGTTGCGAAAGCCAGACAAGGCTGCCCGAGCAAGGTCCCTGAAGGCATGTGTGGCACCTGTCGAACAACCCCCCTGCACAAGCCTTGTGGTTGATGGTGGGTGGCTCCTGCACAATGTCAAGTGGGAGGCTAACCTTACTTGGAAGGATGTTGCCGAGAGCTACCTCCGTTTTGTGAAGTCCATGGGGAGCCATCGCCTCCGGATAACGGTGGTCTTTGACGGATATGGCAGCTCCACCAAGGACCATGACCACTTGAGACGAATAAAGAATGCATGCTGTGACATTCAGATTCGTCTGGATCTCAAAATCATCATTGCAAGAGAAAAGTTCCTCGATAACAAGAACAACAAAGCCCAGCTCGTTCTGCTCCTTGCTGAGAAATTTAGTAGGAATGGAATCAGTGTACAGCAATGCTCCGATGATGCCGACACCTCCATCGTCCGCGCAGCTCGAGATGAGGAAGAGAGTCCCCTGTCGAGGTGAGGGCTGAGGACACAGACGTCCTGGTTATGCTGATTCATCATGTTGCAAACCATCCGATCTTCCTCACGACAACCAAAGAAACATCTTACGATGTCGGAAAGATTCGGGAAGCCCTCCAAGAGATATACCAGAGGTATCTCATCTTCTTGCACAGCTTCTCTGGCTGCGATCGTGTCTGCAATTTTTGGGTTTAGCAAACCAACTTTGCTAAGCAAGCTCTGCAAGACTGATGAAGCAGAGAGGGCAATGGACGAGTTTATGGACATCCGAGCTGAGAAAGGCGATATCATTAAAGCAGGCTGTGATCTTTTCATGCTCATGTTCCATGGGAAATCCTCCAAAGACTTGGAAGACTTAAGATTCGACATCTTTTGCAAGCGAGCTGCTACTGGGAGCATAAAACCTGAGAAACTCCCCCCGACAACAGGAGCTGCAGCACAGCACTCTCTCCGAGCTTACCTCCAGACTAGAGACTGGCTGATGCTGCAAAGTCCATCGTTGGATGTCCGAGACTATGGATGGCAACTCACTGAGCAAGGATATGCACCAGTCCCTTCTACAGACCCCATTGCACCAGACTACCTCCTGACGTTTGCCAGCTGCAACTGTGTGGGGGACTGCAGCTCACTCAGGTGCTGCTGTAAAAAACAAGGAGTCAAGTGTATTTCTGCTTGTGGCATCTGTCATGGTAACTCTTGCCTGAACATAAACCAGCTGGATGACAAGAGGAGTGAGGAAGATACTGGAGAGTTTGATGAATAAGGTTGTAAAAGCTGACGAAGCAACATTTCCATTGAGCACAGTTCTGTTAAAAATGTCAATAAAATACATCTTATATGATCAAGGAATGTATTTTTCTCAAAAATAATGGTTGGAATCAATTCAGCACCCCAAAAAACCCCAAGACATCTCACAAGTCAATATTGGGAAAAGTTAATTTTCCGATTTTTTCGCACAGGCCCTCTGAGCACCCGAAATTTGATTGCCTCCCCAGAATTTTCCACAAGGATTTGGGTTTGCACTAATTGATAGGTGTTAGTAGACACCTAGATGAATACGTTAGCGAAGAAATTTATTGGGAAGCAATTTTTTCACAGATGGTCAATACAATTTGCTAAAATTCCCTAACTGTAAGGAGAGAATAGGAGGAGCAGCAATTTGGGTAAAGGACAGCATTGCATCAAGAGAAAGGGGTGACATTAAGGAGGAATTAATGTAGAGGATTCAGTATGGGTCGAGATTAGATATTGTAAAAACACTAAGAAACTGGTAGGATGCTTTTATAGGACTCCAGGTGTGAAAGAAGAGGAGGAAGCGGTAGTGCATGAAGAATTCAAAAAAGGGCATGTGCTAAGGGAAGAGTCTTGATTTTTTTTTTTTTTTTTTTTTTTTTTTTTACCTTGGTCGAGGCTCGTATGAGAGCTAACACACAACTCACAGCAAGGAGGCATGAGACAAGAGGGGCGGGAGTGGAAGGGACAAAACATTGGGGAACAGACACAGGTGAACTGTGGAAGGGAGAGGGATGGGGATGGGACGGGGAACATGGCGAGGGGAAGATGGACATTAAAGGGACTTTCAGGAAGGAAAGCAGGAGAATTGAAGGAAGTGGGCTTGGGTGGATTATCGGGGGTAGAAAAGATCGAGGATTTGGATGGGGGAAGATAAGAGGTGGTGGTGAACAGCTGTTTTGAAAGCCTGAAGGGAAGAATGGGAAAGAATAGAGTGAGGAAGTTTATTCCAAAGGCGGGAAAAAGAGGAATGAAAGAGTGAAGATGAGCAGTGATTCGTGATTTTGGTAGTTTTACCAGAAGGGGGTTGTTGGCGGACCTTGAGCGCCCTGTGGAAATGTGGTTGGGACAAATCGCAGAGAGAGCAGGGGGGCAAGGCTGGAGAGGAGTCGGTAGAAGACAGAAAGACCACCGACCAACCTGCGGTGATTGAGTGAGAGGCCCAAAGACTCAGCTTCATTGCGGGAGATGCCAATGATCTTAAAAGCCCTGGTTTCGACAGCGTGAAGTCGAGAAAGGTGGGAGGCAGGAGCACCAGCCCAGAGGGGAGAGCAGTACTCCATCAGGCTACGGACAAAAGCTTTGTAAGTGGTCAGGAGCTCAAGAGGGCCGAGGAAGGACTTTGCACGACGGAGGATTCCCAGTCGGCGACTGGCTTTTGAGGCAAGGTTGGAAATGTGACTTTCCCAGGAAAGGTCATGGCAGATAGTGAGACCCAGAAGCTTGAAAGAAAAGACTTCTTCCAGAGGATTGTTGAGAAAGTGGATGGGGGGTTTTGTAAACGGTCCTTTCGAAGAGACATAGTGAGAGTGTGAGATTTGTCTGGATTGAAAGACATGTTCCACGTGTTGGACCAGTTTGTGATTTTATCCAGATCTGCAGTGAGTGAAGAAGCTGCTGCTTGCCGGGCTGAGGGATGACAGATGGTACGGCAGAGGGTTGAGTCATCGGCAAAGAGAAATAGAGGATTTTCCAGAGAGTCCGAGAGATCATTGATGAAAACCAGAAAAGAACAGGGCCCAGAACGCTACCTTGAGGAACTCCAGCCTGCACAGGAAGAGGAGATGAAAGAACTCCATTTAGGGCCACACGTTGACTGCGACAGGAGAGGAAGTCTGCGAGCCATGAGTGGAGATGGCCTTGAATACCATGGGCAGAGAGTTTGGTGAGTAGGGCAGGGTGCCAGACTGTGTCAAAAGCACGTGATATGTCCAGGGATACGGCTCGGATTTCCTGTCTGGCATTGAGGACCTCCATCCATTGATGGGAGAGCAGTAGCAGCATATCTAGGGTAGAGTGACCTGGTCTGAAACCAAATTGATGATTGGAAATCAAGCCATTGGAGAAGAGGAAGGATTTCATGTCTGAAGCGATGATGGATTCCATAACCTTGCTGATGATTGGGAGAAGGCTGATTGGTCTATAGTTACAGGGATCTGTTTTTGCACCTTTTTTATGCAGGGCAGTGATGTTAGCAGATTTCCAAGCAGATGGCAGATGACCTTGGGAAAATGAGAGGGTGAATAGAACAGAGAGAGGGTGAGCAAGAGCAGAAGAGCAGGCTTTGAGGACATGTGGGCTGATGCCGTCTGGACCGGTTGCAGAATCTGACTTGAGGTTTGAAAGCAAGCTCTCCACCTTGTCAGGAGAAAAGGATACAGAGTCCAGGGACAGTTGGGTGCGACTGGGTAAAGTGGGTAGAGATAGTGATGGGTTTGGGACACAAGATTTAGCTGCAAACACCGAGTTTAGACATTCAGCTTTATCACGTGTGGAATCAGCAGTGCGGCCATTTGAGGTAAGGGAGGGGATGGAGGGGGAACATACACCAGAAACAGATTTGATTAAACGCCACCAGGATTTTGAGGAGGGAGAGAGGTTTGAGAGTTCAGACTTGAGATGAGAAAGATGTTGTTTTCTGGCTCTCCTGAGGGTAGCTACACACTTGTTCCGAGCTTTGTGGAAAGAACTGAGATTGCCCTCAGTTGGGTTTGCTTTCCATGAGGCAAAGGCAAGTTGTTTCAGGACAACTGCCTCGCCACAAGCTTCAGTAAACCAAGGGCGGGAGGAAGGGTAAGACAACTGAACATGAGAGGGGATAAATCTGTGCATGAGGTGGACCATTCTTGGATTATGGAGGATTTTGGTATAAAATAACAGGACTGGAGTTATGTTTACACTCTGTGTACAAAACATTATGAACGTCTTCATAACAATGAGTTTCACCGCATTTTGCCATCAGAACAGCCTCAATTCGTGGGGACATGGGGATGTGCTTAGGGAACAGTATACATCGTGTGTGCAAAGTATACTTTCTGCTTCTAATTTTATACCTTATTTGAGAATACTTATCAATTAACACCTCACACAATCACCAGCCGGCAATGTTGACACAGCATGATGGATGCATGTACTCATGCGAGTTTTCTCCATACCCTAGTCCTCCCATCAGCGTGAAACAGCAAGAACTGGGATTCATCAGACCAGGCAATGTTTTTTCCAATCCTCAAGTGTTCAGTGTTTATCGCTCCTTAGCCTACCGCAACTGCAGATTTATGTTTTTTGGTGAAAAGTGGAACTCTGTACAGTTGTCGGCTGCCATACCCCATTCGTGTCGAGGTACGACGAGTTGTGCATTTTTTAAGGGTCTTTCGGCACCAATGTTGTACTGGACTGTCAGTTGACCAACTGTAGTGCTGCACATATCGTGTCAGCCTCCTTTGGCATGTTTCACATTATGATCTTTCATCAATGAGCTCTTTTCGACCACTGACCTGCCGTTAGAAGGATGTCCTTTGGGTGGTGGACCATTCTTGATACATATGGGAAACTGTTGAGCATGAAAAACCCAGCAGTGTTGCAGTTCTTGACACACTCAAACTGGTGCAACTGGCACCTACTATACCCCATTCAAAGACACTTAAATTGTTTGTCTTGCCCATTCACCCTCTGAATGGCACACAAACACAATCCATGTCTCAATCGTCTCGACGCATAAAAATCCTTCTTTAACCGTCTCCTCTCCTTCATCTCCACCGATTGAAAGTGAATTTCACAGGTGCAATCAATAAGGGACCACAGCTTTCACCTGGATGCACCTGATCAGTCTATTTCATGGAAAGAGCAGGTGCTCCTAATGTTTTGGACACCGAATGTACATCAGTGTTGGAGTAAGCAGAGGCAAGTTATGAAAATAACTCTGCAAGTTAAAAGACAGTATGAGAAGACCCCTACTCAAATTGTTGTACATCAGAATCAATCTGAGTTGCAGAACCAAATGAGATTTTCAGAGTTTCAAAGCTGCACTTTCACAAGAAGCCATGAACCACATATGAAGGCCTTCAGGATACCATGACTGTTGACCTTTGACCTGACATCTTGAGATATAATAAAGTCAAGATTATTTTCAGTCGACTGCACAAATCTTGAAAATGTAATTGTGGGCAGGAAAATGGAACCCAAGAAATAGCTTCAAGATTCTGAAATGGTGGTTGAAGAAAGGAAAAAAAATTTCAAGCACAATGCACAATGATAAAACATGCCTGAAGTCAAAGTTCTCTTACTGTTGCCATTGTGTGATCCATTTTAGAAAGAATGTCAAGTATGGGTCTCGTGTTAAGAAAAGAAGAAAATGATACGGAAGATCCACGTGGGTGGAGAAAATTCAGGGTGATCCCTTCACCTTTATCTGCTCCAATGATACAGCCAAAACAACCAGAAGTTGTCCCATTTGCAAACAACAAAACCTTTCAAATTAATCAATTAACAAGTTCTCATCGAAACAGTGCACATTGAGGATTTGAGATTGAGATGACAAGTACATTTCTGGGTGCCAGTTTCATCTTGGCAACAGTAAAATAGTCAGTGTGGTGGTCGTCTTCTTACAATTCAGCACAGGTGACAAAGATGAAAGGCAGATGGAATGCTGCTGTCCTTTGCCCATTCAGACATAATACGAAATACCAACATGGAAACACTTTGGAAAAACGGCACCACTGTTCAGCCTGGTGAGGTATGCACTCGGTAGAGTGCATACCTCTGACAGGCTGAATAGTTTACATTTTGTATCCCATCGATAGGCTGGATCTGCATTCGAACCTTAAACAAAATCTAATCAGCTTGTTCTTGTCACCTACTCAACTCACCCACCAAGTGTTGTCATAATAGGTCCACAACTGAGATATCGTATTACGTCGTTTTGACCTCATTTCTCAATAGTGAAGAATCATTCTTAAAATTCCAGTGTCATTTCTTGGAGGGGGGGGGGTTGTTTTTTTTTTTTAATCACGATGTAAAATGAAAAATTCAAGGAATTGAGGCAATGTACGAGTGGTTTCTTGTTTGCAAGACATACCAGGTCCCATCTTTCACCACCCTGTTTTTGTAGACTGTATGAATGGTGTGTATTATGTGGTATGTCCACTGTTTGCCTAGTTAAACTGTCTCCCTGGGATTTGACTTACCAGTCTTCAAGTATAAATCTGGGCTGACAAGCTGCCTCAATATACGTACACTCGCCTGGGTTCGAACAGAGTAACTATAAATTATCATCCCGTTGTTTCACAGGCAGGGTGATTCAATGTGTGCCTTTCCTAGGATGGACGTTAAACTTGGCATCCTGTCTGCCGGAATGAGTTGGTGGATGTTAAAGATCCCATGTCCTTCGTGAAGAGGAAGCGAGCTATCGCTGGAACCATAAACAAATTATAAATTCTTGTCCTAATGTATAGAGGGCATTGCATCGGTGACAGCCACGCTCTCAACCAATGATGCCACCCTACAGCCTTGTGCTGCACACAAAAGAAGAGGAAAAAGTATAAATTTGCAATGGTTAATCGGAGAGGTATCCACAATGAATGTTCCTCCGAGATTTAAGTGATGAACAAATGAGACCTAATACTGCATTGGGAGTCATCAGAAGGAAACTCAAAAAAAAAAGAAGCAAGGACCTGGATGTGGTTCAGGTTTTAGCAGCTATTTCACCACCCTCAAACCCATCTCAGGCAAACAAGACTGTAAATAGTAGCAAATTGCTGGCTGACTATCCTTTCATCCAAGTATTTGCTCGCTCATGTTCACCCAGGAATTAAAGCAAAAAACAGTCCAGAGCAAATGAAGCTTTGCATAAGAGGAGGTAAAATCACATCTGGTCCAACATGTGGAACGTCTTTCAATCCGGACAAATCTCACACTCTATGTCTCTTCGAAAGGACCGTTTAGAACCCCCCCCCCATCCACTTTCTCAACAATCCTCTGGAAGAAGTCCTTTCTTTCAAGCTTCTGGGTCTCACTATCTGCCATGACCTTTCCTGGGAAAGCCACATTTCTAACCACGCCTCAAAAGCCAGTCGCCGACTGGGAATCCTCCGTCGTGCAAAGTCCTTTCTCGGCCCTCCTGAGCTCCTGACCACTAAAAAAAGCTTTTGTCCATAGCCTGATGGAGTACTGCTCTCCCCTTTCTCGGCTTCACGCTGTAGAAACCAGGGCATTTCGGATCATCGGCATCTCCCGCAATGAGGCTGAGTCTTTGGGCCACTCACTCAATCACCCCAGGTTGGTCGGTGGTCTTTCTGTCTTCTACCGTCTCCTCTCCAGCCTTGCCCCCCCTGCTCTCTTTCTGCAATTTGTCCCCACCAAATTTCCACAGGGCGCTCAAGGTCAGCCAACAACCCCCTTTCTGGTAAAACTACCAAAATCACGAATCACTGCTCACCTTCACCCTTTCATTCCTCTTTTTTCCGGCCTTTGGAATAAACTCTGTCACTCTATTCTTTCCCATTCTTCCCTCCAGGCTTTAATAACAGCTGTTAACCACCACCTCTTATCATCCCCCATCCAAATCCTCGATTTTTTCTACCCCTGATAATCCATCCAAGCCCACTTCCTTCAAATTCCCTGCTTTCCTTCCTGAAAGTCCCTGTAATGTCCATCGTCTATTCCCCATGTTCCCCGTCCCATCCCATCCCTCTCCCTTCCACAGATCTCCTAATGTGTGTTCCCCACTGTTTTGTCCCTCCCACTCCCGCCCCTCTTGTCTCATGCCTCCTTGCTGTGCGTTGTGTGTTAGCTCTCACACGAGCCTTGACAAGGTATACAAAAAAAAAAAAAATCCTCACCAATTTAAGGGACAAGAACACAGGAACTTTGGTTGGAAGGAACCTTTTTGGGAAAAATCATGGAAAATCCAAACCACTCCGACTCCAAACAACACTTGCCTAGTCAATCACGTCAGCTGTAATCTGCCTTTTGCCACGACGTTTTCCTGCCCCCCCCCACCCCGACAATAAACTAGAGCGGCACTCTTTAATGTCAACCAACATTATTGAATCATTTATACATACTTGTATCAAGTTTGATTTAAATCCCTTTAACTGTTCTCAAGCATCACATTTTTATCTGACATGACCTCTTGATGCCAAAATCTAATCAGTTAATCTTTGCATCAAAATATATACTTGCACCACGTTTGATCAAAACCTCATCACTGGTTCACAAGTTAGCAAGGCAACAGAATTTTTACCGAATGGGACCTCTGATCTTTTGACCCCATAATCTAATTAGTTCATCTTTGCATCCTGATACATACTTGTACAAAGTATGACTTGGACCCCTTCAGCCGTTTGGTGTGGATTTGCTTGCTCCTCAGAGCCAAGTTGCACTGGTCAGATCATCGAGTGTCTGCTTGTTGTCACCATCATTTTTACAATTGTCAACCATTACAGTCGATTTGACTGTACTCGAGAATGAACAAATTGCTGCTCGGTGTTTCTCACTTGGACTCCATTACTTATTTGGTTTTTCTGTCAACATTTCTGCTGTCCACCCTTCCCCTTTGCTGCAAAGTGTTTGTGGAAATTGTGAACATCTGTTGGGTTATCGGACCTTACCTCTTCTGCATTTGTGGTGTTAATCGTTTAAGTCGTTCGTTCCTCCTTTCATTATTCTCAAATCACTGCTCTCTTTAATCCACCCCTCCCCAACTTCATTTTGAATATTACAGACACGCGGTTATAGCCTCCTCCATCTTCATGCAATTTGCAGTGTTAATTATCAATTTCTCATCCTTTGCTTTTTTCCATCTCCATCTCTGCTCTCTCCCCTCCTCCTGCACTCCACACTGTTTTTTTTTTTTTTTTTTTAACAGTTCCACGTCTATTGTATTGGAACAAACCATTACCAATGTATACTGAAACGCAAAAGAAACTTACCACTTGTTTGAAATGTAATAAAATTGTAACAGTTCAAAATAAAACAAACCAACAATTGCCAATTGAAACATTGGCATTTTATTGATGACATGTCAAGTTTTTGACCAAGATACACCATCTCATAAGTTTGTTCTACAGTACAGAACAGCACAGGGTGCAATGTCAGTCCCCTTTCAATAGCGTGTGTGGCCACCATTGTTTTGGATACAGGCAGTGCACCATCGGCGCATACTGCCTACCAGTCTTTGCATGGATTGCTGCTGGATTCTGTCCCACTCAGTCCTCAATGTCTGAAGCCATCTGACTTAGGACCATCTGCCTGTCCTGCCTTGTAGTAGTGACTCTTGGCCTCCCTGATCGAGGTCTGTCATCTGCAGAGTTGTGGAGGGAGTCTCTGTCCACCAGGGCCAATATCGTCTGGTGTGAACAGCCAAGGCGACGTGCCACCTCATGGTCGCTCAATCCGCCTTGCAGTTTGCCCAAGGCACACTGCCGTCGATCCCTCGACAATCGTGGCATGTTGATTGAAATGCCCATTTTGCACTGGCCTTTTTAAAGTCAATATCAAGACATCACGTGGAGCTCATTAAAATCATCCCGTACCCCTTGGCTAATCACTGACAGTCAAAACGGCTGTTCAACAGCTGTGCTATGAAGTGACCATTGAAGGTTCAAGTGACCATCCGTAACCGTTTTGTCTGACAGTGAGGACACGATTGTCCACAAATGAGTTCACACATTTACTACACGCAGTGTTATTGTTGATATTTGAAGGTTTAATAGGTGGTAAGTTTCTTTTGCGTTTCAGTATACATTGGGGTCAACCTTGATCGCAGCATCACGTTCCGAGAACACCTAAAACGGGTCACAGAAAAGATCAAGACCAGGGTAAACATCATTCGGGAACTCGTGGGCATCAGTTGGGGATCAAGTGCATGCGCTCCTTGCTCTTGTGAACTCTGTCAGCGGAATATTACAGGACAGAGATTACATGAAATGAAACTTACAGGATAGAGAAGACATTTTAGCTTCTGAAGATCTTTGAAGATTTATGAAGCCCAAAGGTGTGCAAGGTCAGGCCAAACGTTAGCCATCAGAATAATGTTATCCCAGAGATCTTCAAAGGTGGTTTTTAATGGCTTCATGTGAAACTACAGCTTCTGATCCTTCTGAAAATCTCCCTTAGCGATCTCCCTCAAATATAATGAGAAATAATTTAAAAGGAGAAGAGTGCAAGACAGCAGCAATCTTCGAAAGGGTAATTATTTCATCAACTAATTTACCAACAATCCTTAAATTTGGCAAGGAAGTTTGTTCCAAGAACAACTTTTTACCAAGATTGGAGAACAAGCCTAAAACTGCTAATTTTTGTGGATGTAATGTGTTTTAATACCATTGCTGTTCCAGTTACTGGACGCGTTTGATCATTAAACCCCATTGGAATATTTTCCGTACTTGCAATAGTCATGAACTGCACCAATTTATACTGCACCTGTCCCACACGTTAATTTTCCATCCCAGAAGTAAATGTATGCATCTTGCCAAGATCATTTGTTGCCTCAGTAACCATTATAAAAATAATTTGCTCACGTCTGTTCCATTTAAGCTTTTTTTTTTCTTTTCTTTTCATATGAATCATACAAGATATTATTTGGTATGGCAAACCGACTGGTATCCCCATAATGTGTCCTGTTTTAATTACATTTATTTTTTAAAGTAATGCAGTTTAGTACATTTTTCAACCTGCCCCATCAATTTATAATTTGAACCCTGATGGTATTTCACAGTTAGGCTTATGGTCTTTCAAAATCTTCAGAGGCCAGAGACGGGTGGGATCATGTCCACAGAACTGACCCGGGGTAGTGGGAGCTCATCATGGATCTGAAGCAGGTGGGTCAATAACAGCAAAAACACCCAAGAGCCCCCAAGAGCAGGCTAGGCCGATGTTCTTAAGCTTTTCAATTCGCAAGAAGAATTTTTGTGAGCGTTTCAATTCACAAGCGAGCTTTCACTGTTACTCAATTGTCTGGATTGTTATTTGTTCATCATTAAAAACTCAGATTGAGTAATCAGAAAGAAAAAAAATAGAAAAAAAAAAACCTTCCTCCAAAAAACCCTGCAGAGCAGCAAATTATGCTGCAGTCTGAGGAATACTAGACTTCGTCAAACCACTCAAATCCATCCATTGGGACCACATTCTGTACAGAGCATTCGTGCTGCCGAAGCAGTGTCCTGGGCTATTGGACACAATCCTGAACGGGTTGTTATATCAATGAATGTTCACCATTATGTGATTAAACCATCATAGATGGGAAGAAAAGGAAAGCTGATGTTTTAGGTGTTAGCCTTTTGGAAAGAAAAAGCTGCAGTCCGATTGGCAGACACAGACAGCATGAAAGCAGCACACAATAGCCAGAAAAAGTGGGAAATCCCCATTTATAAAGTGAGAGGATTCAAATTTGTTTCACAGATCGCAAGAAACTCCACTCAAGGATGCAGATGCTTCAAAGGAAAGTGGCAAAATAAACGAAACCCAGACATTCCTTAGAATCCAAATTAAATTTTTGATGAAAAGGCGAAACTCTAATTTATTGTAATTATTTATTTATTTCTACAACTCAGACAAAACCAGTGAGCAGTTTTACGTTCAGGGAGTATACGCAGAACGTCAGCATTAATGGAGAACACCAAATTAAAGGTATTCTATATAGACTGGGCAGAATCTGGGAAAATGTACATAGTTAAAGTTGTGGAGGCAATTCATGTTTACGGCTGGCAAACAACTTTTTTAGATGTATTTATAGGTTCTAAATCAATCTAGGGGGATTGCCTGGCTGTATTTTCAACGATTAACCCATAAACTTGACAAATCCAAGATGGCCGCCATCGCTTATAGAAAATACCTAAATTATTGCATCTCTGGAACTACTTGACCAATATCAATGATGTTGATGTCTATATTAGGGTTTTCACACATGCTTGATCATTTGGAATAAGTTTTAAGTTGATTGTAGGTCAAGGTCATGCATTGGGACAAAGGTTAAGGTCATATTTTGACCTCTTGGGGCCCCTAAGCATATCTCAGGAGGTAGACTAGGTCAATTTTCAGAAAATATTAATGGTGGAGGCATTTCATGTTTACAGCTGACAAAACTTTTTTTTAGATGTATTTATATGTTCAAAATCGAACTAGGAGGTTTGCCCAGCTGTATTTTCAATGGTTAACCCATAAACTTGATAAATCAAAAATGGCCACCACAAATACATGAAAAATTCATTTTTTTCATATCTTTGGTGCCAAACATGGTAAGAACATAAATAAAACATCTGTTTGTATCTTTTTAGGTACAAGGAATCCATTGAGACCATTATTTAGACCCCAATATGTTAAGAAATCAAGATGGCCACCACATTAGGGCAAATTTTATCACTGACCTTAAATGAGTGACTTAACTTTTTCATAATATCATGGCTCAGATGTGGGATATACTGACTGTAAATGAATACAGCTATAGTTATATTTTGTCATTGATCAATGTAGAAGAGGGGTGCAGTTACCAAATGAGTTTCATAATGAATGGGAAATCATAACTGAATTTTGGCATATCAACAAAGCAGAAACGGCTGGCAAGACTTTGTTAATTTATAAACTGCTTAAATCAAATATCAACACATGCATGATACATATCTTATAATGTTCATTAAAGCCTGTTACAAGCTCAAATGCTTCAAAACATGCACCACATTAAACACAGAATCCAGCATGGAGGAAGTCAACTCCAAAATGAGGTTCTCTTTATTGTGTCTTGCAAACATGACATGAGACAGTGAAAATAACGATTATGACAACTCCCTTTTCTTTTACAAAATAACAAGATATAACATCAACATTCAAAATTATACTTTATGATCTACGGGGAACGATCATGTGCCTGTATAATGGTATTCTTAAAATTTCAGTGCCTTTAGCAACTCAATGTTCAATTGTCCTTGTCATATTTTAGAATAGACCTTTGATCCAATATGTGAATATAAACTTGAAAATTTAAAGTTAAACACAGACTAGACAGGTGAAAAGACTTAACTGATAACATTGATTAAAACTGCAAATGTTCTGGTTTACTTATATAATTATTACTTGATCAGATGCCTAATAAGAGTGTGGTCAGAGGTTACCAGCACTTGACCAACCAGTGGAGCATGGTACTCAGCACCAGCTCTTATGATCAAATTATATGCTTTTCCAGATGGGTGGCATTGATTCTGGTTGGGTTGTAACGGATTTTGGTTTGGCTATCAAACATTACAAAAATATAAGTATCTAACATCACAAACTATAAACTTTTATATGTCCACAATTATATTGTAATGTTACATTACTACGTGTGTGTGGAGGACTTGGTTTATGTACCATCAGGTAGAATGTTCCGACATTCGTCGGCATGCTTGTGGCATTTGCAAGCTTCAATGCATGGTAAGCGCATTTTCCTGCAACGACAGAGCTTACTCAGGCATCCCTTGGTGCATCCACATGACATGATCTCTGAGCATGCTTTTGGGATAGGTGGTAGAGAGAGAAGTCTTGGTACTAACTGACCATCCTTGCAATCCCAACCCATATCTGTTACCGTGGAAAGAACTGGAGATGGCATGTGGGCTTGATTCTAGACACCGGCTTGGTAATGGCTTCGCATGATGTGAAATTGTGCCGCATCAGATGTTGGGGGTTGAACTTCTTGCACTTGTCCTATGCAGAACAGTTTAACTCGTGCCTAGTCACATGTGTCTACCTCGAGTACTTCATATAGCTGACAGTAGGGTTGGGCACACATCGACGTGTTCTCTGTTGTCCCGTTGAAAGGAGTGTTTTTTTATGGCCATTTTTCACGCTGATCATGAATCTGTCAAAATTTTTGACCGAGGATGATGTCTTACCAAGACCTCATCCTAGGTCAAAAATTCCAACGGATTCGTGATCAGCGTGAAAAATGACCATAAAAAACTCCTTTTAACGGGACAACAGAGAAAAAGTCGATGTGTGCCCAACCCTAATATTACATGCCCTAGTAAGCCATAATTATCAAATTTTACCTGAAAAGTGGGTAAATTTGGCAACCATTTTGAATTTTTGCATTTTACCAACCTAAGACATCATCCTATGTCAAAAAGTTCAACGGATTCGTGATCAGCGTGAAATTTGGCCATAAAAAACACTCCTTTCAAAAAAAGTATGGTTGTATGCCCAACCCTACTGACAGATGAACTTCTCTGCTGATTTTGAGATTTCTTCAGTTAAGTGGCCCTTTCCCAGATGGTTCAAGTTGCTGTGGTGATGCTGGAAGACATGCCAGGCTGTCTTCTTGCTGTGACCACAGAGTTGGGAAACACTGTCACATCCAGTGATTGCATGGAAAGCGAGCATTGATGCTACTTGGTCGATAGGTACTTGACGATGAATATCATGTACTGGGATATATTTCGGATGTTTTCATGTGCCAGCTTTCATCAGCAGAGTCGTACATCCCATTTTGTCAGAGTGAGCGAGCAGCAATACAAGGACATCTGTGTCACGTACTGATACAACCATTGACTCCATATGAGCATGGAAACAGTGCAAAATTAAGCGTGCATCAGCTTCCTCATGGTTGGCCTCAAGCGAAGACAAGTCGAGTGTTGGGTCTGATGACTTGACGATTGGAGCTTCAGTGAATCCACCAGCAACAACCTGACATATTGAGGTCTAAATAATGGTCTCAATGGATTCCTTGTACCTAAAAACATACAAACAGATGTTTTATTTATGTTCTTACCATGTGTGGCACCAAAGATATGACAAAAATGAATTTTTCATGTTTTGGTGGTGGCCATTTTGGAGTTATCAAGTTTATGGGTTAACCATTGAAAATACAGCAGGGCAAACCTCCAAGATCAATTTTGAAATTATAAATAAATGTCAAAAAACAATGTTTGCCACATGTAAACATGAAATGCCTCCACCATTAACATTTTTCTGAAAATTGACGAGTCTACCTCGTGAGATATGCCAATTTCTGCACCAAGAGGTTAAAATATGACCTTGACCTTTGTCCAAATGCATGACCTTGACCTACAATCAACTTAAAACTTATTCCAACTGATCAAACACATGTGAAAACCCTAATATAGACATCAACATCATTGATATTGGTCAAGTAGTTCGAGAGATACAATAATTTAGGTATTTTCTAAAAGCGATGGTGGCCATCTTGGATTTGTCAAGTTTATGGGTTAATCGTTGAAAATACAGCCAGGCAAACCCTCCAGATTGATTTAGAACATGTACCGTAAATACATCTAAAAAAGGTGTTTGCTCGCCGTAAACATGAAATTCCTCCACCATTACCATTTTCTGAAAATTGACCTCGTCTAATATACCTATAATCGAAAGAACTGAAGGTTCATCCTGATTTCTACCCTGACATCGTCCAGAGCCCTTCATGTATCTCCAATTTAACCATTCTGCAAGCCTGACAGACTGGGGTAAATAATGGACGTGTGTAGGGAATTGCATTGGCAAAATATATTCACAAGGCCTTCTCACAATGAATGCACTCAATTGACCGCAAGTGGATCACCAGCAGCAGCTGTCAAGTCAGGACCTTTGTACTACATTTATACATGATTGAAACTGCAGAACTTTTGAAAAAAAGGAAAGCAATGAGCAAAATGACTCCTTAATGGGGGTGGGGTGGGGAGAGGGGATCCAGGGAATCCAAGGGCTACCCCCCCCCATAAAATTTTGAAAAATCACAAGCAAAACATGCATTTTGGGAGTGATAGTCTCCAAAGCAAAAGAGAAAAACTTATGCAAAAAAAAAAAAGAAAAAAAAAAGGGACATTTGGGGAAAGCATTTTTTTTATTTCACCCAAACATCATTGATGGGAATGTTATTCTCAGTTAGTACAGCATTTTATAATCTATCTACACTAATAAAAGGCAATGTGTGTCTGTCTCCTCCATAACTTAAAGAGCAGGTTGCGGGTCACCAAACATGTTCTGAAAATTTATCAATATGATTATATGTGTATTAAATAGTTCGATGCAAACTATTGTGGTTGCCTAACTATTGGGAAAATTAATGAAATTTAACTCCGAAGTTGTTATTTCTCGAGGCTGTTGAAAAAAAGCCGCGTGCCCATATATGGATGGTGACGTCACGTTCTCCAAAAGAAAGCGGAAGCTCACTCGCTCATTGAAGAAGTGTCCAGTTCAGCGGGCCGTTCTTTCGCTTTTTTTGAGCTTGCAACTGTCTATATTATCCTTTTTTATTTTGAATTATTGTACAACAAAGTTATTTGGATATTTGTACATCATGCCTTGTATGTGTGTCGTCATGTTTTGTGAAAATGGCTGGAAAACGGGTAATCGCTCCCACCGATTCCCGAAGGAATCAAACATTCGCCGGCAGAAAATGAAAATCGACAAACCAATCTGTCTGGTGGTCTGTCAGTGTGAACTGCCAGACAGTCAGTCCTGCCACTTGTACACGAAATAGGCCGTTTTCTGGCACTTTCAAGTGGCTCAGATTTATATGGCTCAGGGCCAGAAACACCATAGTATAAATTCCCATCATCCTCCAACTCGTCCTCAGAAATATCGGAATGAAAACACTCAATTTCATTGCCGCTGAAATCATTCTCCGATTCGCATCTCGCCATTGTTCACATGCTGTTTCCGAATGTTCACAAAGTTTCCGGAGAACATGACATCATAGCATCTTCAGTAACTTCCGCTCTGTTTTTTGATCACTGACAAAAGTTTTGACTTAAAAGTTAATTTTAGCACATTTTGAGTTTTAAATGCAAGAAAATAAATACCCAACCATTATTCATGTGCTTACAACCTTCGAATCACGCGGTCATCAGCGACCTAAAACCTGCTCTTTAAAAACCATAAAATAGCAGCCTGAAACTTTGCATGCAGACGAAGAAATCTCCAAGGAAGTGTAAGAGTGAAAATTGGGTGTTTGGGTTAATCATAACACCTCTTTTGAAGATAAATGATGGCCTTATTTAATTTTAACCTTCATCAGCTGATCATCGGCCACCTCGCTGTCTGGGGTCTGAAGCCGCCATGTTTTTTGGCCTGCTCAACCATGCTTTGATTTGGAACAGGCCACAACGATTTAACGATAAATAGATGCAAGCTCCAGATTTCAAAATATTAGCAGTTCTGACTCCGAAAAAAAAGTGTTGTTTTGTTCAATTCAGATATTGCACAGACGTTTCCGGTTGCATCATTGTATCGACGGCAATTGGTAATCGCTTGCCAAGCCAGGCGTTCCGTTGGAGTGCTTAAGCCACTTACCGAACTGCATAGTACAATTAGTGTCCCGATCTGGATGTGCAGTCGACAGCAACTACAAGGTAAATGTATGTATACAGCACACACGGACGTGGTACATATGGGTAGATTTGGATCTGTAAGGACTCTCCGTGGGTGTATGGACATGCCATGCCTGTTACGGGTGCTGTGGTGGCAAAGTTTGATCCCATATCTTGTGGAGGTTTATCAGGTTTTCCTTTGTCTTTGGTTATAAAGCATTTGGTTATACAAGATTGAGCATTTGCTTTGGTCCTCATGATTCTAAAGCATTTGCTTTACAAAGGGTAAATGTTTCTCTTTGTGAGTTTCAAAGCAAAATATATTTGATAACGCCTGATTTCTTAGCCGTATTAACGTACAGGTATAACTCACTTAGCGTTGTAGATGCGCTACAGAAGAACAGGATGTTAAGCGAAACGACACTAAGCGGGGTCTAATTTCTCATGGACTTTCATGTATTATTGGGGGGATGCGTTCTGTCGACTTTATAATTGGAATTATAACTTCCATTCGCATCGTCGATAGCGCAACGCAGATTAATATACAGTATACAGACGCCAAAATAATACATACTGTTTCTGAAAAACATTCCACAAGTCGTAAATAAATGAACAAAAACGAAGTTAATTTAATGCTCACTAGTCTTATCTCTGAGCTAATGTTGGCTGCGTTGATGTCACTGAATGCCTTTGCTCTGAATGTGGTATCGGTGGGGCTAGTAGAGGATGCTAGGGTGAGGGAGAGGTAGTGGGGATATCCATGTCACCTTCAGTCTGGTGCAGGTTCAGACTGTTTTCTCTTGAAGAATGAGCTGACAAAATTGTCTGGTCATCTTATTCTTCTCCTTGTCGCATGAAAAAGCATTCAACGCCATTCTTTTCAATGCAGTGCTGCGCTCCAAGTCAGGATCATTTTTATCCACAAGATCTAGAGCCTCATTAACTTTATTCAGGATGTTTGAAAGAATTTTACACGTTAAAACCCTCTCTGATTGGTCCTCTTCTGTTGCTTCTTCAGCTGGTTGTTGGTCAAGCTCTGTCAGGTCCTCATTGGTCCTCTCCCCATGAGAGTTCAGCAAATCCTCCACATCTCCTGCGGTGACTTCATAGAATCCCACCTCATTGGCCACCTCGGCGATTTAATTGTGCAGTGTGGGTAGCTCGGGTTCAAATCCCATGAAGTCCTTGATGCACTCTGGCCAAACATCATTAATGCAGTGGTCAGACTTCTCTCCAGGCCTCAACAATATTTTCAATGGCTTTCATGATGTTAAAAAGACTGCCAGAAGCCTCAAATTGATTGACTTTCTTTGCCATCGGTGTCACGGATTAGCTGAGGAAAGGTGTGTCGCAGGTAGTAAGATTTGAATGATGAGATGGTGCCCTCATCCATCGGCTGTAGGAGAAAAGTTGTGTTTGGAGGAAGAAACACAACTTCGACTTTGATGCCAGTTGATGAGTCAAGGTCGACTGAGTGACCAGGTGCATTTTCCAGCAGTAACAGCGCTTTATTTTCAAAGTTATATTTTTCACAATAATTTTTCACTGCTGGACAAAAATCATGCACAAACCAGGTCTGAAAAATGTCCCTGGTCATCTGAGCCTTGTGGTTTGACCACCAGATGATAGGCAGGGTTGTCTTGCAGAAACCCTTCATTGCTCATGGTATTTTAGAATGGTAAATGAGCAAGGGCTTTCATTTAAAATCTCCTGCCGCATTGCCTCCAAGCAAGTGGGTCAGGCGATCTTTGGCAGCCTTAAATCCCAAAACACTCTTCTTCACTTGCAATAACAGTGCGGGGTGGCATCCGCTTCATCAACGTTTAAAACGATCTGTGAAGGGTAATTGCGGTGTTCTGTTTTCACCTGCATGTTGGTAGAGAACTCATCTGCTGCCTGCATGTCAGCACTCGCAACCTCACCAGTAATCTTGACACTGTGCAGGTTTCTGCGACGCTTAAAACGCTTGAACCAACCTCGGCTCGCTGTAAAATTCGCCACCGTTGAACTGTCGCCTTCTTGTTGTTTTAATTTTTCAAACAAACTTTTAGCCTTTTCCATAATAACCAGTGGGCTCAGAGGCAGATTCTGCTCATTTTGGTCCTCGATCCACACGGACAAGTCTCTCCATTCGTTCCATCGCACTGCTTCTACTACGTGTCACCTTGGTTGCAGTCAAAGGCGTCACATTTTGGCCACTAGCTATAATTTTGTCCGCAAGTTTAAAAAGCGTTCTCACCGTGGTCGGAGCAATTACCTTATCACGTGCAATACCCACGGCCCCATCACCTGAATTCAAGCACCTTCTCACCTTCATTTTTGCTCTAGTGTTATGCTTTGACGAGACACTTTACTTTCAGATGCAACATTGACATTAGCTGGGCATTTTGACGCCATATTTAACACTGCAATCACTTTGTAACAGAAAAAAAAGCAAGCACGATAACGTTATGACACAGCAAGGGGTGGCAGGAGATGAACGGAAATACAGCACCAGATGTGGCGTCACTTGAATGGTGTGATGCATTTTTTGTATTGCATGATGCGTTCGTGTCACTGAGATGTGCTTGCTTTACTTGTATGTATTTGTGCACCTTTAACGTTTTCGTTAAAAGCCAATCATTAAGTATCCCAGAAGTAATATTCCCAAAACATGCATCTTGCCCCGAGAGCTGGACTCCACTGCTTTACATACTCTTTATAAAATATGACTTGAGGGCACCGATAACAAGCAATTTGATTTACAGTGAAGATACTTTTGCCCTCAAGGTCGTGTGGTGCATGTAAAACTTGAGATACAATTTAAAAGCATTCATGACACGTGCAAAAAACATGTTTTGAAAAACATGAAAAACTGGAAATCGTAATGTATTTCAAACGACGCTATAATGAAACTGTGTTAATCGGGGTGACTTTAAGCGGGGTCTAACTGTACTTTCTAAATTATCAAGACAATTTTTTTTCCACCCATCACATGCAGCTGTTTATAAAGAATGTTTGTTAACAGCTCCCTGAAACGTCTATGTAAATGTAACATTGTTTTTCGATGAAAGCTACTCAAGGTTTCTGGGTTGTATACAGTACATATTGGAGTTGGTAATCACACTGACGCCAACCTGCAGATTATGGAAAAATTGCCAATATCGGCCGTGCGTGTGCGTGAGATCGACATATGCAAGTTTCAGTATGTAGAATGGAGTCCTCCCAGGGCAGGCTCAAAGCATCCACCTTAATTTCAGTAATGGGTCACGATTCTTGGACCAAGCTATGAAGTTTTCTTTTCTCAAAGTTTTGTGCCGAGGGCTCTCTTCAGGATCGCCGCTGAATCCTTGACAGCTTCCAAACTGTAGTTCGTTTGTAATAATATTCCCAGGGATGGTTTTTAGCTCATCTAGAAAGTAGTTCTCGGGAGCTTATGGGATGACACGTCATCTGTCCGTCCATCCACAAATACTTGCAACTTCTTCTCAGAAACTACACATGCAATTCTGATGAAACTTGACCACAACCTTCATCACCCGTGATGTACCAAAGTTTGTTCATGGCATTAAAATAATCCATAGGTATTTACTTTCTTCCCAATTATATATTTTGAGGGTCATCCATGCCTCCCAGTGGTTGCCAGATTATCTTATCCAGCCACTCCCAGGTGAGTGCCCAGGGGTACTGCCCCTATGTTTAATATCTCTGTGAGGATCTTTGTCATCAATCCTGTAGGTCCAGCTATCACTGGTACAACTTTGGCATTCTTCAGCTTCCAGGATCTTTTCACTTCATTCTTGAGGGCTTGGTGTTTGGTCATTTTCTTGATTAACCTCTGCCATCGAAGATGGACGGAGGTTACTGTTTTCACCCCTGTCTGTCTGTGAACAGCATTATGGAAAAACTCCTCGACGGATTTCGACGAAACTTGGTGGGGGGGATTAGGTATGGTCCAAGGATCATGCCATTAGATTTTGGACTTGGTCCAAAGTCCAATATGGATGCTATGGTGGCCATTTTGAAAAAATATTTGAATTTTTGTTTTTGCATTTCTAAATGTTTTAAGTGATTTCCAAAACCCCCGCCCCCCCCAAAAAAAATTGTTAGAGAAAAAAAAAAAACAGAAAATTTTGCCTGTTTTTTTTTCCTCTAACAATTTTTTTTTTAGAGAATGAATTGAGTATGTAAAAGTTAAAAGTAAAAGGGAAAGTTGCAAACTATAACTCTGAGCACTGTTGAAATCAAATTGAATGAATAGGATATCAGGTTCACTTGAGTGACCTAGCAGTATTGGCGGCGGAGGTTTTGCACTCTACCGAGTGCTCCCCCTCTAGTTTATGCATCGTTTAGTCCAAAAATCAATGGTATCATCACCTCAATCAGCAATACCTTGTTCTCTTATTTTTGATGTTCTCGCTCGATGGGATCATTAAGTCGAATGCGAGTTGTATTTCCATGTATTGAGCGATTACTTTTGGTTCATTTTCCCACAAATTTTCTGGAACTGGGACATCAAAGGTTTTGCAGATGTGCCAGTGGATTACTTTACAAACTCTGTTGTGCTGTTGTGTGTACAGCTGTTCTGACATGAGTTCGTTTTTGTGTGTGCGTTTGGTCATTAAGCAAAACATATTCTCTTTACTAACCACACCTCCACCCCTCACCTTTCTTCTTCTTTTTATTTTTTCCACACTCTTCATTCATTCTCTGTTTGTCTGTGTGCAGGATATCTCAAAAAAGTTGTGCACGGATCCAGATAAAATTTTGTGGACAGGTTCAGTGTATGACAAGGCCAAACTGATTAGATTTTGGTGAAGATCCGGATCCGACAACGAGAATTTTTGAAGCGATTCTTCACCATTGAGAGATAGGGCCAAAAAAGGATATAGAGCACAATATCTCAAGTTGTGGACGGATTCAGACGAAACTTGGTGGATCGGTTGGGTGTGTGACCTTGACGAATTGATTAGATTTTGGTGAAGATCCAGATCCAACTACTATAATTTTTAAAGTGATTCTTCACCATTGATGAAGAGGGCTCAATTACGATATAGTACTGTATAGCATGATAGTTCAAAAATGTATTGGGCCAGAGATGTTCTCGTGGATCAGGCATTACAGGACGGAGGTATGCGCTCGACTGAGTGTCCTTCTAGTTAGGTTTTGTATTTGTGTGCAACAGAATAGAGTCTTTACCTCATGCAATGTAAAGATGGTACTTCAATATTTTCCGTGAAGTTCACAGGAAGAATCAGTGATGGGGAAAATCCAACAATGGATGCCATTTCCATATTTACCGACAGCGATAGACTTTCTCCTGCCTGGCAGACATCTGATCATGGCAACACCATTGCAATCTTTTGTACCCAGCTAACTACTACAAAAATACCTCGTAAAAAATACCATGGGAGTAATTCACATAACCATGTTCATTATGCATTCAGATGAAATGGGTTAAGAAACTAATCAGCATATCGGAGTAGCACCTCAAAAATTCCCCATAATCGGGGCATGTTTTTCGAGAACGAAAATACAGTAACCTCCGGAAGGGCCGTTCCAATAAATAAATACTTCCATCATATACTGAAGGAGCTTCATCCATGGTTTATAGTGGTGCACTTGTAATGATCCTCTATTCAAATAAGCATCACGCACAATAAGTCATCTACATTTTAACCAACCTCGTTTTATGCACATTATCAATCGACTGTATTTGCATCATTACACTTTATTTACATCTTACAACACAATACTGTCAGTTTTTCTGCCTCCAAAATCAATAGTCAATAAAATGTCCTTCATTCAACTAAATTCAAACATTTTGGATTTGTGAAATGACCATTTTACCTACATTTCCTCTATTCAATATGAAATAATGTTTTTTAACAACCACATGGACAATCAAATAAAAAGAGAAAAACTTTAAAATAAATAAATTAACTAGAAGGGCACAATTCAATGTCCCGAAGTTGCCAGATGCGTCTCCTTCCACATTACATCATTATACATACTGTTATGGCTGTGGAAATTCGCAATACACCATAAAGGGTCCTTAGATCAGTTATGACGATAAGTATGTGTGTAGTTAGATTTCCCCACCGTTGTTTAAAGGGAATTTCCATGTTCACCGGGCTGCGATCCTTTGAGATAGCCGTTTTTCTTTTCTCCATCATTATTTTGGACCAATCATCCCCCAACAACCAAATCACCACCACCAACAACGCCCCCAAACAACTACACCGAACCACCACCACCACCTTCGCCTCTTTACCTCCACCCCGCAAACATCGCTTCACCGCCTTTCTCAAACGACGCCCGCCAACAACCAAACTCCCACCACCTCCGCCTTTCTAGCACACATCGTGCCATGGGCTGTGAATGCGTTCCTTCCGCCTCAAAAAGCGGATCAGGAAGGCTTCACGCCCCCTATTCATCCATCCAATGACTGAGGATCGGGTGGCATAGCCCCGCCTCCGAACCCGCTGTGATCCAGAAATTTACAGACGCCCCTCCCCCGGGCTATATAAGCGCGAGCACAACGCAGCTCGCGGTGCAGTACGTCGGCAGAAAAGTCAAGAACCAAGTGGGTGCAGTACGTCGGCAGAAAAGTCAAGAACCAAGTGGGTGCAGTACGTCGGCAGAAAAGTCAAGAACCAAGTGGGTGCAGTACGTCGGCAGAAAAGTCAAGAACCACGTGGGAGCAGTGGAGTGGCAGCGGCGGAGTGTCGGAAGGGCAGTCTCGTCGGGAGACGGAGCTCGAAGCCGACGGGAAAGGCAGACGGGGAGCGCCGGAGAGAGCTCGCCGACCACGCCAGGGGCACGAAGCCAGGCGCAGCTGCGCTGACATTGCGGCTTGCCCCCCATCGCGACACGAGGGCGCAGGTAAGACCCTTCGGTCTCGTGGACCTGGCCGCTTCTCCAGGTTCCACACGCATTAGGCCCATGGGCCTAATGTTCCACGGAGGGTCACGAATTAGGCCCATGGGCCCAGTCTGACTCCCTTACCTTTGAGGGGGTCTTTTCTTGTGTTTTCTTTGAATGCGTGTTGTGGCGCCATGTCTTGTAAAGTAGAAACTGTTTAAGTGCATGTAAATAAACATTGCTTTATTCGGTTGTAACTCTTGCTTGTAAATTGCATTCTTACTGTATGGCTGTGAATACGTGCTTGCCTTGTCTGAGTGCGTAATAAATGTGCTTGTCAAACTGTTCCCCGTTTCTTTGCATCCTTTCCTTTGTTTGAAAGTTCCATCTTGCATCACAGAAGGAATTGGGAGAAGGGTGTAAGCATCCGGTAAATAATCACGTCCGTCGGGGCCGGCGATAACACCGCTCGGTTATCACTGAAGCACGGAACGGACCGCTTAAGCGGTTCGTGTCCTAGGCCAGCCAGCAGCGAGGTACGATCGCCCGGTTAACTTCCCGCGCAGGTACTTAGGTAGGTCGAGTTTGGCGAACAACCCTATCCTGCACGGGTGGCCGATTGGCACGATTGTGGTGTGGTCGAAAGACCCACCCGTGACTAGCTCCTGGCGGTAGTTCCACGGAGGGTCACGAATGAATTGTCCGTTCCGGTTCTTCGACGCGGTCGCGATTTGAGTTACGTGGCCGATCGCACGCCGGGCGGACTGAAATTCGTAATTATACATACTTCTACCAAGTTTGATTTAAATCACTGAACCCAGATTCAATATTAAATAATCCTGGATGCCAGATCATGCGTCCGATCAGGTTGAAATTTAAAATATATATTCCCCATGACGGCGAGATAATCACTTTGACGTTTCACATCCATTGATGAAGTGGTTTAAGAGAAGGAATTTTTAAAAAGATTTTCATTCAATCCAATAGGGCTGCCAGACCATGTGGCCTATTAATTACTTGTGAACACCCTTGTATCTGCAAGGCTTGAGGAACAAACATGTGGGTGAAGTTTCCCCTCGATCTGCCAAGCCGTTCTGGAGAAGAATTTTAAAGGTATATTCTTCCAAAATAAAATATAAAAAAAACCTGCCAAACCATGTGACCAATGACATCATATTTGAAGAACGTTTTGTTCCTCACTGATAGGCGATCATATGTGTAAAGTGTCACATCAATCTGTTCAGCCGTTTTGGAAAACAAAGTTTTTAAAGTTTTTTATGTTTTAAACAATAAAAAACCAATTTATTTTTTTAGCCCTCGATGGCCCTCAAAAATTTTCAAACTGATCAGACAAATTGTTCAAATTATGCAATTATGATGTAACGAAGCCACCTATGACCACATCAAAAATAAAAATCACACTAGTTTCCCCATGGGGAGTACTTCACCTGTGCCAAGTTTCAATTTTTTCCATGAAGCGGTTTCAGAGACATCGGAGGTCCAAAGTTTTTCCTTTTTTTCCAACATGGAACTACACCAAATGACCAGTCATAATTACATCAAAACATTCTACAAGAGCAGTCGCATCTATGGTGAAAATTGTGTCAATCAGATAAGCGGTTGCAGAGAAAATTAGCATGGACGGACGTACGTATGCACACAGACAGACAACCTGAAAAACATAACGCCACCGGCAACTTCATCAGAGGAATTTTTTTTTTTTTTTTAAAGAATGATTTTATATATATATATATAAAAATATATAAATATATAATCGACAAATACAACACACCGTTGTGCGGTAGACCTTGACGAGTTTGACACGGTCATGGGGTTCTGGTGACACCTTCGTTTCCTCCTTCTGCTCCACAGAGCTGATGATGCGCCATGATGCCCGACGTGCACCGACCACATTCTTGTAGGCCACGGACAACAGATTACGCTCCTCGAGAGACAGCTCCCCACGCTGTGCCACGCCCTTCATGAGCACGACCATCTCTGGATGGAGCAGGTGGTGAAAGATGGCAAAGAGGATCAGCTCAACAAATTTCAATGCTCTACAGTTAGTCGGTGTAACCACAATTGGCATGGGTCAGAGCAGCAAATGCTATGATGCCGATCAGTCTCTGGAGAGAACTAGCAATCATCATAGTACAGAGGCAAAACTGAAAAATAAGCCTGGAAAACCATTTTAAAATATTTTCTTGTTACAAGCTAGCATCTGCCACAGTTTGAGGGCACAGGGTCCTGCATTTAACCAGGGTGGATGCCAGCTGAGATTTTTCCAAATAGGGCATTGATTAACCCTTTTTCACAAAATGTGCGATTTCAAACAATGAAATAAAACAAGCGTTCATTAAAATATTCCTGATCTTTTCACTATATTATTAGTTCGACTGGAAAATGACTTTTTCACTATATTATTAGTTAGACTTAGCGCACGTACAGTTTTCGCCTCAGCTCCCTGATGAGCTCAGCCCTGCGACTGGTATCCAGTGCTCTGGTCTGGTCCTGCTCTGGTCATTGACCCTGCTCTGGTCAATGGTATCCAGTGTCCCTCGAGACAAAGTTCTTCTTCGCTCGACGGTTGAGTTCCAAGACATCCACCAGCAACGTCAATGACAGTGGTCTTGAAGGCACTCCACAACTCTTCAAGATTCCCTGAAGCACCCAGGCCCCCCAAATCCCCACTCAGCCTGTTCACAAACTCCTAAGCTACTCTCTCATCCGAGGAGTTTGCAAACATCCAATCTAGGCTGACATGGTACCATTCTCCAGGATTTAAGCTGCAACTTCAGAGTTGCTACAACAAGGCTGTGGTCAGTATTGAGCAACTGAGTACTCCAGTAGACCCTGCAGTTCTGGATCATTCACCAGCAACCATCAATGAGCACATGGTCAATATCCTTTGCCACACTGCCAGCGTTGGAATACCAAGTCCAGCGATGAGCTTGTGGGCTCCGAATCCATGAACTGGCCACCGCCCCGGCCTCGGGAAGGCGCACCAACCGGCGCGGCCCGGCCCCGGGAAGGCGCACCGACCGGCGCGGCCCCGCCCCGGCCCCGGGAAGGCGCACCGACCGGCACAGCCCCGCCCCGGCCCCGGGAAGGCGCGCCGGCGCGGCCCCGCCCCGCCCCGCGAAGGCGCGCCGGCGCGGCCCCGCCCGTCTCGCTCTGGCGCTCACTGCGCAGCCCCGCCCTGGCAGGCGCGCTGGCCCCGCCCGGTCCCGCGCGCCCCCGCCCTGCCAGCATGACCCGCCCTGCCCGGCACCTCGCCCTTGCCCGGCCTCTTTCACTGTCGCAGCATGCGAGGCCTCTGGAGCGCTCCCGCCTGCCCGTAAACATGCAATTCACCCTGTCTGGCATGATTACTCGTCTGTATTGTCACTCTGTTATCTGTCTGTCTCACCCGTCATGGAATTTATATATTGTATTTGTCTGGCCCTCATTTTATATACATTGACGAGTGTCTGATTACAGAGAAGGCTACTATCGTCACCACAGATAACTTGGTCTCCTGTCCGGTATAGGCGTCCTGGCGCTGGGTCCATCACCTCCCATACAATTGAGGCCCCGCCTGTTCAGAGAGTATACATTTACATGGCCCCCCAATTGTCCAGAGAGGCTAATATACTATCCCACCTGTCCAGAGAGTATATAATTGTATGATAAATTGTCCAGAGGATTACTCATCTGTCCAGAGAGTTTACTCATCATTCATATACCATTGAGTATTATTACCAATTACTCATCTCAGAGATATTTCATGATGCTATTACCAATTTAAGAGAATCCGGTCCAGAGCATTATTGATCCCACTGAGAGTATACAATTGGTCACTCACTCATGTATTGTCCAATTGTCCAGAGATATCTACTCATCAGGAGATAGGTCCCCTGGTTCCCGAGCATGATCAACTAGACCCCGCCAACTTCAAGGCGCCCGCCCGGTATATACAAGGCGCGCCCTGCCCGGCATATTGGCCGGCCCCGCCCCGGCCCGGCAAGGCGCGCCCCCGGCCCGGCAAGGCGCGCCGGCGCGGCCCCGCCCCGGCCCGGCAAGGCGCGCCCCCGCCCGGCCGGCGCGGCCCCGCGCGGCGCAGCGGCCCGCCCGGCCCCGCCCCGGCAAGGCGCGCCGGCGCGGCCCCCGCCCCGGGAGGCGCGGCCGGCGCGGCCCCGCCCGGCCCCGGCAGGCGCGCGGCCCCGGCCCGCGCCCGCCGGCGCGGCCCGGGAGGCGGCGGGCGCGGCCCCCGCCCGGCCAGGAGGCGCGCCGGCGCGGCCCCGTCCCGGCAGGCGCGCCAGCGCGGCCCCGCCCCGGCAAGGCGCGCCCCCGCCCCGGCCCGGCCCCGCCCAGGCGCGCCGGCGCGGCCCCGCCCCGGGGAGGCGCGCCCCCGCCCCGGGGAGGCGCGCCGGCGCGGCCCCGCCCCGGCCCGGGAAGGCGCACTAGCTTGGTCCGGTCCTGCCCCAGTGCAGTCCGGCGCACCAGCTTGGTACGGCCACGACCCAGTGCAGTCCGGCACACCAGCTTGGTATGGCCACGACCCAATCCAGTCGTCCAATGCAGCGCGCACCATCGCGACCACGCCCCACCTCACCATCTGAGGTGGTGCCCCGCCCGGTCCCGCCCCGCCTCACCATCTGCTTTAGTCCACAATCACCTCACCAAGACTCCCTCCATGGTCTCTGCCCTGCCCTCCAATACATTCATCCACCTGCCTTTGTGTTTCCACCTGAATATCACCATGCTTCCCCTTCCACGAGTTGTCACCTTTCTTTTTGTTTGTATGCATAGTCCAGGCTGGAGGTCACCTTTCTTCCATTTTGTACTCAACTGATGAAAACAAGACAACTGGAACAGCACTCGGTTGAATGCATACCTCTGATAGGCAGAAGTCAACATTTTGTATTCCACCGTTTAGCTGGATCTGCATCCGAAGCTTCACCAAAACCAAAATCGGCTTGTTCTGGTCACCAACCCAACTCGTCCACCAAATTTTGCATTAATCCATCCACAGCTTTTTGAAATATCATGCTGCATATTGCTTTTGACCATCTCTCTCAATGGTGAAGGATCACTTGAAAAATTATCGGAGCTAGATCTTCACCAAAATCGAATGAATTCGTCATCGTCACACACCCAACCTGTCCAAATTTCATCGCAAGTCGTCCACAACTTTTTGATATATCCTGCTCAAGTACAGACAGACGTGAAAACATAACCTCCTTTCACCTTTGGTGGCAGACATAACAAATGCTCCACACATGCAACAAGATTGTTGTAGCGTCCGGCAGCATTTTAGTTGCATCAGGTAAAGGCGCGTTTTAGGCATGGCTTACACGATGGAGTGGGGCATAAGGCACTAAAATATTGATGAACCGCCAGAGGATGCTCGTGGTATGGCAGAGCTCGAACAAAATACTGTGAAGCAGTGCAGGCAGATACGATGATGTCGCATTTATCCCTAATGTGTCGTTAAGCTCACTGGTTAATAGCAGCTTCCAAATAGCATCACATTTGATGGATCAGACAGACTCCACCCAATCATTGTCTCGAGCAAATCCATTGTGGCCATTTATTGTGTGACATCAGAACAAGGATCCTCCATTTTGAACCCCACATGGGAGGGTTAAGGTGATCAGTCATAAACATGAAGAAGACACAGCTCCAAATGGAAAGCACTACATTAGCAGCTGATAGATTGCAGTGAAACACTTCAAGGACGCGCAAGGCACATACGCTGACGGACAAAAGAAAAAAAAAGAAAACAAAAAAAAAAAAAAACAATAACTCCGTTTCTCCAAACACAATGGACTGCTCGATCGCTGTGCAATTCCGACTGGACAATGCACAAGAGGTCATCCCCCCAAATGAGTGGCAAAGAAAAATTTTTTTTTTTTAAATGGGAGTTAACATTTTTTAGAAAGGCGAGTTCGTCTGCTCCGAATGACATTAAATCACATGTTCTACAAAATGTGTCTGATGTTACGTAAACACCAGGTTGGCATCAAACCCAGCACCAATGGCAAGAACCAACCGTTGAGACAAAAACGAGCCAATGGAAGGGTTTAGAAAACAAGACATTACGAGCCACTGTGGGTGCACTCTGGCTGTTGAGAAGTGGAACGTCATTCTCCGTCGATTTAAACATTCACAACCTTATCACATATAATGAAAGAGGTACGGTGTTTGAACTGGCCGACTCATTGGGAAGGTAAAGTTCCCATTATGCTCAAGACTTCAGACAAATTCACCGAAATATGGAAACCCGAGTTCACGCCTTTTGCTGGAATGCTATGGACTCGGAGGGGGTGGGGTGGGGGGGGGTAAAGGGTGTTCGAGAAACGATTTTCACAAAGTAGAAAAATGAGACAAAAATGGCAGGTGGACTTCCTTGGTCTCTTCTACAAGGGTTACACCCATGAACCGCTTCGCAAGCTTGGAGGGAACAAGCTTGCCGTGAACAGGTGGGTAAAGGTGAGAAGACAAATCAGAGCCATCAATTCTTCCAGCTTTGAACTCAAACATGTCGAGCTCCACATTGTTGTCGAACACCACATCCTTTTCTTGTTATTTTTTTTGGAAAGTGAAGGGCAAATCAATTAGACCAAGAATCTGTATTATGGAATGAAACGAAAGAAGATTGATGAAAGTCCAGAGGAAGGAAGAAGCTGGTTTCAGTTGCTAATCCTTAGAACAAAAATTGAATCATTTCTGAAATAGTGGGTGGGGGGGTTGGGGGGGGGATGGTCTTCCAGCTTTGGGTAAGGTAAAAGCTGTGGGTGGGGCATGTGAAGAAGATTCTATTGCAGGATGAGCTGATCGATTGGACGGCTGTGGACGTGTTGCCCTACCACCTCCACCACCACCGATTTGGAAAGGTTTTGAACATAAAGCTTCAAAAAGTTCGATGTCCAATAGCCCAGCTATTACAATCACCTACAGGTTATACAATTTCGCACTTTAACGCAACCATTTCGAGGTTTGCTATTAAAATAAAGCAAAGGGCGTTGTTTAATTACCGTTTATAAATCATATATATATATATATATATATATATATATATATATATATATATATATATATATATATATATATATATATATATATATATATATATATGTTAATTTTTGGCATCAGGAATCGCCATTACTGTTCAAAAAAAAAAAAGATTCTGAACAACAGAATTATGCGAGATGGGAATAAAGGGTGTGTGAGCACGCAGGTCTCACGCACACCCCCCCAGCCCCAACCCCCCACGCCTCTCCCGTGCCCACCCCCACATGCTGCTGCAAATCGGTGCCCACAGGCTCGCCAGTTCGTGCCCGCCATTGCACACCTCCGCTCGCGCCAGGTACCCGTGGAGGAAGATTTTTGCGCAAAAAACGAGTATCCAATGCTTTCGAGGAATTACGGTGAGGAAAAAAAACAAAATGACAAGAGAACAGGCGGATGGGCCGGCGGTGCTTCCACGCAGATGGGATGACGATAGGAGGGAAACATGTCCGTTCACGAAGACAAATGGTAACAGCCGGATGTACACGAAGACAGACAAAGAGAGAGAGAGAGAGAGAGGCGGCACCGACATTCGGGAGAATGAGGGAACATTCACTTCAGAGTGAAATAAAATGAAAGCATAAAACAATACAGCAAAATCATTTTCTCCATTGCGCCTCGAAACAATGACAAAGGCAAAAAGGAGGGCGGGGGGGAGGGGAGTGCAAGAGCAAGAGCAAACGATAGAAGCGAGGGGGGGAAAAAAAACACCCAAACCATTTTCGACGAATCTCACCATCATATCTCTCCGCCTGCTCGGCTAACCGCGCTTTGTACACCCTTTCCTCTCTATCTTCCATTCCACTATCAGAATTCAAGCAATCCAAGAAAAACCGTTCGAGCTTCCGCAAGAAACGTCGAAAAATTGGACGAGACACTCCTCAGCAAGCAGTCGCGGAACACAACGCGAAATGGCGGCGGCCCCCACACCGTCCAATCAGAGAAGATCTTACTTGAAAACGCACCAATCGACGCTGACGTTATTACTTGTTTCTTTTTTTGTTTGTTTCTTTTTTTTTTTGTTACTTCTTCACAAAACTGACGTTTACATCTCTGAGAGAATATATCCATCCCCGAAACGCTAGCATCCAAAATATATAATGGAAATGTTGACCTATACGAATATCGTGGAAATATTATATTTTACACGCTTTGACTCACCCTAATGATTCTGCAGCTAACTGTTCCGCCTCGGCCCTCATACGCTGCACAATTGTCAACTCAAAATTTACAAACCATAAAGAGCCCTTTTGGACCAACCCAAAAATTATATTCACAAGTTAAACACAAAGATTTGTTATAATAGAGTTGGAAAAAAATTTTTTTTTTGGGGGGGGGGAAATGCTGGAGCCTCTGCATGCAATTTGATGTATGCGTACAGAATTTATTTTTTCATGGCGTCTCAACATGTAGGCTGCCTTCTTACATCTTCTACATTCAGTCTTTTCAATCGTAGGACCTTCCTTCCACCCTCTACTTCAACCCCAGCATACCACGACGCCCACACCACAATCCCTGACCCCCAAAACCCACGACCGCACTCCACTCACTACTCCCACACCACACACCACACACAGCTACAGACAGCTACCTATAGCCATTGGCTCACTGGACGTAAATGTTTTCATGTTCAAAATCTGCACATTATATTGAGAAATGGTTAAAATTGCAAGATCTCAATCATTCCCGTTGCTAAGGAACCATTTTTTTTACCATGGCAACGGACACCTTGAAGTAGATTATTATATTAAATTCGAGGAGAAATTCCCCGATGAATGTGATATTTCAACCGTCAGCGAATTCAGGGACACATTTGGCTGTTTTATTTTTTTAAATCTTGATTGCTCGTGAGGCGGAACAATTTTGTGAGCTATTTGCTCCTGTTGGAGAAACCTTTTTTTTGTGTGTGTACAGCACATGATCGAGGCTCATGGAAGAGCCAGAGCAAACTGGAAGGGAACAAAAGGGGGAAAACACCAACCAGGAGAGTGAAAGTGAGAGTGGGATCAAGGGGAGGGGGAATAAGGACACATAGGGGGAGGGGGGGTGAACAATCTGCAAGCAAGCTGAATGAAACACAGCAAAAAAAAAGAGGAAGGAGAAAGCATGGATGAAACAGAAAAGGAACAAACCAACTGACAACTATCAAATGGAAAGGGGTGAGGGGGTGGGGGGGGGCATCACGATGACCTGGAAAAAGGGGTAATTTGGGGTAAAAGAAATCATGAATATGGATGGATGATCTGAGGTAGTGGTTATTATTATTTTATTCTTATTTTGCATGTGAGCTGTGGCTGCTGGTTGCATCATCACAAGAAGCACTACTGTGCCGCTGATGCAGTGCCCCCTGTTCCCAGTAAGCTGGTACTCATTTTGCCAACCTCAGGAGGATGACAGGCTGAGTCAACCCACTTGGTGTTATTTAAAGGCACGACAGGGACTCAATCTCAAACCTCGAAGGTCTTAAGCCAACCAACCACCTTAACCGGTAAGCTCACACCAGCCTTGAGATAGTGTTGAACAGCTGTGTTGTATGTTTGTAGCCCGAGACGGGAAAATGGGAGTGAACAGATTGGGGAAGTGGGTTCCACAGGTGAGAGAAAAAGAGGAACAAATGATTGCAGGTGAGCAGTGAGCCTGGATTTTGGGAGTTTACCAAGAACAGGGTTACTGGCAGACCATGTGCACCCTGCAGAAACCTGTGAGGGACAGGACCAAGAGAGGGCAGAGGGTGCAAGACCAAAAAGGAGGGAATGGAATTCAAAAAGGCTACCAACCTGCCTGCGATGTCAAAGTAACAGGCCGAGACTTTACACGATGCATACATTGATCTGACTTCTGATGAAGTCATATTTTGAAAATTACCCCCAAAAAACCCTCTTTAATGTACAGTACATATTATGTGCAGTTGATAAATTCATACATTGCATCAAAACAGTTATCCCCCACCCCCACCTCCCTTTTAAAGAAATACCCAGAAAGCCAAGATGGGGGTTCAGAGTGTCAGTCCACTTGCATTCATCGCCGAGAGAAAATATAAAAATATTAATCATGTCAAGCAAGCATTTGTTTATCCACACAGGTCCAGATAGGACAAGTTGCTCTGCAGACAAGAGAACCTTCCTGATTCAGTTGGTCTCCTTGTGGCATGTGGGTTTCAGAAAGTGGAACGGATCCCTCCCAGGTCTCGAAATATCCACCTCTGTTTCAGTAGGGGATCACAGTTCATGGACCAATTCTTGTTCGCAGATTTTTGGACCGAGGGCTCTTTTGAGGATCGTCAATGAGCCCCCCCCCCCCCCCCGCTCATTCAGCTTCAGTTTAGCTTTGGCTGTGTGCTTCGGGTCGTTGTCATGCTGAAAGGTGAACTTCCGTCCCAATATCTGCTTTCTTGCAGAGGGCAGCAGGTTTTCCTCCAGGATTTTTCTGTATTTTGCTCCATCCATTTTCCCTTCTATCCTAACAAGTGCCCCAGTCCCTGCTGATGAGAAACATCCCCATAGCATGATGCTGCCACCACCGTGCTTCCCAGTAGCGATGTTATTTGGTTGATGTGCTGTGTTGGGTTTGCGCCAAATGTAACGATTTGCATTTAGGCCAAAAAGTTCCATCTTAGTTTTGTCAGACCACAAAACTTTTCACCACATGACTTCAGAATCTCCGGAGTGGTTTTTTGCATACCTCAAACGGGACTCAATGTGGGCATTTTTTAGTAACGGCTTCCTTCTTGCTACCATACAGGCCAGACTTGTTGAGTGCTTGGGATATTGCTGTCACATACACACAGTGACCAGTCTTTACCATAAAGACAAGTAGCTCTTTCAAAGTTGCCATTGGCCTGTTGGTTGCCTCTCTGACCAGTCTCCTCCTTACTTAGTCATTCATTTTGGAGGGTCAGCCTGATCTCGGCAGGATCTTGGTGGTACCGTACACCTTCCACTTCTTAATGATTGTCTTGACTGTGCTCCAAAGGATATTCAAGGCCTTTCATCGTTTGATGTATGGGCATGTATGATTGTTTAGGGCAAGGAGGTCAATTAAATAGTTGTTATTTGTGATTGCTTTTTCTTTGTTATCCACCCCCCCCCCCCTTTGCCTTGTGCCATTCTTTGCAATTCATTATAAGCCTGACTTAGTCTCTGAGCTAATTGTTTTTGTCCTGGTGGCTTCATCTGATGGCTTGATTAAAACTATTAAGGTCGATTGGCTGCTGGAAAAGATCGTATCACATGACCAACATTTGCTCATCCTTATTAGATTAGTCACGTGGTCACCTATCAGCATAGCACTTGGGTGGCTTGGTGGTTCCACTGGGATGGTAGCAGAAATCAAAGGCTGTGATCCAACCTGGAACTGCTGGCTTATCTGACTGCTACAGCTGCTTTAATGCGGCTCGTCAGATTCAAACCGGGCAACTGGAACGGTCTGATGGCTATGACAATACTATATCTGCTCATAATACTTTGTTTTCTATGTTCATGCCCGATTGGATCATCAGGTCATACGTAAGCGTTACTTCCTTGTTTCAATGATTGCTTTTGGTTCATGTTTCAATGAATTTTTTTGCAGATATGTCAGTGGATAACTCCACACCCTGGTGTGCCTTTGTGTGTGCAGTTGGTCTGACATGAGTATCTTACATCCCGATAGGTGGATGTCTCATGCTTTCTGTTTCCACCTTGCAAAATCTACAATTATCCAAATGACTCAGTCCTGTTATTTTCTTTAAGCCATTAGTATGTGTGCGTGGGTTGGTGTGTGAAAGTAAACTCAGAAAATGTTGGACGTAGAGATGTATAATACTGAAGTAGTTGTCAGGCCGGCACAGTTGCCTGGTCCAAATCCTGATAAACCACTGTCAAAGTGGTCACACCAGTCCGTCGATTCTGACGCTCCAAGCGAGATCGCAGGCCTATTTACCACATTACAGTACTATGGTGAAGCGTCTGAGCTGGAGAAGCAAAGTGCTGGTACTCCCTCACGCCCGTCAACCAAATGCCATTACGTGCAGAAACCACGTCGGGCGCGGGATACTTTTTGTATCAGGCAAAAATTGACTGGACCTAACCTGTCCTTTAACGTACGTACATAGCTCATATAACTAGTGAACAGGACTCTCAAATCACCCAGAGACCAAGTGGGTTTACAATGTGTATTAAAATGAGTACAAAGGGTGGGAATACAAAAGGAAGCAATTCAATTATTCCTGCCCAAAACCCAAAACCCATACACACTTATCTATCTAATCACTTGACGAGCCAATTTACACCTTAGGAGATAGACCAGAAGCAATGACAAGACTGAAAATAACCCTGCTGCACCTAAAGGAATGCAACTTAGTCCTAGGTGGAGATACAGCCTTGTGAGAATCAATTTGTTCTGCAGACACGGAGCCAGCATTAGGGCAGGTAGGCACTGCTTGCAGTGTGGACATGGCGGGAGGCTGTAGATGTATGCATGCCATCACGGAGAAACTCCAGGAGTTCACCTACGTCCTACAGGCTCCGTGGCAAAGTTCCTGTTCATCTACTTCCCCGTGGTTTACACTGCCATCTTTTAATGTTTCTGCCCCCACCTGCAGCTGTGATGCCCTAGCCCCTCCCCACTTGGCTATCATTGGCTGGTGTACTAGCCTGTGGGTGGGGAAACTGCCCTGACCTTTCACCCAGTGGGACAGTGGAGGGAGGGGGGCGGCTTCTCCGAGCTAAACATGTGCCCACTGCCTGCATGTAAAAGACAGATTACAAAGCGATAAAAAACATAAAATTGGTGTGAAGGGATAGCGGTGTTAGACAAACTCATGAGGGAGGAAAGACGACAGTTTTCTACACATAGGTCAGGTCAGGTCAGGTCAGGTCAGGTATGGGAGCATGCACTAGAGCAGCGCGTCCCTGCGTACACTTTCCGCCGGTACTCCAAGGACCTCCGTCTGGCCATCCCCCAGGCAGATGCCTGGCCCATCCCCATCTCCTTGAGATGCCGATCAACCTGCTGCAACCACGAGGCATGTGGTCAGCCCATTGGCCTCCTCCACTCACGAGACTCCCTCGCTGAGAGAATCTGGTGAGCAGGATCAGTGTTAGGAAAACAAGCCACATGTCCATACAGCTGCCGCTGACGCTCACAGATTATGCAGGTAACAAATCTCATTTGAGTCTCTCTCAGCAACTGCTCGTTGGACACAAAGTACCAGCGATAGCCAAATATTCTCAGAAAAGACCTGGTACCAAAGGAATTAAGTCTCCATTTCAGATCCCTGGTCAGAGTCCACGTCTCACATCCATAGAGAAAGACTGGAAGCACCAAGGACCTGAAGACTCGGACTTTCGTCCTTCCGCACAGGTACTGGCAGTGCCACACCCCATTATCCAGTGAATCCATCACTCCCCAGGCCCGAGCCAGACGCCTGTTGACCTCTGACTCACAGCCAGCAGAGACATGAATATCACTGCCAAGGTAAGTGAATCTCTCCACGACTTCAACATCCTCACCACAAACAGGCACAGAGAGGACAGCAGCATCCAAGATGTCATTGGAAGCCTG
This sequence comes from Eptatretus burgeri, assembly GCF_056783735.1. Lineage (NCBI taxonomy): Eukaryota > Metazoa > Chordata > Myxini > Myxiniformes > Myxinidae > Eptatretus > Eptatretus burgeri. Next base: position 45,494,652 of record NC_140961.1, read on the forward strand.
GATCTTAGTTTTGACCCAAGAAATCTGTAATCTCAGTGGCACCGACTCCTCATTCAGCACCTTGAAGGCCCCCAAAAGGATATCTAAAGTTTCTGCATAGATGACTGCATCATCTGCAAAATCAAGGTCAGAGATCTTGACATTCCCAAATGATGCACCACAGCTTGATCTCCCGACATTCTCCCCAGAATACAGTCCATACAAGTGCTGAAAAGTGTGGGGGCCAGCAAACACCCCTGACAAACTCCAGTAACAACTGGAAATAAGTCAGAGATGGTACCAGCACATCTCAAAGCACTCTCAGCACCAGAGTAGAGTTCAGACATCAGATCGATCAGTTTTGGGGATCCACGAAGACCAAGAATCCTCCAGAGGACATCCCGATTTACTGAATCGAACGCTTTACAGAGATCAACATAGGCTGCAAGCAGCCCCTGCCGAAACTCTCGTCTGCGTTCGGTGAGGATCCAAAGAGTAAGGATACGGTCAATTGTTGACCTCTTTGGTGTAAAGTCTGACTGCTCTGGACGCTGGTGCTCAAGCAGATGGTGGCGAACCCGATCAAGAATTATCCCAGCAAAGACCTTGCCCAGCACTGAGAGCAGCGTCACCTCTTGGTAGTTGTTGCAGTCTTGGCAATCACCCTTCCCTTTCCAGAGAGGGACAACAAGGCCCCTCTTCCAGTCAGTTGGGATGATGCCTGTGTTCCAGGCAGAGCACAGAACTGCATGCAATGACACGAGGACAGCATTTCCACCAGCCTTGAGAAGTTCAGCATGAATGCCACAGATCCCTGGAGCTTTACCCCATTTCAACCGGTTCACCACAGCCTGTGTTTCCACAAACGAAGGTGCACCACAGTTGATTGGAGGGTCAGCAACAGTAATTGTAACACCCCTGACATCCAAATCGACAGCTGGTGGATCAGCCTGGTACAACCGCTCAATGTAACCGGCCCAACGGGCCTTCACTTCGGACTCCTCTGTCAAGAGCCGACCACGCTCTGCTCTAACTGCAGTACACCGAGGGATGGGCTTGGATGAACACAATGCACAAATTCCCTTGTAAGTAGGATGATAATAATTTGACCACAGGTGATGCTCTACCCCCTCATAGATTCCTCGCACATAGGCCTCTTGTCCACCCTTAGCGCACATACAGTTTTACGCTTCAGCTCCCTGAACAGCTCAGCTCTGCCATTCAGCCTGGCTCTGCGACTCTGGGCAATCGTATCCAGTGTCCCTTGAGAGACAAAATTCTTCTTCTCCCTCCGGTGAGTTCCAAGACATCCACCGGTTGCATCAAGGACGGTGGTCTTGAAGGCACTCCACAACTCTTCAGGATCTCCCAAAGCACCCAGACCCCACAAATCTGCACTCAGCTTGTTCGTAAACTCCACAGCTACCCTCTCATCTTTGCTCTTGCCACCCGGAAGGTCCCGATCTTTAATATCGGTCAGTGAGTCAGTTAGAATGAGCTTTATGTATTCGATATATTGGGTGGTCGAGTCTGTTTGTCTGTTGGGTGGGTAGTCGATCTAGTCGGAAAAAAGATTTCACCCAAGTTTCATCAAAATCAGACTCTTTCTCTTACAGATATTCACAATTAACCATTTCTGAAATGTTCGACATGTACTCGCCCAAAACCTATCTCCTCCTACAAATATTTTTTGTTAGGGCTGCAAATTGGCATGAAGGGAGCTAGATAGATTGCGCACAGAACTCGAAGCTTCGATTTTTCGAATTTTTTTGTTTTTGATTTTTTTTTTCGATTTTTTGACCACTTTAAAGGGCCGTTCTATGCCGTTGCTAGGGCCCGGGGTCCCATATTCGAAAGCACACGATTCCCAGAAATATTGGTCCTACCTACCAAATTTCATTGGAATCGGTTGAGTGGTTTAGCCCCGAGGCTTGACCAAAGTTTCGCAGACAGACAGACATGGAAATGTCCAGAATAAGGGTGCTCTAAGAGCAGCCAACAGACAGACAAGCCGGTAGGCGGACATGGGTAGTCGCCTACCCAATAGAACCTGATGTGATGGGCCCGTTCGATGGGGAATGACCTGAGGATTAAGCACAAGAAAATTCATGATTCTAGCTTCAAGGGTTAATGCTGCAGATTGTTTTTTCGTTAAAATACCCCCACATTTAGAGTTTTGGCCGTTGCTAGGCAATGGAGTGGTCCATAGCAACGGTTTCTTTCTCACACATAACTAGGACATACCATGAACCTAACATACCAGTTTCATGTATATCTGACTCATAGTCTCTGAGATATAATGAACTTCGTTTTTTATTGGCTGCTCTTAGAGCACCCTTATTCTGGAAATTTCCATCTGTCTGTCTGTCCGCGAAACTTTGGTCAAGCCTAGGGGCTAAACCACTCAACCGATTCCAATCAAATTTGGTAGGTAGGACCCTGCTAACATATATATTTATATATGCATACATAAATGTATATATGTGTATATATATATATATATATATATATATATATATATATATATGAATGTAATATATCTTCCTCTTCTTCTTCTTTCGGCTGCTCCCATTTGGGGTCGCCACAGCGGATCATCCGTATGATCCGCATAGTGATTTGGCACATATTTTACGCCGGATGCCCTTCCTGACGCAACCCTGGTCGCCTCTTACAACACAGGGATATGGTACACCTATTTTGACCGGGGTATACACCGGCCCAGTATACTGGTACTCATTTCGCCGACCTCGGAAGGATGACAGACTGAGTCAACCCCCTGGTGTATCAATTCAGTGGCCCAACGGGGCTTGAACTCAGGACCTTTTGGATCCCAAGCCGCTGCCCGAACCACTGTGCCAACACCAGGCTCATGTATATAATATATATGTATATAATATATTTGTATATCATATATATGTATATAATATATATGTATATAATATATATGTATATAATATATATGTATATAACATATATGTATATAACATATGTCTATCATATATATGTATATAACATATATGTTTGTATATAATATATATGTGTATAATATATATGGATATAATATATATGTATATAATATATATGGATATAATATATATGTGTATAATATATATGGATATAATATATGTATATAATATATATGTATATCACATATGTATATAATATATATGTATATCATATATATGTATATAATATATATGTATATAATATATATGTATATCATATATATGTATATAATATTTATGTATATAATATATATGTATATAATATATAAGTATATAATATATATGTATATAATATACATGTATATCATATATATGTATATAATATATATGTATATAATATTTATGTTGATAATATATGTATATAAGTATATAATATATATGTATATAATATATATGTATGTCATATATATGTATATAAATATATATGATATATGGTATGATAATATATGTATATAATATTTATGTATATAATATATATGTATATAATATATAAGTATATAATATATATGTATATAATATACATTTATATCATTTATATGTATATTATATATATGTAGAAAATATTTATGTTGATAATATATATATTTAAATATATGTATATAATATATGTATATAATATACATGTATATCATATATATGTATATAATATTTATGTATATAATATATGTATATAATATATGTATATAATATATATGTATATAATATATATGTATATCATATATATGTATATAATATATTTGTATATAATATATAAGTTTTTAATATATATGTATGTAATATATATGGATATAATATATGGATATAATATATATGGATATAATATATGGATATAATATATGGATATAATATATGGATATAATATATATGTATATAATTTATATGTGTATAATATATATGGATATAATATATATGTATATAATATATGTTTATAATATATATGTATATATACTGGTGAATCTTCAATTTCACAAGTAATGTACTACCCGTTGTAAACCATGGTATCCTACTTGGGGTGTTTGGAAGAGGAGATGGACTGTGTGGGTTATTTTTCAGGCCATGACTATGAGTGGATTCACAGCCATCTATTTTGTTTTGTCCATGCATCCTTGTCCGTTTTTAATTTGTTTTGCACTATTCTCATTTCTGTCTCGAGAAGTTTCAGCTTTTTCTTTTTAATAGTTGTTCACTGTGGTTTACATGTCGTATCCTAAACATCTCACTGCTCACCAAGTCGTCAACTCCAGCACTTGGGAACGCCTTTTGGTGATCAATCATGCTCGTGTATGAACGTGGAAGCAACCTCCCCCCTTCTCCTCCTGAAACAACAAGCCCTGAATGAAGCCTGACATCGCCATCACCGAGTGCTTCATGATGACTTCACCTCGGTGATGTCCAGATGTCCCCCATTCCAAATCGTTTGGACAAATGGGTCGTTGATGTAATTCAGGCGTGGTGGGCCAAATGGCCTGCTGCGTCATTGAAGTTACTCGTGAGTGTCCTTTGTGTTCCCGAGGGTGTGATTCACTCCCCACCAGGGCGTGGCTCGGATCTCCGAGGGCGCAGAGGCTGCCGAAGTTCTCGTAGCAACAACAATCACGTGATCGCCTGCCACGCCTCGCCGTGAGTGACGCCTGTTGATTGGTTACCTGCCACCTGGCCATATTCATTATTTTAATGACGTCGATGGCAAAACGTCACTCGGAATCAAAAATTATTTCCCTGTTAATTCGGATTAGTTACTACTGATGATCACGTGGGTGTGACTACTGCTGTAGTAGCATCAGTTCGGGGAGGGGGGGCTGACTGAGTGTGTCCTCGAAGCCTTTTAATTTTTACCTCTCCTCTCCGGAGCTCCTCCCCCTTTTCGCCGTCCCGCCTCCTTCTGAGTCGGCCACGTGGGATGAGTGTTGTTGGACGGTGCCTCCCAACCCTGCGCGGACTCGCAGAGCTGAGAATGGCGCTGCCGGCGATGCGGTACGTTTGGGTTTTACTCTTAACCCCGCCCCACCCCCCACCGCGTCTCTGCCGCACGGAGTCCTTGGCGAGATCACGTGGCTCAAGGTGAAGCGGTAACTACACCCATTTACCTCATCTCTCCTCCTCACACTTCCTGTGACGTGCCCCCATTGATTTCAGTCTCGCCGTTTGAAATGTTCGTGAAGTTTGAATGTCCCGCGTTGTGACGTCACACGGGGTTAGTTAAAAAGTTAACGCCGGTAGTTATGAAACTCGTGCTTCGGAGTCCCGTCCGTCCCTCTGCCGTGAAGCTCGCCGTACCTGTCCGCATGCCACGGCATCACCTTCACCTTCACCTTACCTGTGAAACTCGGTTTATTTAATTTTATTCTGATTTTTTAGCAACAGGTTTTTTTTTTTAAATTTAATTAAATTAACCAAATGACGTACTCGGGGCTTGTCGTGCGGTTTGATTTAGTTGATTGACGACGAGTTTGTTGTTTTCGATGTGGTTTTTCCTTTTTGTCGATATTTACTTCCCTTTACGCCAAAGTATATTACTTGTCCATTGATGGCACAAATCGCGATAATAATTTTTATTTATTACGTACTCGGTGAGTGGGAGTACGCTGTGTGAGTTTCGTGGTAGTGTGTCCAAAGTGTCTGCTCTATATATGTATACAAGGGTACTCGGTAGAGCGCATACCTCCACCACGTAATGCCTGATCCACGACAACATATCGGGGCCCAATGCATGTTTGAAATACAATGCTACACAGCACTACATCGTTTTTGGCCCTATCTCTCAATGGTGAAGAATCACTTTAAAAATTAAATAATTCTCATATCCGGATCTTCACCATCAAGCTCAAATCAGCTAAGATCCTCGTCGTCTTAATGATGACGTCATATAAACTAATATGACGTCATTGTGATGTATCAGGTTTGCGATAAATTATCTGTGCTAATGCCCGGCTTGATTCCCGCAAACAAAATTCAAACAGCTTGCCTCGTTTCGGAGATAATGCTAGAGGTGATTGCCGTTGGCGGCGATTATTATGACGTCAACTTTTTTTTTTCTAGGAAGAATTTCCAAAATCGGAGATGGTTTCTGCCTGCACGTGGGCTTTCTACGTATACATGGCAAGTTTCATGAAAACTCTGGGTTGTGAAACAAAAAATGTCAAAAAATAGGAATGACGTCATAAAAATTGATGTGACGTCAGAGTGATGTATCATATGTGCGGTAATTCATCTCTGCTAATGCCCTGATCGATTCCCGCAAACATAATTCAAAAATCTTGCCTAGTTTCGGAGATAATTTTTTTAGGCGATTTCCAGTAGCAGAGATATTTTGACGTCATGACTTTTTTTTTCTCAGAGGAATTTTCAAAATCGGAGATGGTTTCCGTCTGCGCAGGGTATCTTTACATATATATGCCAAGTTTCAATGAAAACTGTAGGCTGTGAAACCAAAAAAGTCCACAAGAAGAAGATGAAGAACAACAACGTGAGTAAGACTTGGAGATCCTCCACGAGGATCTAAAAATTGAATCGATTCTTCCTTGTCACACACCCAACATGTCCACCAAGTTTCGTCCGAATCCATCCACAACTTTTTGAGATATCCTGCACACACAGACACAGGCAGACAGACAGACAGAGGGGGTGAAAATGTAACCCCCTTCACTTTTGGTAGTGGAGGGAACAAATATTTCCTTGTCTGTACTGGCAGCACTCACTGCAGTCAGTGGGAGCAAATCCAAAGCTGGAAACAGAGAGAAATATCGAGGGATGGGATGGGATGGGATGATGCAATGAAGATTAGTCAAGATTCCTTTGCATGTCTTTCGTTACCTTTCAAGGAAAGTGTCCCATTAATTTGAAGGTACATCTTTAAATTGTTACACAAAGCTGATATGAGGTTGTATGTTGCCTGGCTGGTAATGGTGTGGAAAGGTGTCTGCGGATGGGTTGTGTGGGGACGATCCTGGTGGGCAGACGGTGGTGTGTTTGAAGATGTGAGCTGGGTGGCAGCAGCCGGGAGGGAGTGCAGCCTGGAGTGGCTAAGGCGTGAAGGAGGTGCAGTTCTGAGTGTAGCTGCTTTTGAGGGGGTGTGGGTTGGCAGACAACGGTGTGGAGAATGGAAAGAACCATGAAGATTAATTTGGTTATTTATTCATAAGATTCATCTTTTTGCCGGAAGGATTGTAAAGATTGAGTGACGTGCTTCCGAGACATGACTGGAGCGATTGATGTGTTGGGTTACTGTCTGAGGCCGTTTGTAGTTTTACATGCAGAAGCGAACGGATGGGTAAAGTTTGCTCTGAAGAGTTGGAAGCTGGGTATGGAATAATTGGAAGCCCATTCAAAGAAGGGTCATGAGGTAGGTTTCTGATGTGCTTTAAACAATAGGAAGGGAAGCAATTTGTAAGCAATGCAATAGAAATTGACCTTATTGGTGGTAAGCTGGTGCTTGCAGCAATGTTTTCCATTTAAGAAGTAGAGAGAAGCATTTTGGTGTGCTCATGGACTGCTTTCAGAAAGATGGAGCCAAAGTATAATGGGGGTTGAAGAGAGAACCGGGGCTTTTTCTGTTTTTTTTTTTTTTTAACATAAAACAATGTAATGATTAATATAAAACTAAAAGGCACTTGGTGGAGCGCATGCCACGCAATGCCTGATCTACGAGAACATATCGGGCCCATTACATTTTTGAAATATGGGTCATTCCATGTGAAATCGTCAAAGAATCTGCCGTCATCTCTCAGATTTTTGTAAAACTTTGGGAACCAATTGCGACCCATGAAAAACGGCAAGAACTCAAATATTTTTGCTAACATCCTCTTAATTAGTGAGATACAGACTAACGAACTTTGGACTAATTAGCACGACGTCGCGAATTCAAATGGCCATATCTCTAAAAGTATAACATCAAGAGAGCTGGTTTTGGTGTCATTTTAAAGGTATTTTCATGTCCTATGAATTTGTCTCGGCAACATTTTCCTACCTCCAACCACAAAAAAAAGTTATCACAAAATATAAACTTCAATTGTGAATCCCCAAAAAATGTATCCTTCAAATTCATCCCAGAGGTACCTTATGATGTCAAGAAGCTTCCACATAAATTTTGTGATGGGCACTTCAATAGTTTCTGAGATATGAGCAATAATGTACATGTACGTTTGGCATATAGGTTCGAAAATCAGCATTTGTAATGTATTATACAATCAATAAGTGAGTTCAAGTACACAGTGTTCACTAACCTGACTTAGGCTTTCAATTTCCTCTTCAATGCAGCAACAGCAGCACTTGTTTCTTCCCCTCAGGCCCAGTTGAAAATGAAAGTGTATGATACTTCAAAGCAATTGATGGTTGTTCCCTGTGTTCCCTGTCATGGCTAGGTTAGAATGATTGTATAATACATTACAAATGCTGATTTTCGAACCTATATGCCACACGTACATGTACATTATTGCTCATATCTCAGAAACTATTAGAGTGCCCATCACAAAAGTTATGTGGAAGCTTCTTGACATCATAAGGTACCTCTGGGATGAATTTGAGGAAATTTGAAGGATACATTTTTTTGGGGATTCACGATTGAAGTTTATATTTTGTGATAACTTTTTTGTGGTTGGAGGTAGGAAAATACCTTTAAAATGACACCAAAACCAGCTCTCTAGGTGTTATACTTTTAGAGATATGGCCATTTGAATTCGCGACGTCGTGCTAATTAGTCCAAAGTTCGTTAGTCTGTATCTCACTAATTAAGAGGCTGTTAGCAAAAATATTTAAGTTCTTGCCGTTTTTCTTGGTTCCCAAAGTTTTACAAAAATCTGAGAGATGACGGCAGATTCTTTGATGATTTGACATGGAATGACCCATATATCATGCTACACAGTATTATATCGTTTTTGACTCAATATCTCAATGGTGAAGAATCACTTTACAAATTAAATAATTATCGTATCTGGATTCGGATTCAGATCTTCACCAAAAATGAATCTGTTCTTCCTTGTCACACACCCAACATGTCCACCAAGTTTCGTCCGAATCCGTCCACAACCTTTTGAGATATCGTGTTGTATCATTTTTGAGCTCTATCTCTCAATGGTGAAGAATCGCTTAAAAAATTCTAGTTGTCGGATCCAGATCCGGATCTTCACCAAAATCTAATCAGTTCGTTCTTGTCGCACACAGAACGTCCTCAAAATTTCATCCAGATCCATCCACAATGCTCTGAGATATCCTGTACACAAACAAACAGACGCACGTCTTTACAGGCATTTTCCCCTTCTGAGCAGGGGTTAGCTTTTTTGTGGGCTCCATGCAATCATGGTTCCCTTCTTGAGGCAATGTTTTATGGCCGGATGCCCTTCCTGACGCCAACCCTGGTCACCTCTTACGACACACAGGGATATTGTACACCTATTCTAACCGGGGCATACACTGGGATCAATACACTGGTACTCATTTCGCCGACCTCGGAAGGATGACAGGCCGAGTCAACCCCCCCGGTGTTAATTCAGTGGAAAACGGGGCTCGAATTCGTGACCTTAGGATCCCAAGCGAACCAGCCTAACCACTAAGCCAACACCAGGCTTAAACGGACAGATGGTTGAAAACATAACCTCCTCCTACCTTCGGTGGTGGAGGTTACAATGGGAATTTTAATGGGACGAGGAGAGAGCTAGGTGTGATCGTATCAGCCATGCAAACGAGAAAATGATCTCCATTCGAGAAATGGTTCACTTGTAAGGAACAAAAGGTGAAGGTGCAGACAAAATATTACTATCAGAAGCAGAGTGAGAGGCGTAAAGAAACCAAGTCAGTTGTATTGGACATCGAGGTTAAGAATGGTACTTAGGATAAGCAGAAGGTATTTGAATGGTATTAATTAAGTAGAGAGGATACAGATTGTTGTAGGTACACGAGTCTTTTCCATTGCCCACCCATGCTTTGCAATGCAGTATTTGGTCGTCCGTTTTAATTCCATTCAAAGCAGATCAGCATTTGATGGGCTGGCTGAAGTCAGTCACTTGGAACCAGTCATGAGACATTTCACGCAATTTTAGTGTCAAATGTCCCACCCCCCCCCCCATACAAAGCAAAGGTAGTGGGTAAAACTTAATTTCACAAATTACTGTAAGAGCTCGATTTGCAAGTTTTGATCGCGAGTTGTGTGAGTCAATCCGGAATTGCTGTTAGAAACTGTGGATGCTTGTGTTGCAATGCCGAGCTTGTGGTGGTATTCTGGCACGCTACGCATGGTTAGAGGAGCATGAGACTTTGGAAAAAGACAGGTGGTTTGAGAAAACCGGGAGCGCACTTGGCAAATGAGATACCCGAACGTTTCCTGAGCTTCATCTTTTGACCATCCTCTTTGATTTATCGCATGCTCTTTGCACCTCAGAATAAATTGCTCCATAATCTGCAAGTACGGCAGCCAGCATTCATCTTTGGAAGCTTTTGAAATTATGAACTGACAAGCCAGTGGGCCGGTTGTATCTAAAGCAGTGGGTCCCCCAAAGCAGCCAACGGTGCTGACATTGCTGTAACAATTTCCATTTTCAAAATAATATCATGGTGGGCAGCCTCAAGCAAACACTGACTTGATGAGGAATGGGTTGATGGTTATGGAATTTTATTTCAGTGAGTTATTGCATGTTGTTGTCTGCTTTTCAAATGTTGTATTTTTTTTAATATATTTTTTTTCCCCATCCTCCAACATTGCTTTCTAACCATTTATACTTCTGTGTCTGCAGATTATCTTCAGGAATGCATTCAGTGCTGTCTACATCCCTGTCTGTCGCTGCCGCTGGTGTTTGCCTGTGGCTGGTCCTGAGAAAGGCTGTGTATGCAGGGAAATTGAAAAGGGAAAGCAGACTTGCAGAACATCGGAGACACAAGGTTGACAGTGAAGGGCTAAATGTACAGAGACGGTCCTCAATTGAGGGAGAAAAAATAAGGAACCAACAGAAGTGCAAGCTTGATGAAGATTGTGAGAAAGATGAATTGTTGACTCGGAGCAGTTGGATTCGAGCTCCAGGAGAAGAAGAGGGATTTCAGGAAAAATGTAATCCTAAGGACGGATTCCAGGAGAAATCTGATGGTGAATTGCAAAAAAGATTGATGGAAAAGCCGAGGCCATGCAGTGAGGTGTTCAGAACACCAGAAGCAGAAGAACAAATTAGGTGGGATGGCCATGCGGTCCAGGAAGCGAATGAAGCTGGATCGTCGTGTGGTGTTGGAGAGAATGGATTGAAGATTTCTTTGTTTGAGAAATCTTTCCTCGTCTATGACAGGACGAAGAATGAAGAATTGGAAACCATTTTTTTGCTCACAAGAGATACTGAGATTGTGTGGAAAGAAAGAAACGAGGATGGCTTGAAGGAAGAGGTTGAATTAAAAATGCCACCAAACGCGTTGTGTAACGGTATATTACAAAAGGATGGATTGCGGTTGCAAAAGAGATTGGCGATCGAATTGAGAGTTGAAGTGGAGGAGAACCAAGGAAGTTATAATGAAATGAATAACATCAAAATGAGGTGCAAGGATAAAAGGCAAGAGAATATGTTGGAGGAATTGAAAAGTATGAATGACTATCTGAAAAAGGATGGGTTTAGGTTGCAGGAAACGCTGAGGGAGTGCTTGGTTGGCGACTTTGAGTTTGAAATAACAAGTCATGAGGGAAGTTCTCAGGCAAATACAATCAAAATAGGAGAGGAGGACCAAATTCAAAATTGTATGTTTAAGGAAAACAATGACTTAATTTATGTCACGGATAGGATATTGAGGGGAGGATTGGAAGTTCAGATGGAGAAGGACTTCAAGGAGGAGAATGAAGTTGAAAGAAGGCTGACGGTTGCATTAGCAGAAGAGAGTTGTTATGAGGAGGACAGTTTAGGGGGACATAAAATGTGGAGAGAGGGGGTGGAAGAGATTGTTGGGGTGTTAGAGGGGGTAAAGGATAAAAATGAGTTTGATTATGAATTTGAGGAGAAGAATGGATTGTGGGACAGCAAGTTGTCTCAGGACACTGGCCTTCCGGACAGCCCAAGGGAAATGGATAGAGAGAAAGCAAGTGGATGGGTCGAGAGAGTTTGTGACGGGGACAAAGCTGAGTTGGAATGTTGTGAGAGGAATGTGAATGAAAGATCCAAAAGAAAAACTCCAATTTCCATCATTCCTTCCACCAACAAATGTAGACATGGTGAGATGCTTTCAGATGTCCTGTAATCTTTCTCAACTTTTTCTCTGCTTGATTGTGGGTGTTTGATTTGAGAGGTCATTATGGTGTGGTGGTGTCCCCCATGTGTGAGTGGGCAAATTTTATTCTCCAAGTGATGATGGGGATGTGTTGCAGGTTGTTGTTTTTTAAGCTCTGATTCTGAAGAATGCATCATCTGGGAACTTCGCATTCCAAAGGTGAAAACTTTTCTAAAGTTATTTAATTTGTCCAGCAGTTTCACTGTCTGTCGTTCAGAAGCAGTGCTGTCCCAGACTGGTGTTAATGTGAACTTGTGAAAATCCCTGTGACCATTTCCACTGCCCCCTTTTGAATGGTAGTCCATGGGAATCCTCTGTGGGGAGATCTCTCTTGTGCACACTGCTTCTGCTTTCTTTCCCCCCTCCTCTAAATTCCTATCCTCCTCAACATCTCCAATACCTTCCCATCTCTTCTGCCACAGAAGATGGACAGAGGTAATGTTTTCACCCTTGTCTGTCTGTCTGGTCTCTGAGCAGGATATCTCGAAGTTATGGATGGATTTGGACAATTTGGTGGACAGGTTAGGTGTGTGATGAGAATGAATAGATTAAATTTTGGTGAAGATCAGGATCTGGATACTGGAATTTTTGTTTTGTTTTTAAAAGCGATTCTTTACCATTGAGCGATGGGGCCAAAAACGATATGTAGAATTATATTTCAAACTTAGGTTGTGGACAGATTATGACAAAACTTGGTGGATGAGTTGGGTAGGTGACAAGACGAGAACAGGCCGATTAGATTTTCTTTCAGGTCTGGAGGCAGATCCGGCCTATCAGTGGGATTAAAAAAAACAGCTGACAGGATGGCTTAGAGGTACACACACTTGCCTCTAAGCTGTCTACCCTAGTTTTGAATCCTGACCGAGCTATAAACTGTCATCAATGTCTGTGTTCCGTCCCTTGGAGGGACGATAAACGGACATTCTGTCTGCCAACATGCGTCGGACGTTAAAGATCCCATGGTGTCCTTCGTGAAGAGTAGCTGAGCTATCTTATGCGCTCTACGGAGTACTGTCCTCGTTGGTAATGGCACAATGTACGTCAAGGATGTAAGATCACTTCCAGAGTGAAGATTCGGGCAAATGTTTGATAAACAAGCAAATAACACGTGTAATGTTGCATTTTATTACCTGACTCTGTGACCTTGGAAAGGACTAAAGTTGTGGACCTCCTTTTTGGGGAGTTTCTGGGCATAAATGGTCAATCACCTCTGTGATTAATGGAGCCCAGCCGATGATCCAGATGGTCAGTAAAGTCGTCGGTTGGCTAACAGGTTTCAATGTAATATTTATACATTTTTTCATCTTGATGCAAGTGTATTGTGTGAGAGAGTAAGTGTATGGTTGTTTACATTTTGCTTGTCTCCATGTTGGTTAAGTGTCGTCTTCATAAATACAAGGGCAGTGTCTGCATATTCCCTTTCCCAGCTCCTCTCATCACTTCACGCTTCGTCGCCAAATGCTATAAGGCATAGTTAACAATGTTTTGCAATTCTGTTCATCATGTTTAAATTCACTTAAAACACTTTTATGCCATTCAGCCCAGTCAAAAGTTAACCTTTCTCGAAGCATTAACCATGCAAGATTGCCATTCCTAGAGCCAGCGCTTCACACCCAGTTGTCACGGAGTTCTAGTCATCCTCGTCTCCATTTATTCCATTTAAATTGGGATTGTCACTGCTGTTATCGTAGTCACCATCCTTGTTTTGTAACCCTCCTATTGTATCAAATGCCATTCCCTACCATCCCATCACCTTTTTTTGTGTGTGTGTGCATGCGTGCGTGCTCCATAACTCCAAAACCATGAAACCTAGGGGTGCCAAACTTTGCATGCATATGAAGAGAACTCCATTGTGGTGTATGAATGAAAACTGTGTTTGGGTTAATTAATACACCCCTTTTGAAGAAAATTAATGGCTTTATTTAATTACTAGACGACCTGTGAACCCGTTGGGTTCCCGTTGTGACAGCGATTATAAAAAAAAAAAAAAAAAAAAAAAAAAAGCTCCAGTGAATTATACTGCTGAGGTTGTTTGCATTGATCAAATTGTCCCGAAGAGTACTTGACTGAATCGGGAATTGATTTTTTTAATAATTTTTTTTTGTTGCCCGATTTGAATGAAACTTGATTGCACCCGCAGGAGAATGGTGAGTAACGTGGGCCAATTTTTTTTGCGCTATTGTGTACAATTTTGGCTGTATTTCGGGAAGATACATACATACATACATGATGAGAGTTTTAGTAATATATAGATATCCTTTATCGACGAGTCATCCTCCTCAGTCACCTCACTTTCCCTCGCTGGGGTCTTGATTTGCTATTCTGTTTGGCCTGCTCAACAATGCCTTGATTCAGAACAGGCCGTAATGGGTTTTTTTTTTACGATAAAGCATTCAAAATGTTTTTTTTCACTTTCCTCACTCGTATCATCGAATGCCTCATCTACATGCCTACGACTTGCTGTATATATTGTTACGAATCTGGCAGCCATGAGCGCACAACAGACAGGTCCACGAAGCTCAGTTATTTCGTTAAGTATACGTTTTTAGTTAGAATCCATCTGCTGTGTCTCATGGGAATTAAGTGTACGTGCGCTGTGAATAATTTTATAGTTAAGATTTTTACATCACCAACAACAACACTCTGCTTGCCACATTGTCCGAGCGCTCGCCAACATACAGGCGTGTGCGGAATTCCATGCCCCAGACGGTGTGGATTTAGCACCAAATATGGCCACGAAGCGCTTCGCTCTGGCTGCGCGCCAAATAAGGGTATGTGTCATTTTCCACCCAATGGGCGACACGCGGACCAGAGCCGTGGCGGTCCTTTGCAAGAAGGCGGAGCCGCGACACGCCATCCACCCAATGAGAGCAGGCGACGGGGGATTGGACCGCGCCCCAAAAAAGCGACAAAAGAAGGATAAAAGATTGCATCCTGTCTGCTCGAGCGCGTTTCTCTCTGGGTCTGCGGCTGTCTGCATCCCGCGTATCCGAGGCATCTCGTCTGGCGCATTACAACAAGCGGTCGACCATCTCATCACGGGAGATCACCTCGTCTCACCTCCTCTGAGTTCGACTGCCCTGGTCCATTCTTTGGCGACTGGTGCTCCGGGAATGTGCGGTTGTCCAGCCGCGTGAACCCGGCCAGGTAGCCAGCACTTTCTCTTCCCCCAGCTCGTCTTCCCTCAGAGCTGAATGGGGCAATAAAGACCTCGAAGTCCATCTCTTCCTGGGGTATTTGTGTGTGCGTTTGTGTCTGTGGGCCCTGTCTTCAAGTAGAATCGTGTAAGTGCTTTCCTTTGCTCATTGTACATTACATTTCTTATTCGGATAACTCTGCTCTTTGTGTGATTCCCTTCCCCCCCCCCCCCCATTGTAAATAAATCCCCTCTTGTTGAATGTCCCAGCTCATGCTTGTCCTTTCTATCATTGGTTTGCCGCGCTGCGAATGGGAATTCGGAGGCCTCATTGTTGCCGTAATCATGCAATTGGCCGGCAGGGTTCTGGGACTCTCCGCTCGGTAACGGCCCGGATCGCGCAGATCCTGCCGAGGGTGAATTTCCCCGGTAGTGTGACGACGTGGGTATTTAGGTATATTGAAATTGGCAATTGACCCTACCCCACGTGGTCGACCTATTGGTGATGTTTGGTCTGATAAGGGACCCGTGACCTTTCGGATTTTTCTGAAAGGTACAACCTAAATTCCGGGTGTTCGGTGGAGCCGACTCTCCTGCTCCCCCTCGCGGTCGTGCTCGCCACCGATACTCGGCCCACAACAATTGGTGTTCAGGAGTGCGATTCAGCCCCCTCCCCCTCCACAACAAAATTCGTGGGATTCGGACCAGGGGTGCGGAGGAAAACCCCACATTCCCTCCAAATTAAGAGCGGTTCAAATTATTCCCAGAACTCAACATGGTGAACCAAGATGAGCTGGGGCAGGTGGGTTCTGAGATGAGGTTAAAGGAATCTGTGGCTCAGCAAAACACCTGTGAGGAAGAAACACCCTCACCCTAGGTTTGGGGAAAGCGGCAAAGCCGTTCATCTGGTTCTTTTTTATTATTATTATAACCGCACCACTAAATGTAGTCAGTGGGAGTGGCCAGGGCATGTGACTGCAGCAGGTTATGGAGTTCATGGAAAGGTTCACACAAATGATGGATGCGGATGCGCGAAGGATGAAAGACCAAATGGGAGCGCAAAATGGATGCGATGCGAAACAAAATGGAGGTGAACACGCAGGCACTGAGGGGTGATATGCGAACGCAGCGAAGGGAATTGCAGAGCATGGGGTTGAATCTGCAGCCGGGCATAAAAGGCTTAATGGTGCCTGCACGTGGGGAAACAACCGAATCGAGGAGGAGTGTGGAGGTTTGTCGGTCCGCGATGGAGACTGGTAAGGTCGAGGGGACGAGTGACACCATGACAATAATTGGGGAAATGTGTCAGGTGAGACACGAGGGGACGACAGAAAAATTAAAGGAGGTGACGGAGACGCAGGAAATAAAAGAGACGGAAAGCCAGGAAGAAACAGAAATAATAAACGAGGTAACGGAGAGGCAGAATTCGAAAGAGGGGAATGAATTAGATACAGTAAAAGACGGACACACACAAGTAGAGATAATGGGGGACAATGAGGTTGAGCTGGTGGAATGTGTTGAGACACGATGCGAGCATCAGGATAGCCTCCCTCAGGAACCGAGGAAGATGGTAGGCTCCCTCGAAGCAGATCGCGACCAAGTAAGTCTGGTTAAGCCGTACGAGGTTGAGCGGGTGAGTGATGCGAGCGGGTCCATGCAGAGTTTTTGGGGGGGGGTAGAGATCCCGGGACCCCTTGAGTTAACACGAATCCCCGATATGATTGTCCCGGAGTGTGTGGTAAAGTGTATGAGTGATGCTCGTGTGTTTAAATGTGTGCCAGAAGGTAAGAATGGTGTGAGTGTCATGGCGTGCATGCGAGGAATTGGTACGCGGAACGACCCAGACGGTGGACGGGTTTATTTTGGAAATCGTGCCGACTCCGTGGAACGTTGCGTCCAAGGTCCGTTCCTCGTTTTCGGAGCGGCCTGAGCGAACGCAACTCAAGCCGGCGCGTGAACGCCCCGCGTTTTCAAAGAGACCGTCGCGTGGATGGCTAAAATGGTGACTACGGTTAAATGTAGACGAGTGTTGTTTGAATTTGGAACTGAAGGGACCACATGCGAGCACGTGTGTGAAGCTCCACCTGCTGCACGCTGCGTGTTCTGTTCGCAGAGCGCGCGGAGCGGGTTCCCGGGACGATACGCTCGTGCTGGCCTGCACGGGAAACCGTGCAGGTCCGGTGTGTGAGTGACGTCACTGGGGACCTCGCGGCGTGAGTTACGTGTGAGCGGTGAGCGTTGGCTCGCATGGTGGATGCCCCGAAAGCGAGCGCTCGGTGCGATTTGCAGGGTGACGTCATGGCTGCAAGTATCGCCCGACGGAAGGGATGAGCGAGTGAGCCGTAGACAGTCACCTTGGCGCTGCTAAAAAAAAAAAAAGCCTCGCTCCAAGTACATAGCCCCGCAGGATGTGGTAAACATCTTGCTTGGGCATGGGAGCAGTAGTTTGCGGGATGGGTTTAGCATTAGATAGACCAGCATCATGGGGGAGCCATCCTCCATGGGGCCCGTGGACTAGTTAGTGGGAATTTAGGTTAGATTTAGAATGGGAAATAGATTTTGGAGACATGGACAGACATGGAATGTGTAGTGGGGACGTAGCTTAGCTCCGTAGATTAAATGTAACGTGCATTCGAGTTTGGGACGACGAGGGAGCATGAGATAGTTAGGGGAACATAGGTAAAGTGTTGGTGTGAAAATAAAAGTGAAAGAAAGATGTATGATGAGTGAATGTGGGATAGTGGGCCCAAGTGTGAATGGAGCGAATGTGGAATGCATGGTGCGAATAAATGAGTGGGGGGAGGAGTGAATCCCACCCAAGTGACCCCGAGGTCTGTGTAACGTTAGTGGGTTAGTTAAATTTAGCAAAAGGAGGTCGTTCTGTGTTGGTGGTGTATGTATGCATGAAACCCATTTGGAGGGGTGCAAGAGTCCATTGACCAGCTGGGAGCGTGGCTGTTGAAAGGTGAGTATCGAGTTGAGGGCACCGGACGAGTCGGCCAGAGGTTGCCAAGGGTCCAAGGGACCGGGGTAGTGTAGTAGGCACGGGCGACCCACAGAACGGGACCCGTAGCGCCAAAATGCTACATGGGCATCGGAGGGGAGCAATGCCAGGAAGGGCAACCCCCTGCGTTCATAGGGAGCAGGTAGGCTCGGAGACAGCCTCAGGGCCCGGGAGTGCCGTAGTTGGAGTCCGGCAGGAGGGAAATCCCTGCCAAGCGAGCCACGCTGCCCAGCCATGAAATTGTGCAAGGGCACGAGTGAAAATTTGTGGGCAGGGCCCAAATTAATAATGGACACCAACACAGGTGATGGGAATCGTGGTTTTTAGAACCGATAGTTTAAAGTGACAGGCGTTTTGAAAAGCCCCGGGCTAGTTTAAAGTTAATAAATGCTCGGATAGATAGGAAATGTCCCCCTTCGCTCTCTGTCGGCGACTCGACCCACCTTGGTAAGATGGCTGAATTATGGAGGAGGCTATTCTGAGGCTTCGTTGGGCCTCGAGAGAGGATGCTGGTCTCTCCTTCGTCCCCTCCAAAAAAAAGGAACTTAGGGGTTGGGAGTAGGCTAGGTTGATGGGATAGGTTAGCTGGACAAGGACGATGGGGGGGTTAGGGTCAAGCAATTATAATGAAAAAAATAAAATAAAAAGGGGCTACATTTTGTTGGTTCGTTGTTGCAAATTAGGGGAGTGGGTACTGGGTATGGACAGAGACAGGCAAAGGCGATAGATTGGGGAGCGATGGTAGGTTAGGTCCGAGCCCGCCTTCGGAGAAGCCAGCACCACCGCACTCCCTCCACAGAACCTCACGGACCGTACCCAAGGCAGGCCAGCTTCATATGCCGGCCAGTTGTGCAACAGTTGCTGGTCCGTATCTGCCTTGCCATGCCTTTGTTGCCTGCCTTTGTCATGACCCCAAGCCTGCTGCCCCTGGTTGCATTTGCCCCTGTGTCCCCATTCAACCATGTGCGCCAGGACCATCCACAGTGTTTTGCAAGGACTGCCCTGCAGGCAGCCCCATTCATCACTCTTTGTGTTTTTGCATCCATTTCCATTTCCATGAGCCAGAGACTGCATTGAGCAGCCTGGCCACCTCTTCTGCATAAAGGCCTCCTCAAATGGCCTGTGGTATGGTGCATTGCCTGCCATTTTAGGGTGAGTTGCCTCCAGCAGCTGGGGTATGAAACGAACGAAGAACAAGGTTCACGGAAAGAAACACACAAGGGGGACCTTTTGAGGATGACTGACCTTCAGATGCTGTGCACTCACCCACACAATTGACTGACTTGTTGTGCCTTTTTCTCCACAGATGACAGGTCCTGGACCATGGTTACTGTAAATATTAGTTAAGATTGTAAATAAGTTTAACCCACCTGTGTCTGTCGTAACGCCGGCAATTTTATTTAAGTTGGCTGTATGAGTCTGTTAGTTTAGTTACGCAGCGCACTCGGTTATTTTTTTTGGGACGCGTATAAAAGTCTCACTCAGGGATCCGCATGTAAATCGTACAAGGGGAGAACTTACACATGCTGGTCACACGAAAATTTGATGACTCGGGACAAGTCTATAAAAAGGGGAGGGGTAGTGTTATGAATCTAGCAGCCATGAGCACACAACAAACAGGGCCCTGTACGTCAGTTATTTCGTTAAGTATATGTGTATAGTTAGAAGCCATCCCCTGTGTCTAATGGGAATTAAGTGTACGTGCACTGTGGGTTATTTTATAGTTAGGATTTTTACATCACCAACAATAACAACACTGCTCACGGCATTGTCCGTGCTCTTCGCGCGGTCGCCGGCATGTGGGCATGTGCGGAATTCCATGCCCCAGACGGTGTGGATTTCGCACCAAATATGGTCACGAAGCGCTTCGCTCTGGCTGCGCGTCAAATATGGGTATGCGTCATTTTTCACAGAATGGGAGACGCACGGACCAGAGCCGGGGTGGTCCTTTGCAGAAGGCGGAGCCGCGACACGCCGTCCACCCAATGAGAGCGGGCGACAGGGGAGCGGATTGAGCCCTGAAAAAGTGACGAGAGAAGGATAAAAGATTGCGTCCTGTCTGCTCGAGCGCGCTTCTGTCTGGGTCTACAGCTGTCTGCATCCCGCATATCCTAGGCCTCTCGTCTGGCGCATTACAACAAGCGGTCGATCATCTCATCACGGTAGATCACCATGTCTCGCCTCCTCTGAGTTTGGCTGCCCTGGTGCTCTGGGAAGGTGCGGTCGTCCAGCCGCGCGAACGTGGCCAGGTAGCCAGCACGTTCTCTTCCCTCAGCTCGTCTTCCCTCCGAGCTGAAGGCGCAATAAAGACCTCGAGGTCCATCTCTTCCTGGGGTATTTGTGTGTGTGCCCGTGGGCCCTGTCTTCAAGTCAAATCGTGTCAGTGCTTTCTTTTGCTCATTGTACATTACATTTCTTATTCGGATATTTCTGCTTTTTGTGTGCTTCCCTTCCCCCCATTGTAAATTAATCCCCTCTTGTTGAATGTCCCAGCTCGTCCTTGTCCTTTCTATCATTGGTTTGCGGCGCTGCGAACGGGAATTAGGAGGCCTCATTGTTGCCGTAAACGTGCAATTGGCCTGCAGGGTTGTGGTACTCTCTGCTCTGTGTACGACTCTGATCCGGCTCGGTAACGGCCCGGATCGCGCAGATCCTGCCGAGGGTGAATTTCCCTGGTGGTTTGCTGACGTAGGTATTTAGGTATATTGAAATTGGCGATTGACCCTACCCCACGTGGTTGACCTATTGGCGATCTTCTGTCCGATAAGGGACCCGTGACCTTTCGGATTTATCTGAAAGGTACGTTCTAAATTCCAGGTGTTCGGTGGAGCCGACTCTACTCACCCCCCCCTAGCAGTCGTGCTCGCCACCGATACCCGGCCCCACAACAATATCACTTTTGTAAGTGCTATGGGTGACCGAGGATGACCCGTATATATCATTTTTTTAAGTGCTATGTTTTTCAAATGAGGAGCTCGGACCAATTTCATGTATCATGCGGTGCGGTTTGTGTGTATATATATATATATATATGTATATATATATATATATATATATATATATATATATATATATATATATATATTTATATATATATATATATATATATATATATTTATATATATATATTTTTTTTTTTCCCCCCACGATGTACTCTCACAGACATATTAAAGTATATAATCAAAATAAAATTTATTTAAGCAAAGCATCTATATATTAATACTGAAGGGCCAATTTTGTGCTCGCGGTCGCGTCACGTTTTTCTCGGTACTGTGACCTGGACTGAAAAACTTCGTACCTGTAAGAGTGCATCATTGCACATCGTGGCAATAGTCAAACTTCAACTCTGAAGCAGAATAAACACTTTTCGTTTTACATTCGTTTACATGGCGACGTGTGACGTTGCCGCTGAGAGGCGTCAGGACGTCATGACATCATCGGTCATTCGGTGACGTCATTACGTCTGTCGTCGACAGACCGTTACTGCTGAGAGGTGTAATTCCACTCCTCGAAAATAGCGTCTGCAATGTAAAACCCTCTTCTGTACATGCTGATTACCTCAGAATGTGAATGTGACACAAAAAAAATGTAACAAGAAACATTGTATCTTCTATCTATATATTAATACTGAAGGACCAATTTTGTGCTCTTCCTGGCGGTCGCGTCACGTTTTTCTCAGTACTGTGGCCTGGACTGAAAGAAACATGGTCCCTGTAAGAGTGCATCGCACGTCGTGGCAATTGTCAACCTTCAACTCTGAAGCAGAATAAACACTTTTCGTTGAGATGGGGACAAGAAGTGAAGAGGTGGGGGGGGGGATGAAGAGAGGGGGGCAAGGTAAGCAAATTTTTGGGTGGGGGTAAGCAAATTGAAAGCGGGAAACGGGGGGGGGGAAATGGGGCGGGGGATGAGGTGAATTAGGCGGGGTTGAGTGTGAGAGGGTGGACAAGGGGACGGGGGCCCGGGGGCAAGTGGGGCGGGGAATCAAGAGACGGGGGTCGGGGAGTGAAGAGGCGGGCTGGGGTAATTAAATTTTTGGGCGGGGGTAAGCAAATTGAAGGTGGGTGGGGAATGGGGCAGGGGCGGGGGATGAGTAGGCGGGGACAAGCACGCCCTATCCAGTCCATGTCCCTCGAGTGTGGGTGAGCTGGTGAGGGTGGTTGAATGAACGGAATCCGTCTGTGACGGGGCTTTGGCGAGTTAAACTTAACTTTTTTGTTTGGACAATTATATTGAATGAAGAAAAGATTAAGGAGTGTTCAGAAAGTGGTGTTTTCTTTTCTGTGGGTATGTGCCATCACCAATCAGTTTGCTATCACTTGCCAAGCCAGCTGTTCCTTATCAACCATTTCATTGGAGTGCTTGCTTGGTGCTTTAGCCACTTGCCGAGTGCCCTACTTTTCAGATGATAGCGGTACAGTTCGTGTCCTGATCGGGATGTGCGGTTGGCAGTTGCTACAAGGTAGAGGGACATAGACAGAACACATGGACGTGATGTATATGGGTAGATTTTGATCTGTAAAGAGACTCTCCTTGGGTGTATGCATGCATGCATGCTTAATTATGGGCTCCATGGTGGCAAAGTTTTATCCCGTATCTTATGATAATGGGTGGTGGAGGTTTTAACTTTTAACCTCAGCAGTGTACGAGTGATCACGTTTTCCTTTGTTCTCATGACTGTTTCTAAAGAAATTGGTTATTTTATATGAATCTGGTATGGTTTTTCTTTGTGACTTATTTTTTTTTTTCACCGTATTGATGCGTTTAATTTGGAGCCAAATTTTTTTTTTCCATCCAACATAATGATTGGCAGCTGTTTATAAAGAATAATGTTGATGCACATCTTGAAACGTCTATAATGCAACGTTGTTTTTAAAATTTGTTTATTGAATGTCTCCTGGATGTGTTGATCGTCTCCAGACATGTCTGGGTGGTGTCAATGTCATGACGTGTCCTGGCAGTGTTTGTCTCCAGGCGGTTTTTATAGCATGACCAGTCGAAAATGGATTTCAGACATTATTTTGTTTCCATCTTCACTCTTATTCTACACAGAAGCATTTTGATGAGACTGTATGAATCTATATATTAATACTGAAGGACCAATTTTGTGCTCCTCCTAGCGGTCGTGTCACGTTTTTCTCGGTACTGTGACCTGGACTGAAAGAAACTTCGTACATGTAAGAGTGCATCGCACATCATGACAATATTCAACTTTCAACTCTGAAGCAGAATAAACACTTCGTTTTACATTCGTTTGCATGGCGACGTGTGACGTCACCGCTGAGAGGCGTCAGGACGTCATGACACCATCGGTCATTCGCTGACGTCATCACGTCTGTCGTCGACAGACCGTTACCACTGAGAGGTGTAATTCCACTCCTCGAAAATAGCGTCTGCAATGTAAAACCCTCTTCTGCACATGCTGACTACCTCAGAATGTGAATTTGACACAAAAAATGTAACAAGAAACATTGTATCTTCTATCTATCTATATATTAATACTGAAGGACCAATTTTGTGCTCCTCCTCGCGGTTGCGTCACGTTTTTCTCGGTACTGTGACCTGGACTGAAAGAAACTTCGTACCTGTAAGAGTGCATCGCACATAGTGGCAATAGTCAACTTTCAACTTTGAAGCAGAATAAACACTTTTCGTTGAGACGGGGGCGAGGAGTGAAGAGGCGGGGTGGGAGATGAAGAGACGGGGGCAGGGAGTGAAGAGGTGGGGGCGGGGATGAAGAGGCGGGGGCAGGGAGTGAAGAGGCAGGGGCGGTGGATGAAGAGAAGGGGGCAGGGAGTGAAGAGGTGGGGGCGGGGGATGAAGAGGCAGGGGGAAAGGTAAGCAAATTTTTAGGCGGGGGTAAGCAAATTGGAAGTGGGAGATGGGGGAAATGTGGCGGGGGATGAGTGGGCGGGGGCTGGGGTGAATTAGGCGAGGTTGAGTGTGAGGGGTGGACGGGGGAAAGTGGGGCAGGGAATCAAGAGACGGGGGGGCGGGGAGTGAAGAGGCGGGGCCGGGGTAATTCAATATTTGGGTGGGGGTAAGCAAGTGGGAGGCGGGGGGGAATGGGGCAGGGGCGGGGGCAAGCAAGCCCTGTCCGGTCCATGTCCCTCAAGTGTGGTTGAGCTGGTGAGGGTGGTTGAATGAACGGAATCAGTCTGTGACGGGGTTTCGGCTCGTTGTAATTAATGCTCCACCACACGTCTGCTTTCTCTTCCTCTCATCTCACACTGTCTTACCTTCTCCCACCCCTCTCACTTTCTCTTTCCCATCCCTCCTTGCTCCCCCTCCTTCTATTCTCTCCCCCACCCTTCTCTCTCCCCCTTCTATTTCTCCCCCCCTCCCCCTTTTATTATTCCTGTCAGTGAAGCAACGGGTGGGATTTGCTCGTATATAATGACCTAAAGGAATTCTTCAGCTCTCCATTCTCTCCACTGTATCCTCTTGCTTCTTTACTCTTTCTCCTCCAATCTTCCTCACCCTAATGAGTAATGTTTGGTTTTTCATTGATTTTGTGCAGTCTATGGTTGGAAGGCTTATTGGAAAGGCTGGTGGGTTCATAAAGTATTTGATGGAAGAGTCTGGAGCATCCATGTTCGTCTGTGAGGTCCCTCAGGTGGCTGCATTCCAAGTTTGTCACATGGAGGGTAAGAAGAAATGTTCATCTCTCTTTTCAGCTTGTAAACTACAGTTTCCTTCACTTTTAGCTAAAATTTATCAGTTATTTGACAGACTTCACTGATTGGAGGGCTGACTTTCTCAGGATCTCATCACATAGAAAAAAATTTTGATTGAACATTTTGCAAGCAAAACGAAATACATGTCAGCTTTTGGGAAAACTGCAAGGAACTGTGAAAGGCTTTTAAGAATGTAGTAGAAGAAAGTCTCGTTGAGAAGAATAGTTTTTGATGTATATTTATGGAAAGTAATAGTGAGTAAATAAATTACTTGAAAGTTTTCTTCTGGCTATTATTCCATAAAAAGTTGTTTCACAATTCCTTTTCACGAATCTCTGAGAATTATTATTTTGTACAAAGATGTGCTGATATTAACAAGTTGTTTATCCCATCGCCATCAGGTTATTTAGATTATAGAAAACCATCAAAATTGTTTGAAGCTGTTGCAAGAATTAACTCGGGAGTAAGGCAATGATGGGTCAAATGGCTGCTTTATTTTCTTTGTTTATGGTCGTACAGGATCTTGCGACCACACATTACACTCAATGTAGTGGACAAAAAAAAATGGAAACATTGCAAAATAACTTAATAAGGCATTGGGCCACCACGGGTGGCCATTCCAGCCTGTATGCACCGTGGCATAGAGTCCACCAGCATCAGAAATTCTGAAGGAGGGATGCGGCACCATTCTTCCACAAGAAAGTCAATCAACTCATACCTGTTTGATGGAGGTGGAAAATGATATCTCGGGCGTCGTTCCAGAATATCCCGTAAATGCTCAATTGGGTTCAAATCTGATGACTGAGAAGGCAATGGCGTATGGATAACATCAGTGTCGTGCTCATCAAATCAGTGGGTGACTGCACGTGCTCTGTGGTTGGGAGCATTGTCATCCTGGAAGACACCCCTCCTGGCAGGAAAGAAATGCTGCAATATGGGGTGAAAATGATCACTCGGTAACATTAAGTAGCAATTGGCATTGACCTTGCCTTCTAAGAGAATGACTGTACCCAAACCATGCCAGGAAAATGCGCCCCACAACATTACAGAACCACATGCTGCCTTCCTTTCCCTTCCCTTCCCCTCACCTCATACTGCCTTCCCTTCCCTTCGCCTCGCCTCGTGCTGCCTTCCTTCGCAAACGCCCCCAAAACCACCATCCAACCCTGCGGAAGTCAAGGTGAGGAAGGGGTATCAAAGAATATGTGAATTGGACAAATCGTGTGTGTATATATATATATATATATATATAAGCCTGGTGTTGGCGCAGTGGTTAGGACAGCGGCTTGGGATCCAAAAGGTCCTGAGTTCAAGCCCCGTTGGCCACTGAATTAATACATCAGGGGGTTGACTCAGCCTGTCATCCTTCCGAGGTCGGCGAAATGAGTACCAGTATACTGGGCCGGTGTATACCCCGGTTAAAATAGGTGTACCATATCCCTGTGTCGAAAGAGGCGACCAGGGTTGCGTCAGGAAGGGCATCCGGCGTAAAACATGTGCCAAATCACTATGCGGATCATACGGATGATCCGCTGTGGCGACCCCTAACGGGAGCAGCCGAAAGAAGAAGAGATATATATATATATATATATATATATATATATATATATATATATATATATATATATATATATATATATATATATATATATATCTATATTGTTGCGGATTCGCGCCCGCCGGCGTGCGAACGGCCACGTAACTCGAATCGCGGCACGTCGCCCACCGGACGGACAATCCAGTCGTGACCCTCTCGGACTAACGCCGGGAACCAGTCACGGGTGGACCTTTCGGTCTCACCACGATCGTGCCAATCGGCCCCCGCGTGGGATAGGGTTGCTCGCCAAATTCGACCTACCTAAGTACCCACACGGAGGGTAGACCGGGTGATCGCACCTCGCCGCAGGTCGACCTCGGACACGGGCCACCTTAAGCGACCCGTTCCGTACTATCGGGATAACCGAGCGGTGTTATTCGTCGGCTTTGACGGTTCGACTAATTATCGGGCGTTTTAGCCCACGACCAACCCCCCACGTGAAGCAAGATGGAGATTCAATGAAAGAAAAGACGAAGCGAAGCGGGAAAACAGTTCAACATAACTCACATTTATTTCGCGATGAACGGGAAGCACACATATACAATTACACCAAAAGCACATGTAAAAGGAGAAGAAACACAATATTACACAAAAAGCAAATATAAAAGAGAAACACAATGCAGAGCTATCCGACTACCGAGCACACGGCAACACTTATACAATTTTACTTCACAGACGGCGCCGACAACACATATTCCCAAAGCAAAAGAAAAGAGAACCACCCTCCAGGATGAGGGGGGTAGGCGGGCCTGGGGCCGAGACCGTGTCGGGCCTACCCGTCTGATGATGAGACGCAAAGCGGCCCCCTTGTCGCACTATCTCAGCGCGGGGGGAAACAGGAGGGGGTTGTTGATGCTCGGGGGGGGGGGTGGGAGGAGGATATCACCCTGTCTCGGGTCCTGCGACGAGCGTCTCCTCCTCGACCTCGGTAGCGTTGTTGGCCTCTCCCTCTGCAGCTCCCGGCACCGACGCGAGCACCCCCTCGTCCGCCTTCGCCGCCGCCACCTCTCCACAGCTCCATCTAATCGCCCTCTCCGTCTCCTCTCTTGGCTCATCCCAACTCTTCACTCTTGACTTCTCCCCTCCGAACTCTGACTCTTCTTCCCAGCTCCACCGACAACTCGTTCCAACGCACCACTCTCCACTTTCTTTACTGACGAACGCAGCCGTTTATATCCCCTGTGGCCTCGCTCCCCCACCTTTGACCCTTTACCTCCGACCCTTCACCTCCAACTGGCTCCCCATTGGACCGAGGAAAAGTGGGCGTGAATGCTTTTTGATCCATGAATTTGCATATCGCGACCTCACTCCAACGCCCTGGAGGCGGGGCCAAATCGCCCCACGCTCTCCGATAGGACGGAACAGAAGTGGGCGTGAGTCGTTTTTGATCCGTTTTTCTTCGGAAAGTCTGTGATGTCTCTGAACACGCTGCTCGGTGCGCGCCCTGCACAAGTCCAGTATCGGTGCCCACAAGTTGCGCGAGAATGGTGGGGATGCGATGGTGGCGAGTTGTGACGGTAAAGGTCGTGGCGGTTGTGGTGAAGCGGCGTTGTGGTTGGTGGTTGTTGTGAAGCGGCGTTGTGGTTGGTGGTTGTTGTGAAGCGGCGTTGTGGTTGGTGGTTGTTGTTGTGATGGCTGTTGAGACGTGGTTGGTGGTGGTAGTAATGGCGGCTGGTCCAAAATAAAGATAGTAAAAGAAAAACGGCTATCCTGAAGAGTCGCAGCCCGACTGAATGACATTTATTCCCTCGAAACAACGGGTTTGGGCCTAACTACACATATACTTAGAGATATCTCACCTAAGGGACCTGAATGGTGGTTTGCGAATTTCGTCAACCACAACAATATATATATATATATATATATATATATATATATATATATATATATATATATATATATATATATATATATATATATATATATATATATATATATATATATATATATATATATATATATATATATATATAGTCAGAACTGCTGCTCGGTCAATTCGTGTCAAGTTAATGGATTCTGGAGCTTATCATATGTGTGGAAATTAAATAAAGGCACGAACATGGCACAACGTTTTGGATGATTGAAGGAAAACGCCCTTCCTTCCCTTCCCCTTTCCTCACGCTTACCTCCTCCCAAAGCCCCTCCACCTCCCATGGACATCTTTGAGTTTGGCCTGTTTGAACGTGCAGTTTTAACGTACCCAATTTTGTTCAATCCTGTACAAAGGCCGGCAGAGGGGGACCATTCCCTCCCCCCTACTTTGCCTCAAGTCCCCCGATCAAACTCGTGTTCAGAACACCCCATTCACCCCCCCTCCCAACCAACTACTCAGAGTGTGTAGCGACATGTGGTGAGGCCTCACTCTCTCTCTCCCCTCCTTCCTTCCTCGCTCCCCTTTCCTCACCACTTCCTTGCTCCACCTCCCCTCCCACCCCTGTCTTGATCTTCCCATAAACAAAGCGATGGGTTGTATTTGCTGGTATTTAATAAAGCAATGGTCATGGGAAAGGAAACGTAAAGGTGGGTTTTCACGGCACACGCGAACGGTTCGCGAAGGATGTGAATGTCGAAAAAAAAAATGGCAAAGTCCAACATTCGTATTTTAGGCTCCAAAAGTTCGCCAAACTTGCGCGGGGGTTCGGAAGCGTCGTCAATTGTTTTGTTCGGCGGGAATTTCAAAAAAAGTTTGAAATTCAGGCCGAACAAAAAACGACTCCTGCGAACAATTGACGACTCTTCCGAACCCCCTCGCATGTTTGGCGAACTTTTGGAGCCTAAAATACGAATGTCGGACTTTGCCATTTTTTTTCGACATTCGCATCCTTCGCGAACCGTTCGCGTGTCCCGTGAAAACCCACCTTTAGTAAGGCAAACCTTTGGTGGTGGAGGTAATACCAAAAGGCATAATTCGCTCCACCACATTTTGGCCGGATATTGTTTTCACTCCCGTCTCTGCCTGTCTGTCTGTCTGTTTGTCTGTGAGCAGGATATGACAAAACATGGTTGGATGAGTTGGTTCGGTGACCAGAACAAACCGATATAGATTTTGGTTCAGATCCGGATAGAGATCTGGCCTATCAGTAGGATACAAAACATAAACTGTTCAGCCTATCAGAGGTGTGTGCTCTACCTTCAGAGTGCCTTTACAATTTTCTCCAGTAATTTTTTTTATTTTGCTCTCCACTTGTATTAACTTGTTATTTGCCATGCTCAACAATTTCTCCACCTTCCTAGGTTCACCAAGCCAGGTGCAGAAAGCACTGGTCCTCATTCGAGAAAAGTTCAAAAGTCTGAATCTTGCGAACATTGCTTCACAAGCACACCTTCCGTCAATTTCTGCCCCAACACTTCCCACTCTATCTTGGGTAAGTCTTTCCTTGCGTGCTCATTCACCAATCACAATTAAACTATACAGGGTGTGCCTTGTGTTGAGCCCATGCTCAAGAACAAACTCGATGGTCCAAAGTTTGTGAAAACGATTGCCTTACCATGTGTTTATTACCGTGTGAGAGTTCTGTGTTAAAGTTTATCTGAAAGATTATGTTCTCAGAAGGGAATGGAATGGTGAGGACTCTTGGAGGAGATAAACAGAATGGCAGCCGGCAGATTGACCGACTCATCACTAATAGATGGGCAGGTTAAAACGATCTGACAAAAAAACATGTACTTTTGAGTAAAAGAGGAAGAGAGGAATTGGGATTATGGAGTCTGAGAGAGTAGGTGAGATCGGGAATGGGTCCAAGAGACAATGAAAAGGTGGGTGACAGGTAGCAATCTTGAAGAACTAGAGGAAAAAGCCAAAAATAAAATAAAACGCAGGAAACCACAGACGAGAGAAAAGTGGGATGAAGGATGGTTGTGAACTTCCCGGCTCGTGACATTTATTGGAATGGCTCTTGCTTTATAAAAATAAAACATTTAATGACTTGTCTGTGACATCCCATGTAATGTCCTTGTTCTTATTGTAATCATTGGCCTGTCACACCTGCATGACACAATGGAACACTACTTATGTGTGCAGATGCGTTTACCTGCGGGTGAGGCTGTAAGCGTATGGGTGGTGTGCATCTCCTCTGTGGTACGTATCAGTGTTCATCATTCTGGACATCCAGCCTGTGCCCAGCTCCCAGCACTCCATCAATCCATGGCGATTTGCTACCACTCCATGAATGCTCCTTGTCTGTCGTCAAATGCTGAGGGTAACGAGCCCAACACTATGTTGGCCATTTTCCACTGTGCAGGCTGACTGCGTACGGAATGCATTTTCTTCAAATCAGGAGCCATGATAGTCACTGCAAGCACTACACACTGGTTTCTGATTGGATGAAAATACTTGGTCCTGTTGCTCAGTTAAGGAAATTTGTGCGCTGCATAAAATGGGCTTTGAGTTGACTTGTTCGAAATAGGCCACGAGTGGAAGTTTTTATTGGGCATGGAGAATGAAAGTCGTGGTTTTTTTTTTTTACTTTCTTAGTTGCTGTTTCAGCTGCCATCTCAGTCATTTGTCCCTTTTGAGCCCCACAAGGCCACTCGCACTCAACTAGCAATCCTCATTGCCTGCCCTAAATCAAGGCTGCTCACTGCTCACCTGCACTATTTTGTCCCCCTTTTACTACTTGCTGTGATGTGATATCTCCCTAAGTATGTCATATCTGGTTCTTCTAATCTCTTAAATGGTGAGGTGTTGCCATAGCATTATATCCCTCATTTCAATTCCTGAACGTTTTTTTTTTTTTTTTCTCAACGAGTCTTCTCTCCAATTCACCTTCATTATGCTCCACATCTACCCTAATGCTAACTTTCACAGTCTTTTTAGCTGTACTTTGTCTGCTTATTCCATCTCTTGATGTCTGTATAGACACAATGTATTTATTTATTTATTTGGATACAAAATCTTGGCTCGTGGAAGAGTGAGGCTCACGAAGGTTTTGTAAGATTTACAAATTGATCAACAGCATTCCATTGACATCCCAGAAAATCAAGGCCATGATCTTGCAGGCTAAAAGTTTGGTGCAATATTTATTGGGTATTCACGATTCCTTATGCTTCCATTGCAATCTGCATTCAGATTTTTAGCCGCGTCTCGCGTAGCGAACGCTGGCTCTAAGAGAGCTCCGCATTGTTCTTCTTGTTCTTCTTCTTGTTCTTCTGAAGACAAAACCTTTTCGACTCGGCTCTTTTATATACAAGATCCGGATCTCCTTAAATACTAAACACCTGTACACATCCTCGCATTGAGGTGCCTTTTGAGAGCGTCTATCATTAACTTTTAAATATATTCGGACATTTGCTTTAAAGTTTCGAAAAGTTCAAGTTATTATTTAAAGATTATTCCATTTAATGTGTAGTTATTTCGTAAATACACAATTTTCTCGTCATGAACAGGAGCCTCCTTGACTGGTCTCGCTATTGGCTCCATCAAGGCACGTGACGAAATATCGGAAGTTGTTGTTATTGCCTTTAGGACGCGGCTCTTGGACACATTTGTCCTTGTTAAAGCTTATTGTTACAAATGAGGTAGGGTAACCCATCAGCTTTACAAATTCAGGTTGCTGCAACAAGAGGCACATGTATGGGGGTCATGAAAATGATAAATGCAGATGTTGGAAGTGGTGCAATTTTTATGCCTCTGCTGACAAAGTTGCCGGAGGCATTATGTTTTTGGGTTGTCCGTCTGTCTGTGCGTCTGTGACAGGTTTTCGTTTCCATGATGACTTGAAAGAACGGCTGAATTGATCCAACGCAGGCTTGGTACAAGTTTGTGTAATGATGAAAAGATTAACTGATTTGATGATTGGGTCAAGAGGTCAAAGGTCATGTCAGGTAAAAATGTTAACGAGGTAGGGATTTGAGTTGAACCAAGTACATGTACCATGATACATATGTATAGCTTAGATATTGAGGTCAAAGTTAGAGTAAGCAAAGTCTTAATGTGGATGGAGGCATCAGTCGATGTTGTGACAGCAAATTATGTCTCGTTTTATATCATGCAATTTGATTTGATTTTTTAATGAGGTTGGACACCAAAATCACGAGTTCATAAAAAGAGCTATAACTTACAAACTTAGTTCATTTCTAACTTTAATTGGTCCAGAAGTGCTAAATAGGATTGCCAATATGTAAAAATAGAAAGTTGCCAAAAAAAGTAAAACATTATTGGAATTTTAGGAGGAATTCAGCATCAGTTTTTATATTTTAATTTTTTGGAATATAAAATTGAAGCTACTGACCTGTCTGCAATGTGATAGCAACAGCCCTTGTGCTTTGGCCTTGTCATCAGAGATGCCATTGATGTTGATATTTTAAATTTCCATGTACTCCACAAGAGCTGTATGATGCTGGGGTACCAGTTCATAAGGGAAAGAAGTACTCCATTGAGCAATGGGCAAAAGGCCTTGTTGCCGGCTGTGAGTATCTCTGGTTTGTCAAGGAATACCATGAAACACCGGAAGATGCTCAGTCTGCGACTGGATTTTGGGGCCAGCTTTGCAATGTGTTCAGCCCGGGAAAGTCTTGGCTGATCGTGAGGTAGAAGCTCTTCTTATGGGCGACCCAAAAAGTAGGGGGATTTGTTTTGTGATCTTTCTGGAATGAGACTGTGAAAATTGCCAGGATTGAAAGATGTTCCCTTCATCAGATCAGCATTGAATACTTTTCTTACCTGGAGTCCTTATCATGCGATTCATATCCATATAATTTAGTTAGCCTGCTATTTGGCTTCTGTAGAATATGAGGCCACAGCTTCAACATGCACAGTCACTTTCTTTGGGGGAAAAAAAATTGACGCTGCAAGCTTAATTTTGCTAAATTCCATATTTAAATGAGGTCTGTATTATACTCTGAAATGGCATGTAATATGCAAGCCTGCCAAGTTTATAATGAGCAAACAAACTTTGGCTCTTGAGTGCCAACAAAATACCCTTTCGTACAACTTTTTGAACGCTGCTGGGATGGTGCTTGTCTGTCTTCCTTGCCAAATTCTCTGCCCCTCATCTACCAGTTATACTCTGTTCTATTGTTGATCTGTCAATAGCTTTTCCACAAGCTTTCTTTGATATCTTCAAAAGACATTCTCTTTTGCATTTGGCAGTCTCACATGCAAGTCTAGCAAATGAAACTTCAATGTGGTGTTTTGTTAAAATGATTAAATGGTCAAACAGCACTGAATGTAAATATACTGCATCCTTGCAGCTTCTCACTCACCCACTCCACCATCCACCATGCCGGCTTTCTTATTTTGGAACTCTTCCACTCGTGATGCACAGGTTTCCTCGCATTCCATCCTTCGTGCCATGTTGGAGTAATTGTTTTCTGCTTTTATTGCATTGTAAAGTTAAAGTTGAATTACAGTATTATACCTGTTTGCTATTCCATCATAAACATCTGTGTAAAATAAATAAATGGATTTTCAAAATGCATGTGATGCTTCCTCTTCCACATTTCTTTCTCAATCTTTTAAAAACTATCACTGCCAAAAAATCATTATTTGTTCCAGTTGTATCTGATGGACAATATAATCCATCCCTCTACCCCCATCTAACCTCCCCTCCGCATTTCCATAGTGGGTTCCCTATGTGCTGTGAGTGTGGGAGACTCCTGGCTTCGAGCACAACTCATGGCACCCTTAACTTCTCCAGCCCTCACCCAAATCCGTTTGCTCGATTATGGCCGTGTGCTGTCGCTCCCTTCCACATCTCTCCGAAGACTTCGGTAGCAACCCACGATGTCTCGATGTTTTCTCTTGTCTTTCTCTGATCCCCAACCCCCCCACCCCTTTCTTAACCCCCACATTCCTCAGCCCATGTTTGTGTTCTCTTGCTCTCCACATATTTCTTTCTTTTTGTAGTATATTTGGATTTATTGTCTCAATGAATTTGCTTTTCCTCCCTCCCCCCCCCCCATAGGACAGAGTTTGCATCACTTCCGTTCCAAGCAATTGATGTCTGTCTTTCAAATGTTGCACCTCTGCCTGGTGCGTTAAGTCTCTCTTCCTCTTCTCTACCTCATTTAATTAATTTTTTCGACATTATTATCAGCTTAATTGACTTATTTGCTTGCAGAAATGCATTTATTTGTGTTTGTAAAAGTCAAATTGCCAGGCATTGTGGTGAGCTGGAAGTTATACCTGATACGCATCATGGGCTGGTTGCATTGATGTTTAGGGTCATCTTAAATGTTAAAATAATCTTTTGAGGATATTGTGTGGAGGATGCAGTGCCTGAAGTGGAAACCAGTGGGTATTGTAAGAAGTGAGCTGATGAAGTATCGCATTTTGATTGTGCATTGTGGGAAGTGATGTGCTGGAACATTGTTTCAGTGACTCTTGCGATTCCTAAATCCAGGCCAAAAGACCTTTTTGTTTTGTTTTGTTTAATTGGTTGCATATTACTGGGTGGATCTTGCTTTGCTGTTGGATAAATTAGCCATATCTTGGTGATGCTGGTTTTGGAGAAACTATGGTCATCCTTCCTCCAGGAATAGTGTGCATGTACTTTTGAAACATTTCAGATTGCTGGCAAAGATCCCATTCTCACGGGTGGGATGATTCCCCCAGAATTAGATATTTCTTGTGAAATTGAACCGACACTCAACCGATCCTGAGAAGCTTAAATGATCCAAATTTTGCTTGAGTGTGGTTTGCTTATTCCAAGATATTTTTTTTTCTCTTCCCCCTTGTCTTAACTGCTTTCTTCATTGAGGGTTAGAATTCAAATGAGGCTTACACAACTAACTTCTCAAACTTTTCTTGTTGTAGGAGAGGATAGCTTTTCTCCAGCTGCTGTAGCCGTTCTGGAAAGGCTAACGACAGATGCACCTCTTCTTGCTCAGGTCTGTCCCATTTTCATCCCCTCCCACACAATTCACCTTCAGCTCTTTAAACGAATTTGTGTCTTTTTTTTAATCTCATTCCATACAACTTGTCTGTGATTTGCTTAACTCTCAGTTATCTATTTCTCTCTTCCTTTCCCTCTGTTCCCTGCCTCATGTTTAGGTGGTTTGTTACGATCCCTGTGGTCTTCCTTGCATTTATTTATGGCGCACAAGGGATGAGGTACTGCAATGTTTTGAAAACAGTCTTTATGCATTTACATTGGCTTGTCTGTTGCAAAAGCTGCTAAGATGATTGTAAGGCAATATCAGACATCTTAGTTTGTAAAGTTCTTAAAAGAGGGGCTACCATTTTGTGAACAAGCAATTTTATAAGTTGGGGGTTGGGGTGGGGGGGGGGCAATGTCTTTCATTACTGAATGAGTAAAGTAGTGGAGAGTGTTGTGTTGCTATGTTCATGCCATCGGTACTCACATGCCGTAAACTCGGGTGAAAAACGGCATAGCAGCTATCCACTGTGGACTTGGGGTATAAAGTAGTGTTCGTAATCACCTCCACAGAATGACATGACGGTGTAAATTTAACCTTTACCAAGACTGGCTTTGCTGCATGCATAACCACAAAAATATGACTTAGCTGTTGGTAGCGAGTGTCGGAGTGTAACAGTCGCACGGGTCTTCACAGACTGGGTGTTCATTAGGCAGTGAGGGGTAGATGGGTCATACTTACGCCTTCAATTTGCATATGCGCCAGCAGTCAAGTCTGCACGGCAGTACCAAATTAGCCGAGTGGAACTCTGCCGGCTATATTAACTGATATCACCTTATCGAGCCAATTCCCAATTTCCCACATACGGGTTTATATGCCAATTAAACTATGCAATGTGGATCCCCCATATTGCCCAATATCCACAAAACAGGTTCTCATTAACAAACAACATTTATTAACAGAACAGAACAGAGCAGGGAAGGGAAGGGAGGGGAGGGGAGTTGAAGAGCAACAACATTACTGCACACATGGTAAACCCAAGCAGTAACTAGAAATGCACTCGGTAAAGCGCCTACCTCTGCCAGACTGAACAGTTTACATTTTTTGATCTGCATCCAGGCCCTTAACCAAAATCGAATCCACTTGTTCTTGTAATCTAACCAACTCATCTATCTGGTTTTTGTCATAACTTGTCCATAACTTTTTTGAAGTATCATGCAAGACATTGTTTTTGGCTCCATCTCTCAATGGTGAAGAATGACTTGAGGAAAAAAAAAAAAATATATATATATATATATATATATATATATATATATATATATATATATATATATATATATATATATATATATATATATATATATATATATATATATATATATATATATATATATATATATATATATATATATATCGTATCCGGAATCGGATCTTCACCAAAATTGAAACAATTTTTCCTTTTTACACACCCAACCTGTCCACCAAATTTGTCAGAATCCACCCACAACTTTTTAAGATATTCTGCTCGTAGACAGAGACGGGTGAAATATAACCTCCGTCTACCTTTTTGTGGTGGAGGTAATTATTACCTTCGCAAACTTTGTTGCGAAGGTTATGTTTTGATCGCTGTGTATTTATTAATTCATTTGTGAATATGTGTGTTTGTTTGTTATTCACATAACTCCAAAAGTATTGAACTGAATCGCAGCAAATTTGGTGGGATGATTGGTTATTATCCGAGGACCATTTGATAAGATTTTGGGAGTGATCGGGTCAAAGGTCAAGGTCATGAAAAGGTCAAAATCGTCTTTTTACCATAGCGCGGTCAATTTGTATCCAATTTGCATGCAACTAATGGCAAAATGTTCAGAATTCAATGCCCCATCTTGTGATATGTGACATGACACAATGACGTAATAACCCTTATTAGCGGTTGGGAGTCAAAGGTCAGAGGGGGTCACGACATTGCAAAATGTGCGGTTTTAGTCATAACACGGTCAATTCTTATCCGATTTGCATGAAACCAACACCAAAATGTTGACTGTTCTGTTCCCCACACTCTAATACCAATTTCAAAATTAAGAGTACAAAGGTCAAGGTCGAGGTCATGAAAAGGTCAAAATTGTCATTTTGCCATAGTGCGGTCGATTTTTATCCAATTTGCATGCAACCACTGCCAAAATGTTGTGAATTCAATGCCCAATCTTGTGATATATGATATGACGCAGGAAATTTAATGTTTTTAAGCCATCATAACACATATGAGATGGCAGATGTGGTATGGGATTAAATACCCTCACAATCAACGGTTGCTGGGGGGGGGGGCAAAATGTAGCGTTGGCGAAGGTATGCGCTCTACTGAGTGCCCGTTCTAGTTCCTCCTTGCTTTCATCACGGGAGGATTTTCAGTGTTCTGGCTGATCCCTGTGATTTAAAGTGAAACAAAACTCGAATTTCCAAAACTTCAAATTACAACATCTCGTCATTGCTGGATTTTTCACTTTTCCATTATAAATTTTACATCCATGAAATTTGGCTTTTGTTTCACTTTTGAGCTGATGCATAACCAGCCACTTCTCGCAAAAGATAATTCATAATCATTGAATAAATTGTTATGGAAGATAGTGTAAGATTTATTTGCTCGTTCTTTGCTGGTCTGGTCATTTTGTTTGGGTGTGGTAATCATCGTGTATTCGGTCATGAATGTGAAACATTAAAACACCTGGCTTGGAACCTCACAGAGCATCATTTTGAATGTGTCGACATCTGGCTGCAAGATCTGCATCACTTGAACTATCTTATCAAATCTCCTCCATATTGACAAGAGTTCATTGTTGTGTAAAATTGGCCAAAGGAGAAGAAGAAAAAAAGTGTCCGCTAGTCTAGCACCTCCATGTCTGTGCCAAATACCTCTCCACCCTTACGGAGCCATCTGTTCAAATACCTTCCTTTTCCACTCGTTTGCCCTCTCACCTTTTTATCAAATTGGAAACTTCTGCCAAGGTTCTGCAGCTCCTGGGAGTTTCAAGAAACTTTTTTTTTTTTTAAAGCATCAGATTTTGAAGTATTACAGCCCATTGGTTTGGGATGATGTGCAACTGTTCAGCACTTGGTGGCACACTGATCAGGAAAGCCAGGTCAAAGGTTTCAGGTTCTACCGAATGGTAAATTTTATTCCAGACGTGTAATATCTGATCTCATTGTTTTTGTTGTCTCATTCAGTATTTTCTGTTTCGATTTTGATTTCCCTTTTTCTTTTTACCCCCTTAGACCTGTTTGATCAATAAGGAGCTTGGAGATCGAGGTTACGCACAGTGGCTGGACATGTAATGTCGTTCAACCGTAACTGCATTTGGTGATCCGTTGATTTCCAAGCCCCTCCAAACTTGTGCAGAGAGTGTCACTCCTGCAATAACACTTTTGATGTGTAATTTGTAAATTTTCACACACCTCTGCCAAAGTGGCACTTTGCACTTATTTATTTGTTACATTGCCTTTCGTTTTGTCGGCAGTCTTGTGGCAGCCTGGCTTGTCATCGTGTGTTTGTAAGAAAAATGGTATCGACCAGCCAGCCAGGCAACACCCAAATGTGTAAATATTATCGTTCGGCTTTGCCGATCCTTATCACTGACTCTTGGTCACCTTCTTATGATTGTCTTTCAACAAAATAAAATCGACGATTTTATTCATCGAGTGCATGTCGGACATTCTTTTCAGTTCCATCAATGCGTTCATTCGATCAGGTGTTTATTGATTAACTTCACTGGTGTACTGAATGGGATTTAACGCACAGTCAGTCTGCAATGATGATGAAACGGTGAAGTGAAATCCAGCTGGAGCATCCTCGGTTTTATCTTGTACCTCATATGGCGGTGTACAAGCTCATCAACTGGGCATTCGATCCGCATACTGTTAAGCTGTATGCAAAACTGAGAATTTCTACATCTGATCATGATCTCTTGCATGACATTGTGATGGGGAAAAAAAAAAAGAAAGAAAAAAAAAGACTTGCTCTTCTTTGAGCTTTGTCTTTACAGATACGCAGTGAAAAATATATTCCACATCGAATGTTCCACATATGAAATCTGGACAACCAACTTTATATTTTGAAAGTTGGCCATTAAATTGCATTATAATCCATGCAACTTTGGCAGTGAATAATTATTAGCTCACCTGGATTTTAGTCAGGTGAGCTTCTGCGATAGAGCAGTGTCTGTAGGTGAGTCCGTAAACACTTCAGTCATTATCGCTTGAACCAAACGCATGATTTTGATGAAACTCGGCCACAAGCTTCATGTCCGATGCCTAACAAAGGTGTATTGACTGCATCAAAATCTGCGCTCATTAAGGGGGTCTATGGGGGTGGGGGAGTTGTTACCCCCAAAAATAGGTATTTACTCTTTTCTCCAAAACTATAAACACAATTTCGATGAAAGTTGACCACAACCTTCATCACCCATGATGTACCAGAGTGTATTGACCGCATCAAAATCTGAACTTGTCAAAGGGGTCTACGGGAGGGTTTTGACACCCCCCCTAAAAAAATAGATATTTGCTCTTTTCTTCGAACCACACACAATTACGACCACAACCTTCATCACCTGTAATGTACCAAATTTTGTTGATGGCATTAAAAATTCAGGGTCTGTGGGGGGGGGGGGTTCAAGTGAGTGTTGCTCCTGATCCAGGTGAGCCTCAGGACAGGGGGTCCTATTTTTTTGAACTTGGAGAAACTTAAGTCACTGCAAAGGTTCGAGTTTTATTTGCGAGTTTTTTTCTATTTTTGATCGATAGGTCCCTGCATAAATTCCTTGTGTTATTGTGAATTTCAAGGCATCCAAAAGGCAGACCCATTTTAATTGGTTTTAGTGTTTAGTATGTACAGGTATTTACTCGCTCATGCTAGCAGTTGAATGGTTATTATTATCCACTCTGCACCTTGCTTTGAAGAGAACATTGCAGTGAGTTGTGAAACCTATGTGCAGACGATCCTACTTCGAGGTGTCAGTGTGTGAGATAACCTCAATGATTGTTAAGGAAATTCAAATCTTTGTGCCAATGAATCCGAGTCACACAAAGCATTATAAAAACAGTAGTAGGTGAAAATGGTCTTTAAGTAATACCTCTGCCCACCCCATCTCTATTCCGGTTCTTGTATAGCCCTGACACCACATCAACATTGACTTCTTGAAGTTGACCTCCGAGTTGGGTCCAGAAACTAAAAGTTGTTAATCAGTATGGTGGTTTTGTTTTTAACATTACCCTCATGTGCGATTAGTTTTTAGCCATGTTCTTATGTTAGCCATTAGCTTTGCAATGTGAAAACTTAAGTAGTTTTTGTCCAAGTAATTTAGCTTGTTATATCATCACAGGATTCTCTCACAACCTTGTTGAATAACCCAGTCAGAAGATATCTATATCTCGATGGCAGAGTATGCTGGCTTGTTGAGAAATGAGTTGGTGGCAAGCACTTAGTTTTGTATTTAAAAAATCTAAGATCATGAATGAAGCGAAAGGAGGAAAAAGACAGATGCAACGAGTAAGTGATTGAACAAATGGGCAAGAGTGGAGTAAATACGATAAGCTTTAAGAAAAGAGTTTGGGATGGGGGTTGGAATGATTATGGGTAGGGATGATGGATGACATGAGATTGCATAATACCAACTTTAAATCTTGGAGTGAAGCATGGGATTGAACAGCCTTGGGAAGGCTGTTGCACAGATGGAAGAAAAGAACATTATAAGTGGTAAGCAAGCCTGTTATGGTAGTTTCAACAGGTGGTTATTGGAAGAAAACATGTTGGAGAGAGTCAGACAACTGAGGGAGCAAGAGTGGAGAAGTGGTAAAATGGAGAGACCATGGACCTATTAAAAATATGTTTTGTAAACACTATCAAGGCTCGTGCAGCAGCGAGAACATAACGTTGATCAGGACATTACAGAACAAAACATACTAGAAAGAGCGGGTAAACACCATCAGCAGGGATGAGGGACAAAATAGTGAGACTTTGAGAAATAATGGATGTGTGTAATGATGAGGGTGAGGAGAGTATATGGGGGTGAACAAGATGGATACAGCTGTGATCTGTCAGGAAGGAAAAAAATTGGAAACTTGGAAAGGAGTGGGAAGGATTAACAGGGAGAACCGATCATGGTTTTGGATGAAGGGTGATCTGTTGGTTCCACTGAGTGCAGATGAGCAGTGATTGATTTTTGGGAGGTTTTTTGTATTTATTTATTGCAATTTGAAAGCAATGTGCAGGTCTTGTGCTTCTGCTTCAATGTGGAAGATGCAAATTATACAAAGTCCAAGAGAGAAAGATGTGAAACAGAGCCCTTAAGACAGAGTAGTACTTGAACTATGGAGAAAACTTTTGTTTGTTGCCTGTGAATAGTTCTGATTTTTCAAAGAAACCACTTGAATGACAGGATTCTGAGTCTGCACTCTGTAGCTGGTTTTAATTTGGAGGTCAGCTCATGGCTGGGAAGTTAGAGGCAACCTTGTGGCTGACCATGGAAATTGGTGGATTGATTTGACAATCCT
Source organism: Eptatretus burgeri (assembly GCF_056783735.1). Lineage (NCBI taxonomy): Eukaryota > Metazoa > Chordata > Myxini > Myxiniformes > Myxinidae > Eptatretus > Eptatretus burgeri. The sequence goes on from NC_140961.1 coordinate 45,536,638, forward strand.
TCTGGAGTTGCAGGGTGTGAGACAGATTTGTCAGGGTTCTAAGATGTTCTATTTATCAGGCCATTTACTCAATTCCAGATCAGCAGTGATCTAACTGCTACCTGTCTGTCAAAAAGATCGAGTACTTTAAATGGCATAATGTAGTGGCATAATCTGTGAAGTGTCTCGAGAGCTGTTGTGAGATCAGTTATGTACGAGGAAAAATATTAAGACCAAGACTGCTGGTGATAATGTATCCTTGACTCCGAAAGGAGAGAAAAAAATTCTGTTGATAGCAACAAATTGATTGTATGACTGGAAGAAGTCAGGCAGGTGTAAAAGTGACCTTTGCATGCTGCAAGCGATGAACTTGGTAAGGAGACCAGGATGATATTGTTGAATAACTGAGATGTCCAGTGAGACTGACAAATTCTTATGTGAGAGATATCGCTTCACTGACGGACCAGTCAGTCATTCTGTTTTTGCCAAAAATAGCTATATTGGTCACTTTGGCATCACTTGGTGGACTCAAAACAGCATCTGATGCCCCGGCCACGAAGCCCATGTTCCTTCCCTCAGAAAGTTGTATCTATACCCTGAGTTTGGACTTTGTAGCTTCGACCTCCTCTCCCACCCCTCTCCCCCCGGCTGCATGTCCCTCACTGATAGAAATGTGTCCCTCACACGATGTTTCCGGCTCTCTCTGGTTATTATTATTCCGACTTTGACAGACTCTCCATTTTGGGCATGAAGGAGAAGGAAAGGAAGACAAATTTACCTGTGCATCGTGCTTTAACCCCCTGCTTGTCCTCGCATCCCACTGCCCCCCCCCATTTGTCCTGATGTCCCTTCCTGCTAGAAATGTCACATGATGACAGGCTTTTTTTCTCTTTTTTTTCGTGGGTTGGGGGGGGAGGGAGAGGAGCCAAATTTACCTGTGCAACAATCATTTAACCTCAGCGTTGCCTTGGTAAAAAGGAAATTGTAATACCCTCTGCTATCACCACCCAGGTGGCGCTACACAGTACACATTTACATTGAGAATTTTCACCCCTACACCTCCACATGAGACCTTGGCCACATAGCCTGTTACCACCCACCTCACACACACACACACACACACACACACACACACACACACACACACACACACACACACACACACACACACACACACACACACACACACACACACACACACACACACACACACACACACACACACACACACACACACACACACACACACACACACACACACACACACACACACACACAGTTGTATTTGTACACAGAGTTTGGAGTTTGTCACTTAAAATATGTGGCCATGCCTAAGGAATAGAGAAGGGGTCAGACAGACAGACAGACAATGGCACATATATGTATATATATATATATATATATATATATATATATATATATATATATATATATGTATATATGTATATATGTATATATGTATATATGTATATATGTATATATATATATATGTATATATGTATATATGTATATATGTATATATGTATATATGTATATATGTATATATGTATGTATATATATATATATATATGTATATATGTATATATATATAGTTGGCAGGATAGCTTGGAGGTATGCACACATTGCTTCTGAGATGTCTTGCATAGGTTGTCATCTTGGCCCAGCTATAAGCTATCGTCCTGGTGTTTCGTAAGCAGGGTGATTCATCACTGCATGCCGTCCCTCAGATGGACGTTGAAAACTTGGCTGCCTGTGTTAGTTGGTGGGCATTAAAGATCCCATGGTTTCCTTTGTGAAGAGGCAAGCTGTCGCTGGCACTCTGGTAAAACTCGACTTCCCGGTGGTTGTCAGAACAGTGATGACAACGGCAAATTACCCAGTGTAATCCTTTGGCAGAGCTGAACCTGTCTTTGTGCATAACATCAGAAAAAGATAAGCATGTCCATAATTTAGTGGCTTGAATGTAATCCATACAGATACATTGGATTATTTGAAAAAAAAAAAAGAAAAAGGAAAGCTGATTTATGGATATCATTACTTTGCTTATAATTGCAAGTCAACTTACTGGGCCAGAGTTGAATTTTTATTTTATATATATATATATATATATATATATATATATATATATATATATATATATATATATATATATATATATATATATATATATATATTAATTAATTTATTTTTTTTTTTTATCCTTTTTGAGAATGGGAGTGATGCTGGATGTCTTTCAGGCAGGCAGAAAGTGGTCAATGGTGAAGGACTGTGAGAAGAAGAAAAAGGAGCAGACCCAGATTTTGGAACTGATGGGCACTGTTGTTGTCTGGGTCGACCACCGATTCATGGATTTGATTCATGTTCGATACATTCTTGATTGGGAAAGGCACAAAGTCCAGTTGGTAGTGGGTAGGTTGTGGACAGTGAGATGAGATTTGGAGGACATTTCCAACAGAGGCTGCTGTTTGTGGTGAGGGAGGGAAGGGCTGGGGTGCACACACCAAACATGGACTTGATTTTGTGCCACACGGATTTTGAGGAAGAGGATTACTTGGAGAGTTCTACCTTTTTGGCTTGCCAAAGGATTAGACATTTGTTGCAAGCTTTATGTAATGACCAAAAAGTTGCACTCATTTGAGGTGTCCTTCTCCGTAGACGCAGCAACCATATTGCTTCAGTATTTGGTATCCAAGCTCTTTGCTGGTAGGATGTATAGGATAGCCACAGATGTGATTGATTAATGTATGCTTTTGTAAAAATTTTCCCAGAAGCAAATGCATGGGAGCAGGAAGGCCAAGCCTTTGGTTAGAAAGCATATACATTGAAATGTGGCATTCAGGTTACTTTCTCACCATAGCTAGAGAGATATGGACTTTTTTTAGTTAATAGTATCTAAGGCTTGTAAGCCTGGTGTTGGCGCAGTGGTTAGGGCAGCGGCTTGGAATCCAAAAGGTCCTGAGTTCAAGCCGCGTTGGGCCACTGAATTAATACACCAGGGGGTTGACTCAGCCTGTCATCCTTCCGAGGTCGGCGAAATGAGTACCAGTGTACTGGGCCGGTGTATACCCCAGTTAGAATAGGTGAACCATATCCCTGTGTCGTAAGAGGCGACCAGGGTTGCGTCAGGAAGGGCATCCGGCATAAAAACCTGTGCCAAATCACTATGCGGATCATATGGATGATCTGCTGTGGCGACCCCTAAAGGAGTAGGCGAAAGAAGAAGAAGTATCTAAGGCTCGTCCTGGAGCTAACACATATATATATATATATATATATATATATATATATATATATATATATATATATATATATATATATATATATATATATATATATATATATATATATATATATATTTGACAGATTTGTTTCGATTTGTTCCTCTTGTGCCCTCTTGATGGCAAGGGTTATATATAGATAGATAGATAGATAGACATACACATACACAGCCACTGAACTTGGAAGTGCCATTACTTCCCGGGGCCCTCTTGGTACCAGCAAAGCAACAACAATGGTACCTCCTTTCTCACCACACCTCGTGGGGCATTCTTAAAGAGGAATTTCCTCCTCCCTGTGGGGATTGTCTGTGTTCTTATCCTTTTGAATGGTGAGTGTCAAGTAAGGAAGCAGCAAGTACCGTTTTTAAAGTCTTTGGTATGACTGGGGTTTGAACCACCGACCTTCCATACTCGGAGTGGCTGCTTTAACCATTTCACAACTGAGTTATTTCGCAAGAGCGTTGGTCGAGGAACAGGGAAAGTTGGATGTAAAGTTTTTGTCATTACCAGGTGCAGGGAGGGAGGATGTACCAGTTACAAAAAATTGGGTTGGAAAGTTTGCAGAGTTGGATCTGACCTTTAGCATCACAGAAGGTGTTAGTTGCAATTCCATGGGTGGTTGGTGCAGAGCTGACACCTCGCCAAGGGGCTTGACAGCTGAAGGTGGTCTGTGTGATGCTGAGCAGTGTCACACAAGTGTTTGGCATCATGAGCAGTGTTCCTTAAAAAAAAAAAAGTGGGGCAAGATGAGATTAAATTCCTTTAAAAAAATGAATCGTGATGCGAGTCGTCACTTTTGATGAATCTCCCTGCTTCGGTAGTTTGCTCACTCAGCATTGTGTGATGGCTGTGTCAGCCAATGCGGGACCTACAGCATTGAGCACAAGCATCATAGGTATAGATTGGTCCTTGCGGATATTGACATGGGCTGGGTTTCCTTTGTTGCCTCCGCTGTCTCTTGATGGCAAGTCTCCCACAAAGTGGTACATGCCTTTGTGGCAGATGTTGAACGAAGTTGACCTGTTTTTGTGGTCTGATGTTCACAGATGATGATTAACATTCCACAAGACTTGAGAGTAGACGTTAATGGAATTCCTTATAGCACCACATGACCAATTAGCAGATTTAGGTTGACTGGAGAAAAGCTCTCTTAGGATTCTATGATTTTCTCATGCATGTGGGGTGTCCTGACCAGCTAAGCTGGGCTTGCATCAGGTGTTATGGACCAAGATGTTCATTTAATTGTGCTTGGAGAAGGTTACATTTGTTGTTGGCTTTCCTGTTAAGTCACAAGAACAACACAAGGAAAGGGCAAAGAGTTTGACAACGGAAGGAGAGAAGGCATCGACACCTTGTGTTTCAAATGGTGCATACCATTTTAAAACTGACATACCCGGTGAAGGAGGAATTGGGTATTCTGCATGCGAACCGGGCAGGTTTAGTGACACCTATTCCTCGACCACAACGGATCAACTTCAACCCGCTGTGCGTTGGTCTGTGGAGAATCGGTTTCACTTCACTTATATCATACCCAGTGAGGTATTCCACTCATGGGACCTACCCGTCGGATATTGCACTGCTGTTATCTCGGTGACAATTTCAAAGCTACTCCTTCTTGACGCCATTTTGGATGATTTACACGCCATTTTCGACATGGCACTCCGATGGTTGGCTGATGTATACGCTTAGAGCTTATTCGTCCCTCCAACCTCTCATGTCCTTCAAGTTACACATGCCCATCCGGGGAGAATGCACTCGTAGGTCAGGTCGGAGAGGTTGCGATACTTTGGGAGTCGGGGGATGAGATCAAGCTTAAAAGTTAGGTATTTCCTGAAACCATTTACCATGAAGCAAAGGAGGTGAAATAATATGTAATAAATTAATGTTTTTCTTCACTTCTTTGCAATGCTGCAACTTTTAGTAAATACATGGTAGCAAGAGTTAAACCAAGTAAATATTTGAAGATGGAGCCTATATTTCCTTTATTTTATGAAAGACCCCCATGCCCCACCAGAGATATCCCTCTCCCCTCCTGAATTATTCCAGAACCTCAGCAGTAAACTATCATATACTACTGGGGGGGGAACCACTGACCCACAATAGCCCCCCCCACTCCAAATATCTGTTTGAGTTTGTGGCTCCATGTCAGGAGGGTGAAAGACGTTTGCTGTAAGTTTACTTGTTCTTTTCCAGCAGGCAGGGGTGTTGATGGAGGGGTCGGGGTGGGGGTAATATATTTTTTTATACAAATGTAAGAGAGAAAGGGTGGGGGCTCCGAGATTGTTTGCTGCGGGACCGGTGCTGCCTCTCGATGGCCCTGCCAGCAGACATTGCAACGTTTCATCTATCTATCTATAATTCCAGCAATCTCTGTCTGTCTGTCTGTGACCGCTGTTTCTCGACAACCACTCGTCCGATCTAATTGAAACTTGCCAGGTATATTGCTGGGGACCTGAGGATGTGCCTTTTCCAGGTTTGATATTAATCGGACAAGTGGTTCCCAAGTTATGGCCATTTATTTACTAAACCAATGACAGGACACGGTGCTATGACGTCACTATTGACGTCACAATTTTTGTTTCATTTTATTTTTTTTGCACGTACGGGCCTGCACTGGTTTCTCTAAAATAGGCAAAGACCGAAGGAGGCCATTTACCTCCACCAGGCCTGTGCCATATATCAACAACCCCAAGTCTCCACACGACCCTTTACTGTGGTCTGTCTTTACACTGCTGACACTATTTGAGCTTCAGGTCAGGGCGTATGAAGCGCTGACCGGGACCGACCATAAAACAGCGCCCCACACCCAATATTGTCAGCATGTACGAGGCTGATTTGGGGTATACATCGCCTCAGAATTCACAGTAAAACAAGTGATGCGATTAATTTTTCTCCACAACCGCAAAAAACGCTTAATGACGTCATAGCGTTTGAACTAGACTACAGTAGATCTACGAAATGTGTAAACAGCGTTTCGAGTTGAGTTTATCGCGCCTTTCAATGGATATTTACTTGCGTAGTGTCTCGATTACGTTTATGGTGATAAAATAATTAATTTTTGCCTTTCACAACATTTGACGTTGTTGAAATATATTTTTTTGTTTTTTACGTTTGTGATATATCCCGGATCGCGACGCGATGACGTATTTTTGCTTTCACACCTTCTTCTGAGACGTGTACGTGATGTCGTCAGAACGTACAATTTGTCTTACAAGCCGCCATCTTGTTGTTTTGTCAGGCCTTGTAGGCCGGAATATTTATGAGGCCTGATCGTCTCATTGACGAGTAAGGAAAAGGGGAGAGCAGAGGTTGAGAGAGTCGCAAGAAGGAAAGCTGTTATAACGAAGAGAGAAACAAAAGAAGAGCGACGAGGAGTGCAAAGGGCACCGCGGTGAGGGTGCTAAGCGCCGGACTCTGAGCCTTAACCCAGGCCCGGCGCCATTTTCTCGTCAGTTTTTTTTTAAAAAAAAGAAGAAAAGTTTCTTCATAAGTTTAATGTTCGGTGAATTCTGGAAACTTTTGTTTTGTTACGCGTTTTATTAATGCATTGGTATTTCTGCTTGTACGCCTCGATTTTGATTTGTTTTTAAAGGTTCTGAAGCCTAGGCCTGTTTCGTGTGCCGCTTGTTCGGCTTTCTGTTAAAGTGGTGTCGATTGGGTTTTAAAGCCGTTATCGAACGATAGACCTTGTTCGTGTGTAGTGTATGAGGCGATTAGGTGAAGCACATGCGCTGATTTGGTAAAGAATGAAGCAGTGCGGCCCTGCAGGCCTTAGGCTTTGTAATGATGAGGCTGTACTGGGCCTCCACGTTTGCTGGGCCTCAGAGATTATGTGAATTGGAAGGGGAGCGGGGTAGTGAGTGCACTGGCGAGAGGTGTGGTCCTTTTGTGGGGGAAGTGGGAGTGGGGGTGGGGGTGGGGGTGGGAGGATGATTCGAGGGTATCGGGGTAAATTAAATTTCATGTAATTTCAGAGTAAAATCGATATGTAAACGGTGCTGGTTGTGCTGTATCTTTCCCGAGTGAAAATTACTTTCTGTAAGCTGCACAAAGGGACAGTGAATGGATATATGTGATATTGTGGGAAGTGCTTTTGGCATGGACACAGTGCATAATGAAGGCACCTGAATCATGATGGACTGTCATATGGTAAGATAAATGAAATAAAAGGCAAATTTCCACGACTCTGACTTGTGCTTTGAGTGTTCGAACAGACATTGTAACATTGCATGCAACGACTAATTGAAAGATCTTGTAATACATGGCATTGCCACCTGTAACACCCTGTCCCCCCCCCCCTCCAGTTATGGGCACGCAAGGCAATGCAGACCTGTCAGCCACGATGGTCGCAGATGGAGGAAACTTGGTGACTGACACCACAACACCGAAGAGCGTTTGCGCAGAGACGAACTCGAGTTTTGTTTTCATTAAGTTTGCTGTACCTGCCATGCTCCCTCCAAAAACTCCCCCACCACTTGCCGTGACGTCAAAGGACGCAGTTGTGGTCGAAATGCTGCCACCTGCAATGAGTGCAGACATGACTTCTGTAAATATGGATGTGGTTGCTTCGGAAGCAGATGTGTCGCCACTGGATGTGAAAATAGAGCCGCCAGATTCTGAGATGATTTCTGAGACGATGATGACCTCCGTTAACACGGTGAGGGTGAAAAGAAGTTTGACGAGCAAATCAGCAATTTTGTATTTTTCTTTTTCTTTGTGCCTTACCTTTTACATTGTTGTTTTCTTTTTAAACAAAGCTGTTTTGTGAAGATTGGGAGATCGAGGGTGAAGCGAGGGTTTGCAAAGTGAAAAGTTTGGTGGATGTGCAAATGTAGATTTTAAAATTGTTTTTTTCATGTGGCTGGCAGGGTGAGGGATGGTTTTATGAGTCGGGGTTCAATTTGTAGATGACTTCCTTTGGACTTGATCTTTTTACCTGGAATTTCCATCCCAAGACTGATTTTCCTGTGTGTGGCCTAGAGACGGAATGCATGAACATCTGAAATATGGCATTCTTGAGCTGTCCGTTTCACAAGACGGTAAATTACTTCCTGTAATATTTTGTGCCATTCTTGTGGACGTCTGCGCGTAGTTTGCACCAAGTATGGTTATGGTCATGTTCTCACCTGGTGTTTAAAACTTAAGGTTCCTAAATGTGTTGTGATCCAGAGACTGGTAGCTGTGTCGAATGTGTGAAGTCGTGTCAAGTTTGCACAACACAGCCCGATGTGTGATTGTGATGTCATCTTGAACCATTTCTTCATTATATTGATACCAATTATTATTATTATTATTATTTTAAACTTGAAATGAGCTGGGCAGAATTGTTCAGATACTTCTCAGACCCAGATATCTTGAGTCCATTTAGTGGAATTGTGCTTCCCCAACCATGCCAGCTGAACATTTTCCTGACCATTATCCCACATGACCACTTCAAGCTTTTGTTTTCACCCTTGTCTGTTTGTTTATCTGTCTGTCTGTCTGTCTGTCTGTCTCTCTTTTGTGATTCATGATGCTTCCATACTTGCAGAGTAGATATCTGTAGTATCTTTGGTTTTGTGATTCATTATGTTGTTTTCACTTACACACGAAAGGCTTTCAGTTGCTAAAAGATTATTGTAATAACATTTCTATAGTATGCCTGGTATTGGCTTGATGGTTTGGGTGGTGGTTGCTGGGATCCTAGGATCCTGAGTTCAAATCCCACTTTCCTGTTGAATTAATACCAGGTGGGGTTGACTCTGCCTGTCATCCTTCTGAGGTCGGCAAAATGAGTGTCAGCTTGCTGGTATCCTGTGTCGGAGTGGCGACATGTCCAGGATTGTGTCCAATAGCCAAGGAGACCGCCGAGGCAGCACCAACGCTCTGCACAGAGTATGGTCTCAATGGATGGATGGATGGATTTCTATAGTCTTCCACTCCTTGCAAATGCTGTGACAAATTTCCCATTTTTTTGTGCTCCATTTTCTGTGTCACCATCTAAACGCCTATTTTTTTTTTTCCTTACACAAATAAATATTTCATAAAGCCTCGGGCTGGCAGGATGGCCAAGAGGTACGCTCACTTGCCTGTAAGCTGTCCAACCCAGTTATTAAATTTCATCCCAGTGTTTCATGGGAGGGTGATTCATCAATTTGTGCGTTGTCCCTTGGATGGAGGTTAAACTGGGCTTCCCATCTGCCGGCATTAGTTGGTGAACGTTAAATGTGTCATGTTTTTCGCAAAGAGTAGGCAGTCTATTGCTGGCACCGTGAACAATTTCCAAATTCCTGTCCTGACATCCTCAGTCAGAGTACCAGGATTGTAGCCCAGTAACTGCTTTGGCAGCTCCAATGCTCTGCATTGGGCATGGTCCATGAATATTATGATAAAGATGATAAAGCTTTGGCAACAAACACAGACAGGAAACATTTGCAATTTTATCATGGCATTGTCTTTAATGATTTTTTTTTTTTTGTAATCTGTTTGGCGTCCACTTCGGAGCACTTACCTTACGATACTGGGATCTGAGGTTCATATCCTATTTGTAGTGATTATTTGACCATTCCTGACGAATGTCCTGATTAATGTGAAAGTACATTGTTGTAATGGCCTTGTTCTTGTACAAAAAAAGCATTTACTTGGCCCCTTGAAGTTTTTCATTTTGTCAAAACGATTTGGTGATAAAATCCTTTTTACTTCATGTGTACAGGACTCCTCTGAAGGTGCTGGGTCTGTGGGAGTTTATTCTGGAGGATTTGTGGGCAGTGTTGGCACAAGCGGCAGCACTGGCTTTGGAGCTTGTGCTGAAGCTACGGAGGCTGTGCAGCCTGGTTCAGAATTGAGTGTGGAGCCGTTTTCCACCAGCATGCTGCTCCCTTCTGTCATTTTCCAGCAAGATGAAGGTCTTACCCATCTTTGTAATCTCATATTCCTCTTGCATTCACTTGCTCTTTGTTATTACAGTTTATTAATGAGTTACATTTGAAGGGATCACAGGTTTTGTTAGGCCGTTGGCTTCGTAGTTGTGCAAACTCATCAATCTTTGTGAACACCAAAGACTCTCGTTCGATGTTCATGCAGTTCATTTGCAAGCTTTTGTAGGAGCAATATTGCCAATTGCTTTGCTAAAATTGACCATTTGCAAGAGATTCTGATGAGCCATGTTGCGGTCTTCACAAAATGTCACACCTATCAAACCCATGAAATCTACCAGCATTATCTAACTTATCAAGACCTGCTAACATTGGCTGATGAAATGCAAGATTCTCATTGGCTGAAAAACTTTGACCTGTCGACATCGGAGCACACTGTCAGAAAGGCATGCACCAATGCCGAGCCGTCATTGTTGCACTGATTGATTATTATGAGCATGCTTCAAAATGAAGTAACATTCTTTACAGTACTGTATTAAGCTGGACATCCTGTTCCCAGTCTACCCCCACCTTTCATCTTTTCAAATTATCTAATCTTTATTTTTGTTTTAAAATGATAAATTGCATTGTTCTGCTTCAGCCAAAGCACTTTTGGAGCAATTATTGATGAATGTTGCTGAAACTTATACAGCGTTTTGGTGAATCTTTTTTTTGCAAAATGAAATGAATGAAAGTACTCATGAATGCTGTTGCAAAGTTTGCAAATGGTATACACTGCAGTTGTTTGGCATTTTTATTTGTTTGTCTCTTAAATACTGTTTGCAAGCTTTTCATCAGTTTGCAACGTGGCACAACCAAATCAGGACAACAAGCCGTATGTATCAATCACTTTGCACTGCTCATGATTTGGGAATACCACTCCATTAAATCCAACATTGATCGTTGTTCAAATTTAGATTACTGTAGCATCTGAATTTCTTATTTTTCTAATTTTAAATATCTCTTAGGCCACAAATTCGCTATGCACTTCATGCAACAGACTTGGAAAGCCATTTTTCTCGAGGAACATTGCCTGTTCACATGTTGTAATCATTGCACGGTTGCCTCCGTGACCTAGTTTTGGACTTTACAGATCATGATAAAGTTTTGAGATCTTCCATCTGTGAACATAAAGTATCATGTGGAAGTCCATCAGGCATCTGCTTTCCATAATTAATTGAGCTAATTTTTATGGTGGAATGCCATGTTATCTGAAGGGCAATATTGTTACGAATCTGGAAGCCATGAGAACTCAACATACAGGTCCTATAGAACAGTTATATCGGTAAGTATGTGTTCTTTAGTTAGGGTCCCCGTCCCTCGGTTAATGGGTGAATAAATGTACATGCACTGAGTTATTTTGATAGTTAGGATTTTTTACATCACTCACAACAACAACTACTACAACAACGCCATCTTCGCTCTCACAGCGACAACCCTCTGCTCCCGGCATTCTCCGCGCGCTCGCTGGTATGCGGGTGTGTTCGGAATTCGTTCGGGGATGGAATTCCATTCCCAAATATGGTCATGAACCAATTCGCTTGGCTGCGCGCCAAGTAAGGGAATGCATCGTGTCCCAACGATGAGCGGACTGAATTCCATTCCCAAATATGGTCATGAACCGATTCGCTTGGCTGTGTGCCAAGGAAGGGAATGCATCGTGTCCCTCCCAACAATGAGCGGACTGAATTCCATTCCCAAATATGGTCATGAACCGATTCGCTTGGCTGTGTGCCAAGGAAGGGAATGCATCGTGTCCCTCCCAACGATGAGCGGATTGAATTCCATTCCCAAATATGGTCATGAACCGATTTGCTTGGCTGTGCGCCAAGTAAGGGAATGCGTCGTGTCCCACCCACTGAGGACGGGCCACGCCTGAGCGAACCGCGCCTGAGAGCGATAAAAGGAACGGAGAGGAAATAATCAGTGGAATCTGCTCAAGCGAGAGAGGAAGAATTCATGCCCGTTCACAACGCATCTCTCGAGTGGTTCTGCTCAAGCGAGAGAGGAAGAATTCGTGCCCCGTTCAAAACGCATCTCTCGAGGCTGGGCAGAAGGCATCTCATCGCTGGCGTGCTCTGGTTCCCGGGTGATCTCGTCTCGTCGCTGGCATGGTCTGCGTCTGGCTGCCCTTGGTCCGTTCGTTCCGACTGGTGCTCGCTCCGGGAAGGTTTGGACGTCGAGCCACGCGCACGCGGCCAGGTAGCCTGTGACGTTCTCATCCCTCAGCTCGACTTCCCTCCGAGCTGAAGGGATAATAAAGACCATTTTGGGTCCGTTTCTTTGGGTGTGCGTCTGTGTGTGGGTCCGTCTTTAAGTAGGAATTGTTTAAGTGCTTGTGTGTAAATTTGCATTCTCCATTAGTCGTGATAACTCTGCCCTTACGTGCTTCCCTCGTTTCCCCGATTCCTGTGAATAAATTCCCCATTTGTTGAATGTATCAGCTCGCTTCTGTGTTTCTTCCATTTGTTTATCATGGCGCGTGTTGCTGAATTATAAAGGCTGTTGCCGCTGTAAATGTACAGTTGGACCGACGGGACTTCGGCGACCATCTGCTCGGGTTGCGCACTGGTCGGGCACTCTAACAGCTCGACTCATACGAGTGCCGTCGGGGGTGTGAATACTCGGTAACTCGCCCGGTGGATCTCTCGGTATTTTGAAGATTGGCAAATAACCCTGTACCACATGGTGGAATTATTGACGATTCATGGTCCGTTAAGGGACCCGTACCCTCAGAGTTTTCCGAAAGGTACGATCTAGATTCCGGGTGTTCGGTAGAGTCGACCCGACCGCCCTACCTAGCGGTCGTGCTCGCAACCGATACCTGGTCCGTAACAATATAACTGCAAAGGGATCCCGATAATCCGCTGAAGGCTGACCATGACCGGATCTATAAAGGCTATATCCACCACGTGCAAAGTACTCTAATACTTTCCATTAGAATGATCTTCTCCATTGTCTGTGCTAAGTTTTGTACACCTCCTTTAGGGAGAGGCTTCCCCTGTGCAGGAGTTTCTTTTTAAACCAAAAATCTCTTTTTCTAGTGGACTGCGTGCACCCACGGGTCGCAAAATTACAAACTGAGGAAAATGGAGATTACGTGTGCAGTGTTGTTTTGCTCATTTCCTCAATCTCTCTCTCCTCTCTCCTCTCTCTCCTCTCTCCTCTCTCCTCTCTCCTCTCTCCTCTCTCCTCTCTCCTCTCTCCTCTCTCCTCTCTCCTCTCTCCTCTCTCCTCTCTCCTCTCTCCTCTCTCCTCTCTCCTCTCTCCTCTCTCCTCTCTCCTCTCTCCTCTCTCCTCTCTCCTCTCTCCTCTCTCCTCTCTCCTCTCTCCTCTCTCCTCTCTCCTCTCTCTCTCTCTCTCTCCTCTCTCCTCTCTCCTCTCTCCTCTCTCCTCTCTCCTCTCTCCTCTCTCCTCTCTCCTCTCTCTCTCTCCTCTCTCCTCTCTCCTCTCTCCTCTCTCCTCTCTCCTCTCTCCTCTCTCCTCTCTCCTCTCTCCTCTCTCCTCTCTCCTCTCTCCTCTCTCCTCTCTCCTCTCTCCTCTCTCCTCTCTCCTCTCTCCTCTCTCCTCTCTCCTCTCTCCTCTCTTCTCTCTTCTCTCTCTCCACAGTGCCACTGACTGTGAATTCGGGGAATATGGAAGAATCGATTGGTGAATACATGCCTTTCTTCCTCTTTGTTTGCATCATTATCTTTTTCTTCATGAATTTTAATTACTAAAAGTTTCTTCTTCTTTATTATTGTTTATTTTTTTTTGTTCATAGTTGAGGCTCATTGTTAATGCTGAAAGGGTAGTTTGAGCCTGTGCTCTTCATAGTTGATTTTTGGGTGGATTCATCTTCAATGGATTCCAGACCCGATTACATCACAACATGTTTACCACAATGAATTGTCAGATACAGCCATGGACAGTTTATTTAAATATGGCTGATGTTACACTTGTTTTTACAGGGAAAGATTCCATTCGTGCAATTTTTTTGCCGTGTTCAGTGATTGCTGGTAATCAGTTCGATAATTTGCAAAGATGGTTCTGAATGAAAAGTACAGAAAAATATGCATGATTTATCTGTCTTCATCAAATACTACAGAACTTTTTATTTTATTTTATTTTACTCATGTTCGGTTTAGGGTTGGTATCGAGTATCGCCTCAACATCTTACGTGTTTCTTTATTTTGTCCACTTGCATTTCGAGATGCTCTCTTTGACCATTTGAGTTGTCATCTAATTTTCAACAAACCTTTTTTATGAGACTAAGGAGAACACTAATTAATATATTTTACATGTGTTTTTTTTTTAAACTGCTGTTTTCGTCAAGTGTAGTTAATAGCACAAAGCAGACGCTTTACATTTTTGGCTGCCCTCTCGTTATTTTTTTGTATGCAGAATCGATGTTTATGGAAGAGCAAGAAGACTTAACGGTTCAGGACGCGACATAACAAAAGGAATAGCAGAAAGAGAAGGGGGAAATGCCAACAGCAGGGCTGACAGAGAAATTAGATGGAGACGGGGAACGAGGGATACAGGTAACAATGTGGGGTAGGAGAGAACGCAAGGGGTGGACAAGGTGGATACAGAAGCAACGTTTTGGGGGTGGGGAGGGGGGAGGTGGCTTAATGGGTGTAGAAAAGATAATGGTTTTGAATGAGGGATGATCTGAGATGATTGTGAACAGCTGTCTTGAAGACCTGAAGGGAAGAATGAGATTGAAGGGAATGTGGAAGTTGGTTCCACAGGTGTGGTGGAAAAGAGGAAGAAATGAGTGCAGGTGGGTGAGTTGTCCAATTCTTAGAGAAGATCTCCTCGGATGGCAAAATTTCATATTCTTGCCCCAGCTCGAATTTCATGTCTAAATGTGAGGTTTTATTAATCTTTGCAAGAAAATGGCAGTCATAGGTTTAAGGTGTGAAATCGCTGAACTAATTTACATATTTGCAAATTAGGTGTTATGTATGGGACAATTTGAAATAGTGATTTACATTGCACCAAACTTTACAACATTTTTTTCTTCCATGGACATGAATACTCTACCATGCCCTTTCAATACACAATAAAAAATTGTTCACTTCATTAATTATGCAAATTAGGCCTGGTCTTAATCACCGATGTCCCATACGTAACAACTTTACATGGATTTTTTTAGGATTACACTAAACTCCAAAAATTTTTTTAGTGCCATTTTCAGAAGTTCTAATCCATCATGTATTGGTCATATATCCTGTATTTCTAGTTTAAAATATAAGAAGATAATTAGTTCACAAGTGGTTTTTTACCAATCAGCCCGAATTGGGAGGGGGGGGGGGTATTGTCGTCACAGGCGTTGTCGGGTGTCCGTCCGGGCGTCTGTCAACTTTTGGTCTCCGTCAATTTCGAGGAGAACGCCTTGTCTGATTAAATCCGTTTTTGCAGGGTGTATTGGGGTTGAGTAGAGGAATGTTCCGTTTGAAAATGGGAGCGCTGCGATTTTCAATGTGGCCTCCATGGCAGCCATCTTGAAATTGGTTTCCGTCGATTTCGAGGAGAACACCTTGTCCGATTAAATCCATTTTTGCAGGGTGTGTTGGGGCTGGGTCGAGGAAGGTTCCTTTCGATATTCAGTGCGATGCGATATCCAATATGGGGGTTAGGGCAGCCATCTTGAATTTGGTTTCCGGACAATAACTGGAGAACGGCTTGACAGATTGATTTTATTTTCATGGGGGTATAATGGGGGTGGTTTGCGGAAGGTTCCTTTCGATATACAGCACATTCCGATATCCAATATGGCGGCTAGGGCAGCCATCTTGAATTTGGTTTCCATACAATAACTTGAGAACGGCTTGACTTATTGATTTAATTTTGTGTGATATAATGGGGGTGTTTAGCGGAACGTTCCTTTCGATATTCAGCGCAATCCGGTATCCAATATGGCGGCTAGAGCAGCCATCTTGAATTTGGTTTCCGGACAATAACTTGAGAACGGCTTAACACATTGATTTTATTCTGGCGAGGTATAATGGGGTTGAGTAGAGGAAGGTTCCTTTCCAAAATGGGCATGCTGCGATTTTCACTGTGGCCGCCACGGCAGCCATCTTGAAATTGGTTTCCGTCAATTTCGAGGAGAACGCCTTGTCCGATTAAATCCATTTTTGCTGGGTGTGTTGGGGTTGAGTAGAGGAAGGTTCCTTTCGAAAATGAGCATGCTGCGATTTTCAATATGGCCACCATCTTGAAATTGGTTTGTGTCAAGGGGCTGAGGGGTTACGCCTGCTTAGCGGTGATATTTGTTAATGTTACATATGGGACAATACCGTTACGTGTGGGCCATTGCTTGCAAAGTCTGTGGGAAAGACTACTTCAACATCACCAAGATCTGACCACTACTTTGGCTAGTGGACATTTTGAGCATTCATGTATTCTCATGAGACCTGTCCTCCATACATGTCCCAGTTTAAGGCAGACTAAACAATATGGGATCATTCCATTTGTAAAGAGGGGTGTGACATCCTTTTGAAGAAGATATTAGTTTTTGTTTTTCCTTATTTCAGACACCTCTAACTTTCTGGTTTTTCTCTGAAACATACTGGAATATATATTTCCCTTTTACACAAAATGAATAACTTCTTCTATTCCCTTGTGTAAGTGGAATTAGTCCATATTATAACTTAAGATTTCAAAGTAATAGAATAGTCACAAGACATGCACATGTATGCACAGAATCTGACATGTGCCACACTGAATTAGAGGGAAAGCATCAATATCCAGAGTGACCACCACTGACAGACTGTAGACATTTGGGATCCTTGTTCAGCCTTCCATGTGCTTCTGAGTGCAAAAGTGAGTATATCATGTAATTTGTCACTGAATATGATTATTGCTGGTTTATTTTTCCCCAGTATTGATATGATGTGTATGGGCATGTGTTTTTATTGTGTGCATGTGAGTGTGTCAGAAATTTCAGTCATTCAAATCTGCAGTTAATAAGCTGTAATTAAAATTACAGTAATGAACTTTTATTTATTAATTCGGGAGTCCTGTTTTTTTTTCTTTTATTGCAGACTTGAAAATCAATATGAAGGATAAAAGTGCTAGCCGTGTTGCAGCTCACAGACAGAGAAAACAGCAAAATAAGGAAGAATATGAAGCATACAAGAAGTCAGAAGCAGAAAGACAGAGAAAAATAAGGGCAAAGAAAAAGAAACTCATGACAAAAGGCGATTGCATGAAGATGCAAGAGTGAGAAAAACCACAAAAGAAAGCAGAGGGAGAGGAAATGCAAATCAAAGCAGAAGAGTCCCCAGATTATGGCAGATGGTAGTGGGATGACAGCTGACCTTCCAACAGAAGTCTTCAGAAGTAAACAGAGTAAGGGAAAAGATTCCTGTAACTTTCTCTTTGGAAAGAGTAAAAAAAGCAAAAAGCAAAAAATTTGGAAAAAGCAAAAAAAAGCACTTCCATGAAAGAAGGAACAGAGAAGTGTGGTACTGCAGCAAATTGTGCATGATCATGCAAATAGTCTCACACCTCAAAACAAAAGGAAATTTGAAGAAGGTGTATTCAATCCCAAATGAAAAAGATTTATGTTTTGATGACAGAAAAAGGAATACCAATGCAATTTCAGAGTAGGTGAAGTAACATGTCCAGGAGTATTATGAACGTGATGATGTTGGCAGGATGCTTCCTGGGAAGAAAGACGTCAAGCGTGTAGTCATCAATGGCAAGCCAGTGAAAAAGCAAAAGCATCTACTCATGACCACGTGAGGCATATGTGCTATATACAGTACTCAAGAATTCCCTGGCAACAAGATTGGTCAGAGCAAGTTCCAGGAATTTCAATTTCCAGTCCGAGAGAATCAACCGACGCCTCTGGCAAGACATGTTTTACAATGTCTTCCATCAACATGCTAAAATGAAAGAACTAAAGTCACAACTCCAACCCGGTGATATAATTGTCCATGAGGACTTTTCAGAAAACTATAACTTGAAACAACAAGGAGAGATCATGGCTGCACATTGGCATTCTGACAGTCGTACACTTTTCACAGTAATGGTATACAACAGACATGAAGGATAACCGAAACACCTATGTTACACCATTGTGTCGGATGAGCTTTCTCACACCAAAGACTCAGTTGTAGCATTCAACAACATTCTTCTTAATGATCCCACAAAGAAACTGCTCTTCAAAATCAGCCATGTGCATTATTGGTCAATTCAAAAATCGCTTCTGCTTTGCAAATATGCTCTTCTATGATGCAATCATGGATTGGTCATTGTTTGAGACCGCTCATGGAAAGTGAGCAGTTGATGGTGTGGGCGGTGCAGTCAAAAGAGTCATTTGGCTGGCAGTGTTGAGAAACGAGGAAGTGGTGACAGACGCAAGACAATTTGCCAGTGTTGCATCTAAGTTGTGTGAAGACATCACTGTCTTGTTTGTCAGTAAAGAAGAGATCTCGAAACTTGTAGAAAAGCCGGAAAATGCTGTGCTCTACTGTCCCTGAGACTCACAAGCTTCATTTTATCCGTCCAGTGAGACCTGATGTCATCGGTGCAGCAGTAAACACTTCCTTTGATACTAGTGTCGCCATGACAGAGCATGCTATAATTCCTGAAATTGAAGTTCATGTCACGCCTGTTGTTCAGCAAGAAGAAGAAGAAGAAGTAACTGGCATCAGAGAAGACAAGCCATGTGAAGTAAAGATAGGAGACTTCATTGCTAAAGTTGATGTTGAAGGAAAGACTCGCAATGCTTGTAGAATATTTGTGGGACAGGTAACAAACTTGCATGAGGATGCAGTGATAATTTCATGCAGATTCATGAAAAAAAATCAAATACTTCAAAAGCAAAATTCAGCATCTGCAATGAACCAAAATATGCTGTGCAAGTTGTCAGTGGTTGAAGTTCTACCAACACCAAGTATTACAAACAGAGACATTCATGTGTTTCTATCAGACATAGAATTATCAGAGTAAAATATTGCATCAAAGATTGAAAAAGTCCTTGAAAATCAAAAGGTTAAATGCCCTCAAATGAGGGTGACCATAATTATGAAGACTACTTGCAGGTTCAATCATTATTATATTGCTTTCTCTGTAACACCTTGATGAAAAAGATACATGTTTCATGATCCTTGTAAATCATTGTATAAATCATCTTTTTTAAGTTCAAAAATTTTACATAACTGCAGATGGTTGAATCATTATACTGTTTTCAAGAACCGTCATATACTAATTTGTCAAACATTTAACAGGTAGGCCCACATTCATAAGTGTGCTTTACCATTTACTTTCTGCTAAATCGTGAGAGGCACTCATCTACGTATATGTCCGCAATAAAGTTGTGCATTTCATTTTCTTCATTAGTATTTGCAAACCATGGTTAATATGATTCTACTTTAAAATCATTTTGCATTTTTTTTATACTTAATAATCAGATGATCACTTTGTTTCATATCCTACCACATTAATTGCTGCATTTCTAATAGTTAAATGTTGGATCTTTGTGTCAAAATATGCTCAAGCCTGTTGATTGTGTTATGAACAGCAATTTACACCAATAATGTATATATCCAATGTAAAGCCGATGGAGAATTGTGTCCCATACATAACGTGTTCTTTGTTCACACCAATTTACCTCTCTTGATTACTGTGTATTTTTTCTGTAAGAGAATTTGTGATGAGTTACGCAAGTGTTTCAACTTTCTCAACATTGAAGATTCTGGTGAATGATTAAAATATTTTCAGAGAACTTTAAACTTGAACATATTTATTTGAGAAATCGTGTTTCTTGTGGTCCCATACGTAATGCACCGTGTTTTCTTTTATTACATAAACATCCCAAGGACTAATGACATAAATTATTGTGGGTATTCTCCTTGCAGATACCCAACATCAGAATAAATATCACTGAAATGAATGACTATCTTAATTGCAGAGGGTTGAACTTTCTGAATGTTCCAAACATAACGTGTGCGAATTATTGGACTTGCCCAGCAGTGATTCTGGATTGATATCGTTTCACCAGAAGGGGATTGATGGTGGACCGGGTGCGCCTTGCGGATACCTGGGGACGGGGGGGGGGCGGGGGGGGGGAGAGGAGAAAGCATGGAAAGGACAGAGGGTGCAAAACCAGAAAGGAGGTGGAAGAAGACAGACTACCGACCTGTCAGCGACGGCGAAGTGATAGGCAAATAGACTCAGATTCATCACGGGAGATTCAAATGACCTTTGAAGGCCTTGGTTTCCATGGCGTCGAGCTGAGCAAGGTGTGATGCAGGGGTCTAGCCCAAACGGGAGAGCATACTCCATCAAGCTGAGGACGAAAGCCTTGTAGTTGGAAAGGTGCTCAGGTGTACCAAGGAAGGACTTTGCACGACGGAGGATGCCCAGGCTGCATTTGGAAACCAACTTTGATACGTGGTTTGTCTGAGAGTGAGACCCAAGTTTGACTGACTGAACTTCTTCGAGAGGGTTATTCACAAAGTAGATGGAAGGGTCTGTTTTTGGAGAGACAGAGACAGAGACACACAGACCAGGATTGAAAGACAAATTCCAAGTGTTTTGACCAGTTTGTGATTTTTGTCAGGGTCTGAGGAGAGGAAAGAGGCACCTGCATGTCTGTCAGAAGGATGAGGGATGTCATGGCAGAGGGTGGAATCATCAGCAAAGAGATAGAGGATTTTCCTGAGTCCAATATATCATTGATCAAGACCAGGAATCGGACTGAGCCCAGAATGCTGCCTTGTGGTACTCCAGCCTTGACATGGATCAGGGAAGAAAGGATTCCATTGAGAGCCACATGCTGGCTATGAGAGTGGAGCCAGGCAGTAAGCCATGTGTGGAGTTGGCTTTGGATTCCATAGGCAGAGAGTTTGGGGTGGGGTGCCAGATTAGGTTCCAGACTGTATTGATAGATAGCTCAAGATATGTCCAGAGAGACAGCCATGATCTCATGTCTGAAATTGAGGGCCTCCATCCTTTTCTGGGAGAGTAGAAGCAGCATATCGCATGTAGAGGAACCAGGTCTGAATCCAAATTGATGATCTGGGATGATGTCATTGGAGAAAAGGAATAATTTCATGTCAATTGTGATGATCGAGTCCACAGCCTTGCTGATGATTGGACGTTGGCTAATTTTTCTGTAGTTAAGGGGATCTGGCTTTGTACCTTTTTACCTCTACCACTGAAGTGGATGACAGTTATGTTTTCACCACTGTCAGTCTGTCTATCTGCTGTCTGTCTGTGAGCAGGATATCTCAAAAAGTTAAGGACGGATTTGGATGAAATCTGGTGGTCAGGTTGGGTGTGTGACAAGGACGAATTGATGAGATTTTGGTATAGATCTGGATCCAACTATGAGAATTAAAAAAAAAATTCTCTCCGTGATTCTTCACCATTGAGAGGAGGAGGAGGAGGAGATTGGGAGCATACTCTGTGCAGAGCGTTGGTGCTGCTTAAGCAGTCTCCTTGGTTATTTGGCACAATCCTGGACGGGTCGCCACTCAGATACAGTATACCAGAATGCTGGCACTCATTTTGCCGGCCACAGAAGGATGACAGGTCGAGTTAATCCCACCTGGGATTGATTCAACAGCCGAGTGGGATTTGAACTCAGGACCCTCGGATCCAAAGCCCGCCCCCCTAACCATTAAGCCAACACCAGGCATATTGCCATTGAGCCAACACCATTGAGAGATGGCACCAAAAACGATAAACAACATATTTCAAAACGTGGATGGGTTGGGTAGGTGACAAAAACAAGCTGATTCGATTTTGGTTTAGGTCTGAATCCAGATCCGGCCTATCAGTAGGCGACAATACGTAAACTGTTCAGTCTGGCGGAGGCATGTGCTCTCACAAGTGGCGAGTGCTGTTTTAGTTTACGTCATGTAGTGATGTTGGCTGATTTTCAAGCAGATGGAAGATGACCAAAGGCAAATGACAGAGTGAAAAGGGGAGAGAAGAGGATGTGCAAGAGCAGCAGAGTAGGTTTTGAGGTCACTCAAGCTGACGCTGTCCGGTCCAGTAGCAGAGTCAGAGTCAAGCGTTGTCAGAAACTTCTCCACCTTCTCAGGTATAAAAGACAACAACAACAACAACAACAACAACAACAACAACAACAACAAAAAACGTGCTTACATCTGTTTTGCTTTGACTTTGACATTACAGCAAAGTACCTTGCTTTTCCCCTCCGCTTCCATCCCTACCCCTCCGCTTTTACTGTATCCTCACACTTACATGTGTGGACGAGATGTGTATTGCTACTTTTGCTCCTCCAGATAACTGTTTTGATTCATCCTTTATAGCTTCCTCTCCCCACTCCCCTCCACCTCCTTCTCTTTAACCAACAGCTCAGTTTTGTTGAGAGTTTCACTGATCTCAGCATGTCACATTGTCTGCATAAATATTTTGCATGTTGCAGCGCAGCACACTGGGCATTTGTATCTCATTAGTACAACATGAATGCACAGAGCAAATTAGTCAGACAACTTGACTTGTTCTTTTTAACTCTCTCTCTCTTGATGTAATTTATTTGCTCAAATATAATTGCTGCTTATTCATGGCTTACCTCCCTGTTCCCTTGGTACACAATTATGTTAAATGTTCATTATTTCTTTTTTTTTAACAGGCTTGGCAGACGATGTGTACATGGAGGTTGTGGTTGGGGAAGATGACACGGCCACATCAGTTGATTCCTCGGCTTGTGACCCCACTTGGACCTCATGGGAATTTAGTGAGTCATTTTCTATAAAAGTTACCTGTTGCCTTTCTGAGCTTATATTTTGTAAATCTGATTTATATGTTTTTCTCTGAATTCACCATGAACATCTTCGCTCCCTGAGAAGTAGTTATCAAACTTCAATGGCCGAATTGAGTTAATTGCACTGAGGAAATATTTCAAGGTCAGTGTGCCTTTGTTGTTGATGGCAGTTTTTGTCTCAATGTTTTTTTTTTATTTTTTATTTTAGGCTGATACAAATCTTTGTTGAATGGGAGTAGGGAAAGAATACTGGTTCTGGCTCACTTTTCCCCATGTAAATGAATGGGGGATTTTCAGCCATGAAATTTTTCTTTTTTTTCCCCTAAAAAAATAAATCCCCTTTTTAGCCCAAGGTATATTTATTTGTCTCCCCTTTTAACCTGGAGCCTGGTGTTGGCTTAGTGGTTAGGGTGGCGGCTTGGGATCCCAGGGTCCTGAGTTCAAGCCCCGTTGGCTGCTGAATTAACACCAGGGGGTTGACTCAGCCTGCCATCCTTCCGAGGTCGGCGAAATGAGTGCCAGTGTACTGGTCCCGGTGTATGCCCCGGTTAGAATAGGTGTACCATATCCCTGTGTGTCGTAAGAGGCGACCAGGGTTGGCGTCAGAAAGGGCATCCGGCCATAAAACATTGCCTCAAGAAAAAGCCAAACCCCTGCACAGCAGGGAAAAATGGCTGTAAAAACGGTCATTTTTTTATTTCCCCTTTTAACCTAGGGGCTCTCTATTCAAATAGCCCATACAACAAGATAAAGATTTGTTAAAGGTGATTCTAAAGAAATATCTGAAACGTCGAAGCCCCGGGACACTCTTTATCAAATAACTCATACAACAAGATAAAGGATTTGTTAAAGGTGATTCTAAAGAAATATCTGAAACGTCTAAGCCCCGGGACACTCTTTATCAAATAACCCATACAACAAGATAAAGATTTGTTAAAGGTGATTCTAAAGAAATATCTGAAACGTCTAAGCCTTGGGGCACTCTTTATCAAATAACCAATGCATATTGTTTAGCTCACTCATTGAACCTATAAACATTTGTTCATTCTCAAATTCCTTCAATAGTTTAATTTTCTTTGCACAATAATCCCCATCTAAAATATTGAAAAACAAAACATTTGAATCTTTATATTTTTTAAGATACCCCTTTTGTGCCATTACGAAATGATAAACTTCTCTTAATGATCTCATCTGGCCACCGCCCGAGTTGCATATCATTTTGATATTGTAGTAAATTATTTTTCCATTGTTCAATTGATAACCATCAAATTTTTCAGTCCATTCAAACATATTTATTATTTTCTTTACATCCTCTAACTTATTGGTTTTTAAATTGATTCGCATATTTGTTTTATTTACCTTTGTTTTAGATATTTTTTCAATAAGACTTATTTGATATTTTTCACATTCATTATGTTTTCCATTTATATACCAAGACTGAGATTTTCTCCACTCTTTAGTTTGACTAATACTTGGTTCGACCATTTATATATTGTGAAAAACGCGGCGGTAGCCCTTAAAAACCCTAACCCATCTTCCCATCGTTAAAACTTGTGTCCATATGGAACACAATCTATTCTATTCACTCTATCATACAATACCCATATGGAACACAATCTATTTTATACACTCTATCATACAATATCCATATGGAACACAATCTATTCCATTATCTAAAATAAATCTCTTATCATCAAAGGCTCCTAATGCCTTTTTATTTACTTCTTCACTATATATCTTATGTTTATAACTTCTTATTGTATTCATTTTCCTATATTCTTCTTTCTTATTCATCAAACAATTATAATAATTTCTAAAAGTTATTGATTTCTTTATTACATATTTCTTTATTCCCTTTAACCTTTTATCAATCTGATCACCATACTTATAAGCATATGCCTTTGCTCTCAATCCAATAAACTCACTCATTACTTTTCCACCCAACTCATCCTTAAACTTGCCAATAACCTTTTCATTCTTTTTTGAAAATAACTCACTCTTCTTACTAAAATTACTTGTATCATATACTCCAATGTTTTTCTTCATATCTTTATAAACATCGTCAGTTTTTATATCTAGAATAAAACTATCAGTGTCCATATACAACAATGAAGCATTTTCACCATACTCTTTCTTTAAATCATTATACAAATAATCATACATCAATATCTTTGATAAATCAAGAACTGCTGTTCCAATATAAATTGGTTTATCCATGACAATACTTTCCTTTTTCATATGAATAGCAGAAAAGTTCTCTGAAAAAACCTCTTCTCTCTCAAAACTTGGTTTATTTATCAATCTAGAAGCTTCTTTCCAAGATGTTGCAAATCTAATGTTTTGCCTGTTTCTAACATTCTCCATTGTCTTTCCAAAGACAGCATTATTCATCAATTTATAGAATTCCCCTTCAAATTTTACTTTTGTATTTGTTCTCATATCTGTATTGAATTTAATATACTTTTTCATCCAAGGACTTTGTTTAAATTTTAAAACTCTATGAATTTTAGCTACTCTCAACCCAGCAGATAAATATTGTCTCAAGTTCCTTTGATGCAAAACATATCCCTCTTTATCATAGAATGTTGTTAATAACTTTTCTGTTGATTTGCCTTTAATATTAAAACTTTTATGATAATCACTGAACCATTCTTTCTTTGGGGTTTCTTTCTCACATGCAAAAGGAAGGTCTTTATGCTTATTATGAAGATCACTCGGGTACTTCAAATCAACTTCAAAATAATAACCTTCTTCTTTGTCATTCAATTTCTCTTGAGAAGAAATAACAATATTCATCAAAGCCTTTTCATAATCCTTTTCTTCCACCCACTCTAATTTACCATAAGGCAGAGATTGAGACATTGCCCATCCATACAAATTATTAGCATCAAAGTACATCAAATAATTACTATCTTTTTCACTCTCATAATTTGGAAGATATTTATTATTTGCTTTAGCATATCTTTTTGAACATACTTGTGATATTCCACCTCTCTTAGACTTCTCAATCATCAAAAGCATATCTACATCACTGACTAAATCTATATCTTGTTTTGTCATTTTCAACATTGCACTCCAAGCTAAACCAGGAGCTGTGAAATAGTGTGCAGGATCTAATCCATAACAATTTTTATTATGACAGAGTGATCTAAAAGCTTCAAACACATCAGCTAACAATAAAACATCTGTTTTTAGATACAAATCATGATATTCTCCAAGGTTCTTTATCTTAAATATTTTCCAAATTTCTTGTGCGTGTTTATATTCCTTATCACTTATCTCTTCTTCATAAAGGTTATTATAGAAACTTTCTTTTGAAGGAAGTTGTGTTTCTTTAAATCTCATAAATGAATCCATATAACCATAAGGATAAATTCCCTTACTTGTAAGAATTTTCTCTTTACTTTGAATTTCATTCCTTGTTTCAATTTCCTCTCTAGTTAGAATTCCCTCTTTATCAGAATTTCATCTATAATCAGAATTTCCTCTTTAGTTAGAATTTCATTCTTTGTTCGAATTTTCTGTATAATTAGAATTTCATCTTCAGTAAGAATTTCTTCATTCATTTCCTCATTAATTAGAATTTCCTCTTTACTTTGAATTCTCTCTTTAATCTGAATTTCCTCTTTAGTTAGAATTTCCTCTTTTGGAAAAGAGCCCGTGGAGCTTAGATTTGATGCGAGGTTGGCTAGTGGCGTTCCCATAAACTTGTAAGAATCAAGAAACCTTATACGAGTTGTAGGTTTTGTGAATATCATTTTTGTAAATGAAATATACTTTTGACTTGTGTTTGTTATGGCAGAAATATTCCCTGGTGTTTTTGAAAGTTCATTTATAAATAGATGTGTATCATAGTTGGCGCTGTTGTGAAGAAAGACTGGAATAAAAGAAGGTAATTTATAATTAAGATTACAACAGGAATGAGCGGGACCTCTATATTTACCAGTAAGATGACAATGATCCCTAACTTTAGACTCCTCAATTTCCTCCTCACAAATATGACAGATATTGTTCTTTCTAAATTCTAATTTTTCTTCTATGGTTAATTTCATCGGTTCATTTGTTTCTTTCATTAATTTAGTTAGTCTTATACAATCCTTTTCTAATCGTTTTACAAACTCTTGTGAAGCATTTTTTCCACTATACTGTTCAAGTTTATTATACTTTTCTCCAACAGATGATTTGATATAATAACAGAAACCACAAGGAATATGTTTTTGATATTTATTTGTATATGGTTCTTTTGGATTAGGAGAAGCAGTATTTATCTTTTTAAGGATACATTCAAAATCAGCGTATATCACAAATGGGTGCATGATAGATTTATTATAATCTTCAAAAGAAATCTTTTCACCAGGTTTAGGCATTGTAATTACAGCTGATTTATGATTACTACAATATTTTGAATGTTGTTCTAATCGTTCTTTTGTATGAAATGAATTGACATCGCTTACAAGGATATATTTTGTTTGCTGTTCTGAATACCTGAGAAGAGATTAATCTTGATAAATTATTGATGTATGTGTAATGTGAATTCTTTCCAACACTAAAATATAAAAGATCAATGTGTGTTTCTTCATTTTTATAGTTGTTTGAAATTTTTAATATTTGAACTTTGTTTGTACCCGTTAATCCATATACATTAATAGAAAGATTATTCTTTTTCTCAAATTTAGGAATATCTGTTAGTGGCATTGGGAAATTAAAATCTTTAATGTCCAAGGTATTCTCATATTTCATATATTGTTTTACTCTTTCTGAATTACATTTTGGTGGATGTAAGTGAGCAAGAACAGACCAGAGAAAACATTTATTATCATTATTCTTAATATTAACAACTGCCTTCTTTCGTTTTATTTCTTTTGGTAATTCAATATAAGAAGAAGCTTTAAGAGGGTTTGATTTTAGAATGTGTATATCTAAAAAGATGATTTTTTTAATATTGAATCCACTTCCTACCACTGTATTATCAACATCCTCCTCTTGTCTTGATAGTTCTTCATAAACCCCACTATTCAAAAAATCTTGAAATGATGTTATAAAATGAAGATCTGTTCTCATATAAGGAGTTTGTTCTTCATCTTGTCTTTTCATATTCATTTTCACTCCCATATAAAACTTTAAAGTTTTCATTTCTTTAATGTCTTTTTAATAAATTTTTCAACATCAGGTTTCACTATTTCAATTGATTCAACTATTGATGATGGACCGGGTTCTCCAAATTGAAAAATCCTTATTTTTATATGCCCTTTAAATGCCCCATCAGTGTTTTCAATATAATAGTCTCCCTTTACTTTAAACTCATTTTTCTTGTGTTTTTGTGATTGAAGATGCCTATTATAACTACTCTTCAAAACATCCTTTGAGCAGGTATCACAATGTTTTCTTTCCAACTCAAGAGGGGATATTTTGTGAAATAGATTAAATGTGTGTTTGTTGGTTCGGAGGTGTTTTCTATAATGTTTATATTCGTGATTACAAACATCGCAGTATGTTGTATTCACCATATTTATATAATAAAACTTTGCTTAAACTAAAATTTTCTTGATGAAAATTTCGTTTATTTTACAGGTGAATCTGTGCTTAAACTAAAATTTTCTTGATGAAAATTTCGTTTATTTTACAGGTGAATCTGTGCTTAAAACCATTTTATCCTCCAACTTTTTCACTTAATAAATACAATGTTTCAAGACACAAAAGACACGTTTCAATCAATCTCTTCATTTGTTAAAGATGCTGAGAAATATGTCAAGGATGTAAAATTGAACAAAGATAAATATAACAACTATTGGATAAAAACAATTATGGTGGATATGATGAGTTCTTCAATTTACTTCAGTGGAAGGGCTTTTAGTATACCTGGAAGAACATCAATTAAGGTATCTCTAACAAAAGTTTCTCCTCTCCTTCTAGTAATATATTCAAAACTAGAAAAAGCAATGAAACAAGAAAAGGTATCAAAAAATAAAAACCTTATGGATGAAGCTTTAGAAAGAAAAGATAAGACCATCTGTAATATGCAAGGAGAAATTTGTATTTTTTTCAACAACCCTAAAGATATAAATCCTGATGAAATAAAGGATGTTAATATATCAGGTGAAATGACATTTCGTTCAATTGTAGTTAAGGATCATTTTAAAATTACCTTGAATATAAAAAATGTAGCAGTTGAATCTGTTAATGAAAAAATGTATATCGATATCGATGGTAATGTTTTTTCTTCTAATTAAATGAGCCAATATTCAACTGAAGATTTTGAAGATTATGAGAGTGATTATGATACCGAGAGTTTGCATTCAAACGATAGTTATGACACCGAGAGTTTGTGTTCAAATGATAGTTATGAAAGTATAGATGATTCTGAAAGTATCGAAGATGATATCGAAGATGAATTTCAGTTTAAGTAAAGTTTTACTTTATAAATATGAATAGTTTACTCGATTTTGAGCCTCTTGAATTCCATGATTCTCCATATGACAAATTTGAGAATTGTCCTGCATGTGATAGAGTGGGATTAAACACAGAGTCAAAAGCCTATAAACAATGTATATTCTGTGATTATCTTCTAATTAATGATAATCAAAAATATAAAAAGGAAAATAATTCTTTTAGATTTACACCAAAAATGAATTACTTTACAAGATTGATTAGAGAAATGAATGTAAAGTACGAGGGTGAGAACACACCTTTCCTTACAAGGGAAGAAACTGAACGTATTAGAGAAATGTTCAAAGGATTGTTGTTATATATTATTCATGGATGTGATTTTCAGGGAAATATCAACACAAGATATTGCATAAATAAAATAATGGATTATCTTGAAATTAAACCTGAACTTAGGATAAAATATAGAATTTCGAAAAAAGCCAATAATAAATTAAATAACCTGTTTTCCAAATATATAAATGAATGATTTTTTACCCATTTGGGAAAATAAGATAAAATTTGACAACCATAAAAATCTCCCAAATTCATTAAGATGCCTCATAGTTGGTTCAAGTGGATGTGGAAAAACCTGCTTACTTTTAAAGATGCTCCTCACTCCCAACTTTTTAGATTATGATAATTTAATAATTTTCACAAAGTCGAGTTTTCAACCAGAGTATCAACTACTCTCACAAGGTTTTAATGCTGGTCTTCAAAAAGAAGATGTAATCGGTTTATTTAAACTTCAAAAAAACCTAAATGATTTTAACATTGAAGATATAATACAACTATTTTGTGATACACAGAGATGTAAAAAGAAATCAAAACCGATAACTTGTATTCTGAGTGATAATATGGATGATATACTGTCTCCCCAAGATTTGGATAAATCCAAAAAGAACCTCGTTATCTTTGATGATTGTGTTAATGAGAGAAACCAAACGGTAATGGACAGCTACTACACAAGAGGGAGACATTCTTCTTGTAATTGTATTTATCTTAGTCAATCGTACTTTCAGCTTCCTCGTCGTTCCATCAGAAACAATGCTAATACTTTTATTTTATTCAAGTTAAATTCAATAGATATAAACAATTTTTGGAGAGACAATTGTTCTACATTATGTAGTAAAAAGGAATTTGGGGATTACATGAAACACACGACTGAAAAATATAAATATATTGTTGTGAAACAAGATGAGATATTAAATGATATTTTTCAATAAATAAATGGATGCGAAAGAAAGAGCAAGAAGATTTAGGGAACATCAAGAGTTGGTTTCAAAAGTTGTAAAACAGCAGGAAGACATAAAGAAGAAACGCAGACAGAAACTAATGGGCGAAGAAGCATTTGAAAGAAAACAAGAGAAATTTTTTAAACCACTTTTAAAAACTTCCCAAGAAAAAATGAAAGATGTTTCCACAGTTCCCACAGTAGAATATACTCCTAAAAAACTTCAAATGTTAAAAGATTTCAGTCAAATGACGGAGGAAGAATTAGAGCATTTAGGAGAATTAGAATATGATGATGAAGGTTTATTTCAACAACTGGAAGAGATTAATCGACCCCCTGATTATATTGTGAATGCTCTTCAAAACAATGAATATTCAGCGGATTCAAAAACCAAAGCAGGACTCATTCCAACAGAACAATCAGCAATATTTCATCTTGTTCAAGAAAAGGTATTGATATTTAATGATGAATTAAGGTTCTTGGGTTCTGCTCAACCCCCTGTTAAACTAACTCCGAGATTAATGTTTCTTCTCACAAAAGATGGAAGACAAGGTTCAACTGTGAGGGATGAATCAAAGTATATTGATAAACCATTGGATATGGAAAATAATGATGATAGAGTATATATTGATCTGCTGAACACTCTAAATTATAAGGTTATTCTTTCTGGTAAAAGTAGGAAGAATGAGAAGGAGAAACACATTATTCAGGCTTTAAGTATCCTTGGTTCAGGTGTTAGTTTTCTTCCAAATGACCCATCGCAATTAGTTAATAGACTGTTATTGTTGTTAGGCAGTAAGAAGGCTGGAAATAACAATTGTTTTAATGAAGCATCAGCCATTTTAGACCAGTTGATGAACATGAAAATAATTAATAAATATCAATATAAAGACATTTTATCTCATATTAAATAAGATGAGAAGCACAATCCTTAGTTTCAATTTCACAACAAGCGACCACACATCTTCATTCCCATACCCACTACAACTTGACACAACAAAAGAATATGAGGCATCTTTATTGTCCATGGAAACTTATAATACCTTATTTAATATAACCGAGAAAAATGACAAGTTTAGTTATAATCCGGGAAGTGGATACAAAACGATAACAGTCTCACCCGGAGCATATGAGATTTCTCAAATATCTTCCGAAATTGCTCGTCTTATAAAAGAACAGGGTGATGAACCAAAAAATATTGTTATAAACATTCAAAAACATACTTCAAAATCAACGATTAAAGTTAAAAATAACTACAAGGTTGATTTCACAATTGATAATTCATTTAGAGAGTTATTGGGTTTCTCCTCAAAAAAGATTGAAACTAATGGGACGTTTTACAGTGATAATGTCATTCAAATATCCTCAGGAATAAATTCGGTGTTAATTCACTGTGATTTGATTGATGGTGCTTATAATGATGGGAAAAAAACAAATACAATATTTTCATTCAGCGCATACTCAACCCCAACTGGTTATAAATTCAATATGGAACCCAAAAATTTGGTTTATCTACCTGTGTCAGGAAAAACCATACACAGAGTAAATTTTAGGATAACCGACCAAGATAATCGTGTGATTTCTTTTAATGGAGAAGTTATATCAATCAGAATTCACCTACGTCAAGTTTTCCAATAAATAAATACGATGGTTATTGTGAGGAAACATGAGTTGGGAAAATATAAAATAATTACAGGGGATGGGATGTTCCTTTCCCCATACTACAAGGGTGAAGGTATGTATCTTGGTAGAGGATACCATAAACCTAAGAGACAAAGGGGTGTTGGACATCAATTTAGAGGAGATGGGATAATTGATACTCTCATGGGTATTGGTTCAACTATTCTTAAACATAAAGATCTAATTGGTTCAACT
The DNA here is from genome assembly GCF_056783735.1 of Eptatretus burgeri. Lineage (NCBI taxonomy): Eukaryota > Metazoa > Chordata > Myxini > Myxiniformes > Myxinidae > Eptatretus > Eptatretus burgeri. Next base: position 45,569,056 of record NC_140961.1, read on the forward strand.
GCTTCTGCTGTGGGAAATGTAGCAGGTGCTGTAAAGAGTATAAAAGATGCCCAGAAGGAATCTCATAAATTACAAGCAATAAAAGAAATTAAGAAAGGCAAAACTCAGTTGTCCCCCCAAGAACGACAGAAAATAATTCAAATACTTGGATCAGGGTTTCAAAAGTTTTAACATCTTTTTTTTCCTAAATAAATACAAGTATGGAAGCAATTGATAGTATCTATGATTTGGATGATACTATTATTATCTCAAACTCCACTAAAAAAAAAGATTACTTCAAGGTAAATGCAATAACTGGAACAGACTGGAATACGAATGGTACAAAAAGTTTTGAAATAAATAATCAACAAACCTATTTGAATCTCTCCGAAAGTTTCTTGTTGTGTAAATTTAAATTCACTAAGGCTGGGAATAACACAAACGCTACACTTGTAAATGATTTCTTCTGGAAAATGTTTGATAGTGTGCGTTTGTATATTGGAACACAAGAAGTTGAAGCGGTTGATTATGTCTCTGCTGTATCTGAAATGATGAAATTTACACTCTATACATTCAGTGATAGAATGGGAAAGGGGTCTGCCGAAGGTTTTATTCCTGATATGTCAACGGGAACAAACACAGACCCTGGATATACTCAAAGGAAAGGAATGTATAATGATGATACAAAAGCAGAAAATAGTTTTACTGTGGCAGTTCCTCTTAAAGGTATATTTGGATTTTGTGATCATGATAAAGTTCTGTATGGTCTTAAAATTAGATTTCAACTACAAAGGAACGATAATGAAAATCGATTGCTTTTTGGTGTTGCTAGTGCTTTTGGTGATCAGAATAAATTTGTAATTGAGGAAATGAGTTGGTATATCAGTGAATATACTCCTAATCTTAAAACAGAAGAGATGTTGAATCGAAGACTTAACTCAAAGAAACCACTCAGTGTATCATACCTCAAAAGAAGATGTCAACACGTTAAACTCAATCAAACTACTTTCACGTGGAATTTGGGTGTTCTGGAAGGAAAGCCACGATACCTGTGGATCATTTTTAAAAAGCCAGATGGTGATACTGCGACTGATAAGAATAATGCATTGAGTGATAATGCTAAGGTGAAACAACTTCGCGTTTCTCTCGATGGAACATTTTACCCACGAGATAGATTGGAAATTAATTGGGAAAAAAATGATTTTGCTGAAGCATACAAGTCTTACCAAAAGGTGTGTGAAAGTAATGGAAATAAAGAACCTATTTTGGATATGACAGCATTTAAAAGTTTGTATACAATCTATGCGTTTGACCTGAGCGCTCAAAAGGAAACTATAAAGTCTAATCGAGTGGATACTTCCTGATACATTGAAAGAGGAGAGAGTGAAGAAGTTGATACATATTGTTTGCTTTTGGAAGAAACAGAATTGCAGATTAATACAGATAATGGTGTGATGATTAGTCTCACATAATTTTTTGTTAAATAAATGAGTGGCAAAGTACCAACTGGGGTATATGTTAATCAAATCAATCTTCATAAACTATCATCTTGTGTTCAAAATCAAAAGCCTTGTACGATTAACGTTAATACAATTCAGAGAAAAGGAGCAGTAAGAATTGATGTTTTTCTCATAAGAGAACAGGTTAAAATCTTGAATGACACTGGCTCACTTAAAATTAAAATGGCAAAACCAATGTTGAAAAAATATTCAATAAGAGAGACGAGTGGAGGATTTCTCCCATTTCTAATTCCTTTATTTGCTGGTTTAAGTGCGGTTGGAGCATTGACGGGTGGTATTTCAACAGCGGTGAAAACTGCCAACGAAAGGAAGGCTCAACTCCAGGCTCAAAAAGAATTGGAAAGACATAACAAAGAGTTGGAGAAACAAATTAGTGGAAGTGGTGTAATTGTAGATTTTGCTGAAAAACTTGAAGGTCTGCCTGATAAAGCGAGATTGTTAGTTGGAGATATGCTTTCTTCTATAGCACAAGCAGGTGTAAAATTAACGAAAAGAGGTAATGGATTATATCTTTCTAATAAATAAATGAGCATTGATGAGTGGTTGAAAGAATTTGGAAAGAATACAACATCAAATTTACAACTTGTCAAATATTGTAAGAAATTAAAAATTCATAATGTGGTTATTTGTATGAGAGATGAATTAACAAATGTGCCGAAACATACAAAGAATATTATGATGAACTTAGAAGATAATAATGGGAACGGTTCTCATTGGGTTTGTATTTTTAATAGTCAAGACAAATATTATTTTGATAGTTTTGGTCTTCCGCCACCTGTTGAAGTCATAAAATTCTTACAGAATGGTGTTTATCAAACATTTCAAGTCCAAGAATTAAATTCCAAGTGTTGTGGTCAATTATGCCTATATGTGTTATTTCAACTCAACAAAAATAAAAAATTTTATGATATTATTTTTAATCTAATATAAATGACTTATGTTGGTAAAGATGGTTCTATCTTTGGTGTATCTCAATAACTGGATATTGATTTATCAAATTATTACACAAAGGCACAGGCTGAACGACATAAATATAATATAACCAAAAATATTAACATGAAAAATGCTTATAAATTAAAAAATTATCCAACCCCAACTGAAGCGAATGACTTGGTGAGATTAAGCGATTTATCACAATATATATCCTTAAATAAAACGGCTGTGTATTCCAAAGATACAGAAGTGTTGATATTATCTCCAGGTCATACAGAATTCACAGTTCGAATTAAAATAATTTTTTATAAAAAAGGGCGCATCGTTTGTATGAGAATAGAACAATGGGGGTATGATATGAATGATTTAGGGTATAATTGGTCATTTAAAATTAACCTCGAAGACCTGGAACAATTAAATCAGTCTCGTAAGGAAGAATATTATCCACTTGGTATCGAGAATGAGTTTTGTGGGGCTACGATTAGTAAACAACAAATAAAAGAATTTAATAAGGGTAAATATAATAATGGTTTTGCCCTTGTTTATCTCATGAAAACAGAAAAAACAGGATTATATATAATAAGTAAGGAAATACAAAATGATTTAACTATGGGAAGATGGGGAGGTGTTTCGTGCCATAATATTATTCTAACATATATTTCTAATCATAAATGACAGCAAGAAGGCTTCAAGAAAATTATCATTTCTGTGTTCAAGCATACCTTCAAGAAAAGGGTATTCGGTATTTTAATAAATATGTTCTACAACATAAGAATGAGGTATTTTCAATAAAAGATTGGCATTATGCTGATGTTGATAAACCGACAACTTTAGATTTAATTAGAATGTTAAATAATGAAAAAATTATAAAGTTAAGAAAAGGTAAGGCTCTTTTAGAAATTCAAAAGAAATTTTATTGGTTTCCTGTTGTAAAAAAAAATATTTTGGATACAGGAATAACAAGAAATCCTGATGAATATATGTATAATATTCTATGGGGTGTAAGCGATTCAAGGATAGTAAGGGATGAGGAAGGAGTTGAAGAAGAGAGGGAAGAGGAGGAAAAGGAGAAGGAGGAGAGGGAGAAGAAAGAGAAGGAGGAAAAGGAGAAGAGAGAGAAGGAGGAAAGAGAGAAGAGAGAGAGAGAAGGAGGAAAGAGAGAAGAGAGAGAGAGGGAGGAGAGGGAGAAGAGAGAGAGAGGGAGGAAAGAGAGAAGAGAGAGAGAGAGGGAGGAAAGAGAGAAGAGAGAGGAGGAGAGGGAGGAAAGAGCGAGACAAAATAAATATCAAAATATGGAAACCAGTGAGATTCAAAAAAGATTGGTGGTATTACAGAAAATAACTCAACCCACCGAGGAGGAAAACAAAGAATTTACAAGTCTATTTGCAATATTTTCTTCAAGACTATCATCGACAAGCCATGGATTTTAATTCAAGTTTTTCATTTTTTTATTTTTTTTTCTTAAATAAATGGGGGAGAGAGTGAAGGCATTTCTCAGGATTCTTTATGTTTTAAAAATTAAGATTCAAATGTGCATGTTGGAAACTAAAAAGGTTTTTGCACTCTGCAGGAATTTTTCTCATAAATAAATGAGTTATTGTCTCAAATGTAAAAAGAAAACTAATACTAAAAATATTTCATATATTAAAAGTAAAAATAACAGGGTTATACAAAAAGGTATATGTTCGGTGTGTGGTTCAAAAAAAAATCAATTTATCTCCCAACACAAACTAGGAGGAGATGTACAAAAGTTTTTATCAGGAAGTAAATTTACAACTACTGGAATACCAGGGGAATTACATCTTCCAGGGTATTCTTTCTGTGGTCCAGGCACAAACTTGGATAAAAGATTAGATGAGGCAGACAATCCTAAATCCTGGAGTAAGCCTATCAATAGAGTTGATGAAGTGTGCATGAGACACGATATTGATTATGGGAATACCACAACTTTGGAAGAAAAGCATGAAGCCGATAGAGAAATGTTGTATAATTTGTCTCTGATACAAAATCCAACCTTGAGAGAAAAAGTTGATCGGTTCATTGTGAAGAAGATGATCAGTGCTAAATTGAAACTTGGACTTGGAAATTCAAAAACCTTATAAGCTCTAATGATGCCATTAAGACTGAAGAGCAATTAGCTGATGAATTACATAAACCAATATTCACAAAGTTTCAGAGAAGGAAAGTTTATTCCAAGGAAGTTGATTATATCTGGTCTGCTGATTTGATTGAACTCAATAATGATAAGGGGTGCAAGTATGCTTTAACCGTTATTGATTTGAGGAGTAGATATGCGTGGGTTGTCCCTTTAAAAAACAAAACAGGTAATACTCTTATGTTAGCTTTTCAACAGATATTTAATAAAAGTAAGAGAAAACCTAAAAAATTGTGGACTGATGAGGGTAGAGAGTTTTATAACAAGACATTTATGAATTTTCTAAAAAATAACAGTATTACATTATACAGTACCTTTAATGAAGGGAAGGCAGTTGTTGTTGAACGTTTTAATCGTACCTTAAAAGAGAGACTATATAAAAAATTCACACAACTCGGTTCACAACAATGGTCATCTTTTATTCAGGATATTGTGGATAAGTATAATGACATGATTCACACGGCAACAAATATGAAACCATCAGAAACATTTACAAAATTAAAATATGAAAAAGAGATTAATGTCAGAAAACCTAAGTTCAAAGTTGGTGATATCGTAAGAATATATAGGTGGAAATCTCATTTTGAAAAAGGTTATACGAAAAGATGGACCAACGAGCTTTTTAAAATTGTTGATGTAATCGATACGGTTCCTTGGACTTATAAGATATATGATTTGGAAGGGGAAGAGATTTTAGGTTCATTTTATTCACAGGAATTACAAAAGACAAAGATGAATTGAAATTTTTTGACTCCGCCCCTTTTTGACTCCACCCACACAAGCCCCGCCCACACAAGCCCCCGCCCACACAAACCCCACACAAACCCCACCACACACCCCCCCACAAGCTCCAATAAATTGGAATTTTTTGACTCCGCCCCTTTTTGACTCCGCCCACACACGCCCCTCCCCCCCAAGCCCCGCCAACACAAACCCCACACAAACCCCACACAAGCTCCACACAAGCTCCACACAAAAACTCCACACAAGCTCCACACACACAAACCCCACACAAGCTCCACCCATATTCATCATATTCACATAATTAGTGATTAGTTAATTAGTTCCCCACACACACATCATGTGTAGTTAATTAAAAAGTTGGCCTCCCATCCACACAAGCTCCACTCATCCACCCATCCCCCCATCTCTCCACCCATCCATTGATCCACACAAACCGCATCCACATTCACCCCTCCCTCACAAGCTCCCTCCACATAAGCCCCTGCCCATATAAACCCTACCCACATAAACCCCTCCCACATAAGCGCTGCCTACACAAGCTCCACACAAAAACTCCACACACATAAACCCTGTCCACATAAACCCCTCCCACACAAGCTCCACCCACATAAACCCCGCCCACACAAGCCCCACCCACACAAGCCCCACCCACACACACACCCCGCCCACACAAGCCCCTCCCACACACACCCCACCCACACAAGTCCCCACCGAAGTCCCGCCCACACAAGCCCCGCCCACACAAGCCCCACCCCCTCACCCCCCGTGCGCCCCCACCTTTGACCCACCACCTCCCTCATCCCACCCCCACCCTTCCCCACACACACACATGGGGAGGGGAGGGATGGGATGAGGGGGTGATGGGTCATTGGGGGAGCGCACCTACCCCCCCCCTCCCCCCTCCCTCTCGTTCATGTCTTGATTCTTTTTTTGTAATTCAGAATCAAGTAATTGTAAACAAAACAAATATAATTTATTAATATTGAAAATATTAAATATTCATTTGCGAGAATGTATAATCTTTCCCAGCAATCTTCTTCAGATGTCTTGTGATTTCGAAACTCAGACACCATATTCTGTTTTGAAACAAAAAGTGGATAATAATTAGGTTTTATAAAGATAATTACATGGTAATATGAGTAAGCCTCGTTGACCACTGAATTAACACACCAGGAGCCTGTCATCCTTTCAAGGTCAATAAAATGAATTCCAGTGTACTGACAAAACCACGTCCAAACTAATGATGCAACCAACATAAGGCGACATTCGAAAGAGAGAGTGATATTAATAATAATTCAGAAATATTTACCTCCAGAAAATCATGTGTTGTACGAGTGATATTAATAATAATTCAGAAATATTTACCTCCAGAAAATCATGTGTTGTACGAGATTGCTTCAACAGCTGATGTTGTGCGATAGTGCTGAAAAAAAATAAGTCAAGGGTATAGATGAAGAGACAGACAGAGAGAGATACAAACAGACAGGGAAAGCAACACACACACACACACGCACACACACACACACATAGACACACACGTGCCTCACCATTGGTTTAATTCATTCGAGATCAGAGACCAGTCATTATAAATCATTGACCTCTTCAATAAGAGCAGAGAGAGGTAGGTAGAAAGACAGATAGAGAGAGAGACACACACACACACACGTGTCTCACCATTGGTTTAATTCCTTCGAGATGAGAGGACGTGATAAGACTTCGTGCCACTCATTGAAAATGTCTTTCAATTCTCTTCTAAAATCATTGATCTCTTCAATAAGAGTATTAATTTCATGAACCACGTCGTGATATGTAAACTCAATTTCTTCCAATGCCCTGTCAGGGAAAATATATATATATCAGAATTATCATGATTTAATTAATAATCATTTGCTTCATCGTTCAAAGAGAAAACCATACACAAACTTACCAACTCTGTAGTGGGCTGTTGTCTTCATCGGAAGAAAGATCGTCCATGCCTCAGTTGTAAAAATGAAAATCCCGTCTGGCAGAAACTTTGTCTGGCGAATCACTTATAAAGCAACGATGAGGAGATTGCTTAATCATTGGGTGTGGGCACAGGAAATGACAAGCCTCTCTTAATGATCTCATCTGGCCACCGCCCGAGTTGCAAATCATTTTTGTACATAAACCACGCCATAAAAAAAGTTTTGATTCAAATGTTTTCAGTTCGTGTTCTGAAATAAAATATAAACACGAGACCTTGTCTCACAGAATAGTTCCTATTTTTTCACAGCATGACAGTCCAAAACCACTTCCTCATTCACACAGCACGGCCGTGTCAAAAAAACACTTCCTCATTTTCACGGCATGAACTGAAAACATTTGAAACAAAACTTTTTTTATGGCGTGGTTTATGTACAAAAATGATTTGCAACTCGGGCGGTGGCCAGATGAGATCATGAAGAGAAGTTTATCATTTCGTAATGGCACAAAAGGGGTATCTTAAAAAATATAAAGATTCAAATGTTTTGTTTTTCAATATTTTAGATGGGGATTATTGTGCAAAGAAAATTAAACTATTGAAGGAATTTGAGAATGAACAAATGTTTATAGGTTCAATGAGTGAGCTAAACAATATGCATTGGTTATTTGATAAAGAGTGCCCCGAGGCTTAGACGTTTCAGATATTTCTTTAGAATCACCTTTAACAAATCTTTATCTTGTTGTATGGGTTATTTGATAAAGAGTGTCCCGGGGCTTAGACGTTTCAGATATTTCTTTAGAATCACCTTTAACAAATCCTTTATCTTGTTGTATGGGTTATTTGATAAAGAGTGTCCCGGGGCTTCGACGTTTCAGATATTTCTTTAGAATCACCTTTAACAAATCTTTATCTTGTTGTATGGGCTATTTGAATAGAGAGCCCCTAGGTTAGAAGGGGAAATAAAAAAATGACCGTTTTTACAGCCATTTTTCCCTGCTGTGCAGGGGTTTGGCTTTTTCTTGAGGCAATGTTTTATGGCCGGATGCCCTTTCTGACGCCAACCCTGGTCGCCTCTTACGACACACAGGGATATGGTACACCTATTCTAACCGGGGCATACACCGGGACCAGTACACTGGCACTCATTTCGCCGACCTCGGAAGGATGGCAGGCTGAGTCAACCCCCTGGTGTTAATTCAGCAGCCAACGGGGCTTGAACTCAGGACCCTGGGATCCCAAGCCGCCACCCTAACCACTAAGCCAACACCAGGCTCCAGGTTAAAAGGGGAGACAAATAAATATACCTTGGGCTAAAAAGGGGATTTATTTTTTTAGGGGAAAAAAAAGAAAAATTTCATGGCTGAAAATCCCCCATTCATTTACATGGGGAAAAGTGAGCCAGAACCAGTATTCTTTCCCTACTAATGGGAATTGAATGGGATTCTAATTGGGAACTTGAACTTTATGACAAGTATAAAAGCCCGTCAAAAATGACAGGTTGGAATTATTTTATTCAAAATATTTACAGACTGGAAGATATGATGTTTTGTAGCATGAAAAAGCGTTATTTTCAAACACTGCATGTACAAATGTTACCCTATTGTCTTTATCTTCTGTGACCTTTCATTTCGAGGGTACAGCCCCGTGAGCATGCCAAAGCCTGAAGCCTCGGCTTAGCATCAGGTCATGGCCTCCGATAGGCGCCCACGGAGCCTGCAGCCGCAGGGGCCACCCACAAAGATGGGCTTCCCACATCACATCAGCTTGCAAGACTTTCAAAGCATCTTGAAAGTCCAGTTGTGCAACATAGATGGTTCCAATAACACTAGGCACACATTTCTACTGTCTGCCAATTGATTCACTGATGGGTTTAATCAAAAGACATCATGTTGCACTTCACAAACATATTGCACATCGATCTGTAAATCTCAATGAGGATGAAAAAATACAGTGAAACACATGAGAAACGGACCTTTCATAGCAGTTTTTGTCATGGAGGTTGTTGTTGTTTTATCAATTCCAAGGTGAGTGGGAGTTTCATAAATTTCTCAATATAATTATCCTTCCGATAATTCATGGATCGGGGTTTGAGAGTTTGTAACCCGGGTTTGTCGGGCGATTCCTCTGACTCTTTTGGTCTAATTACATCCAGACTTGCTACAGAGGATCAGCATGATCCCAATTAATGTATCGGGGTGGTGTTTTTTTAAAAAAATCTTTTCCAGTGGTCGAGGGATGGGAAACGCAAATTCTCTATGTCAATGTGTATCGTGTAGCGCTGCCTCCAGGTGGGGGAGGGTATTACAAGTCTCCACCATTTACAGTACAGTTTTCCTGTCCCTTAATTTTCCAGTCGTGAGGTGCTTTTGATTATAAGCAGTAGGTATCTTTTTCCTTCATGCACGTAACCCGGGTTATTTATTTTTTTCCCCATACAGAGCTGTCACTTGCTATACACTGCCCAAATAAAGGTATGCATCAGAAGAACGTGTTGCATGCTTGGAACATGATCGCCCATTGGGCGGGTACTCTGCTAATGATTTTAATTTTCGATCCGTGCGAAGTGCTTGGTATCTGCCCTTTCTCGCCTGCAGATTCGTCTGTATTGGGTGTCACATGAGAGCGGTGTCTGTATTTGTATTTGTTTACCTCACCAATGTTTGTATTTTGTTATATGTTTGTTTATTTTTTGTTATATTAACCAATTCCACCATATAATATTTCAAAATAATTATCATTTTGCACACTTTGCGGAATTATGTGACCTTCACTTCATTCTGTTCTCGAGTTATTGTATTTGACCTTTAATCGCAGGAATTTGTGATTTTTGTCTTCAGTCTATACTACATCTGTGCCCACTTTGTTGGTGATCTCGAGATCAGGTTATTATTGACAGTTATGTGCATAGATCTCTTCAGAAATCATAAGATCTGCATTTGCTCTTTCCATCGTGAAATTCAAATAAATGAAGTCATTTTTCCTGTCGGAATTTCTCCATTTCCTCATTTTATTTTAGCGATTGGTTGAGGATTTTAAGAGGGTTCCAGAAAATAATTTTGAAGGATGTGTTTCCAGCTCAGTTTCTGAGATATGAAGATTTTTTTTTAATGTTCTCATTTTTCGTCATTGTGGTTTTTTTTTTAGGGTCATGTTTTTCATGTATCCCAGTAGTACCTGACAGTCAATCCCCAAGTCAGATTTCATTAATCAGACAGGAAAATATGTATTTTTCTACACATTTCATTTTATGTGAAAACTTCAGTTTTGACGTCATCTTGTGGGAAAACGTGACATCACAGAAAAAGAATAATGTCAATGATAATTTCGATGTGCCTTAAATGCTAGAATATAATGCAAAAAAACGCTTGTTTCTCTGATGATTCATTCCAGAGTTATTGTTAGAAATGTGATTTTTCACCCTTTGATTATCTTGACCTTGACATTTTACTTCGATCATTGTTGGCTACATATCACATTTTGGTTGAACCACGCTACTTCTACCAAGTTTGGTTACAATCGGTCCAGCCATCACTGACATACCCATGATGGTGCGGAAAGACGGATGCACACAAGAGACAGATGAGAGCTGGTCATTCAAATATTCTGCAATCCCTATCCGGGCGTGAGGCATGAATCGATTCTTTGCCTGAAGATGTCACCACATTATTGGTCCTCCGATAGAAAGGGCCCTTCACGTGAGGTTTTGCAGGGGGCCACCCACATAACCTATCTCGTGGAGGCTCTGCTTCAGGTGTGCTTATATCTTAATTTATTAGACATTGCACTTATGTAAATGAACACTCGTTTCACTCTGCATGTGTTGCACATCACGTGCAGCGAATTTCGCCTCCCTGCACCTTATATTTATTGTTTTTTTTAACGCTTCTGTACACCGCCATTGAGGCCCGGTTGCAAGTCACAGTCTAAATTTCCAAAAGAAGAGAGGTTAATACTCTCGAATGGAAAATGTTTTTTTTTTTTTTTTTAATCGTGAAAAAATAGACCAGAGTGAACCCACAGTCATGTTGAAAGATTGACCTTTAAACTCCTTAAATCATCCTTTTTAAGGGGGACAGGCATCACATAAATACATAAACACGTATTATGCTTTTTTATGGTAGATGCTTGGAGTCATTGTCCTGTTGAAACATAAATCTTTGCTGCAGACTTAAGGCTTTTGCACTCTGAAGTAGGTTCACCTCAAGGATGTGCCTGTATTTGTCTCCATTCATTGTTCCCTCTGTCCTTACAAGTCTCCCAGTCCTTGCTGCTGAAAATCATCCCCATAGAATGATGCTACCACCACCATGTTTCATGGTAAGGATGGTGTTAGATGGGTGATGAGCTGTGCTCGGTTTGCATTCAGGCCAGAGTTAAATTTTTGTCTCATCAGACCCTAGGATCCCAAGCCGCCACCCTAACCACTAAGCCAACACCAGACTTGTAAAAAATTCTGAAATCATATTTTCATTTTGTCATTCTGGGGTATTTTGTGTAGATCAGTGACAATTTTTTTTTAATTAAATTCATTTTAAATTTAGGCTGTAACGCAACAAAATGTGAAAAAGTCAAGAGGTCTTCAATGCTTTCTAAAGGTAGTGTGTGTGTTTTTTATCTATTTATATATATATATATATATATATATATATATATATATATATATATATATATATATATATATATATATATATATATATATATATATATATATATATATATATATTGGGGTGGTCCAAAATAGTGTAAAAAAAAAATAGAATGTTGCTCCACAAGCTTAAAATTATTCTAATATGATCCAATAGCTCGCATAAATTTTTTTAGCTTGATCGGAGGTGATTTAGAGGTCACTCCATATGACGACTTTTAGTCTCATGACTTGAATAAATTAGGGTATGGTCAGGTACAATTGCGGGTACTTCTGGATGTCTGAGGTGGAAATGGAGGGCATTTTCGAACTCTATGGGGTTGATTTACTCTAATAAATGACTGCATCAACATTGAATTCACTACCATTTTGAAATTATGACCAAAAACAAGATTTATCATTACTGGAGTTGAGTAACTAATCCAACTCATTTCGATATTTTCAAATCTAAAATTAATTTGTTGTCCGACGAAACATTTCTTAGAGTAAATCGACCTCACTGAGTTCAAAAATGCAGTCCATTTTCACCGAGGAAGTTCAGAAGTGTATGGATTAGCATCTCCTCTACTTCGCCTCCACTCTGGACCCCGAGCTAATATGGTACATTATCACTGGTACATTATGTAGTACATTGTCTCGCCCCTTACATTATCATGCGCATTCATCTTAGTACATTATCGCATAATTTTATCTTAATTTTTATGCGCCCCCTCTAATTTTTTATGTCTTAATTTTATCTTAATTTTATCAATCTCGCCCCCTCTTAATTTTATCTTAATTTTTATATCTTAATTTTTGCCCCTCTTTTGTCTCTAGTACATCTTAGTACATCTTAATTTTTATGTCTCTGGTACATCTTATTTTGTCTTAATTTTGTCTCTGGTACATCTTAATTTTATCTTTCATTTTATGCCCCCTATTTTATCTGTTTGCATCTTAATTTTGTCTGTTCCTCTCTAGTGCACTCATAGCGGTATCAATCGCCCCACTACACTCCTGCTGTGCCCATCTGCGTGGCCCATGTGGCCCCCTCTCTGCGTGGCCCCTCTGGCCGGCCCCTCTGTGGCCCCCTCTCGTGGCCCTCTGTCGCCGCCCCCTCTGCGCAGCCCCTCTGTGGCCCCACTCTCGCTTAGCCCCCTCTGCTTGCCGCCCCTCTCGCCGCCCTCTCTCTCGCCGCTCTGGCCCCTCTCTGCGCCCCCTCTAGCGCCCCACTCTGCGCCCACTAGCCCCCTCTCTCGCCCCCTCTCTCGCCCCTCCTCGCCCCTCTCGCCCACTCTGGCCCCTCTTACGCCCCCTCTCGCCCCCCTCTAACCCCTCTGCTTCCCCCTCTAGCGCCCCACTCTCGCCTCTACGCCCCCCGCTCTCTACTTCCCCACTCTCTCGCCCCCGCTCTCTGGCCTCTCCCACTCTCCTCTGCTTCCCCACTCTCTGCGCCCCCCACTCTCTACGCCCCTTCTTTACTCCTCTCGCCCCCACTCTCCTGCCTTCACTCTCACTTTCCCCACTCTCTGCTTCCCCACTCTCTCGCCCCACTCTCTCGCCCCCACTCTCTCTGGCATTTGCCTCCTCTGCGCCTCCACTCTCCTCTATTGCTCTCCCACTCTCTCGCCCCCACTCTCTCGCCCCACTCTCGCCCCCACTCTCTCGCCCCCACTCTCTAGCTTCCCCCACTCTCCTAGCCCCCACTCTCTCGCCCCCACTCTCTCGCCCCCACTAATAATTTTAAAATGTAATTTTAAATATCATAATTTTTAAATAATGGTGCAAATAATTTAAATATGGTTTAAATATCTTAATTTTAAATAATTTTGAAATATCTTAGTTTGTCTTTTTTGAACGATAACAATTTTGAAATAATGGTTAACATATAATGTAGTTTTAAATAATATAGTTTTTGAATAACAGTTTAAATCATGAATTTTTAAATAATAGTTTTTGATAATAATGATTTTTAAATAATAGTTTTGAAATAATGTCGATTTTTACCGATAATGATTTTAAATAATTAGTTTTGAAATCATATGTAATTTTGAAATGTAGTTTTAAATAATAGTCTTGGTTTGATAAATGTAGTTTTTAAAATCATCTTAATTTTGCAAATAGTTTTTAAGATGTAGTTTTAAAATCTGGTTTAAATCTTCAGGTTTTAGCACACGATATCTGGTTTTTAAATCATCATCATGATTTTTTAAATAATCTTGGTTTGAAATATCTTAATTTTTACGATAATAGTTTTTGAAATAATGATTTTTTAAATATGATTTTTGAATAATAGTTTTTTAAATAATAGTTTTGATAATGTAGTTTTAAATCATCTTAGTTTTTACCCATCTTAATTTTTCCCCGATAATAGTTTTTGCGAAATATCATGTTTTTAATAATCAATTTTTATCTTGATTTTGAAATAATAATTTTTAAATCGTTTAAATAATTTTTGATAATCAATTTTTTAAATCATAATTTTTGATCATAATTTTTACGATAATCGGTTTACATCATAATTTTACATCTTCATTTATCTCTAATTTTGCAAATATCATAATTTTAAATAATGTAATTTTTAAATATCTTAATTTTTACATCATCTTTTTGATAATTTTTACATCATAATTTTTAAATCCTCATTTAATCTTAATTTGAAATATCATAATTTTTAATATCTTCGTTTTAATCTGTTTTATCATAATTTGTAATAATTTTTACATCATCTTAATTTTTAAATAATAATTTTTACATCTAATTTTGTCATCATAATTTTTACATCTTAATTTTAAATATCTTAATTTTAATATCATAATTTTAAATAATCATTTTATCTCTTAATTTTTAAATATCGTTTTAAAATTTTATCTTAATTTTTATCATAATTTTAAATCTAATATATGCAAAATAATTTTTAAATAATGTAATTTTAAATATCTTAATTTTTAATATCAATTTTTGAAATAATGTAGTTTTTAAATAATGTAGTTTTTAAATCAATTTTTAAATATCGATTTTTGAAATAATGTAATTTTACGATAATATGATTTTGAAATAATTAATTTTAAATAATTTTAAATGTAGTTTTTGAAATCAACAATTTTCATCTGGTTTGAGCAATAATAATTTTTGATGTCATAATTTTAAAATATCGTAGTTTTTAAGTCGAATTTTTAAAATATCGTAGTTTTTGACATCGTTTTTAAATAATGTAGTTTTCATCTTAATTTTTGATAATAATTTTAAATCGGTCTTAATTTTTTGAAATAATAATAATTTTGAAATAATTTTAATGTAGTTTTTGATAATGAAGTTTTTGAATATCTTAATTTTTAAATAATGATTTTTGAAATAACAATTTTAAATCTTAATTCGTCAATATCATAGTTTTAAATATCTTAGTTTTAAATAATAATTTTTTAAATCTCTTAATTTTTGAAATAATATTGGTTTGAAATATGATTTGATATCATAATTTTAAATAATAGTTTTAGAATGTGGTTTAAAATAATATGATTTTTTAAATAACAATTTTTCGTCTTAATTTTTAAATAATCTTAATTTTTAAATATCTTAATTTTAAATATCATAATTTTACATCTTAATTTTACATCATAGTTTAAATATCTTAATTTTAATCATCATAATTTTAAATCTTAATTTTACATCTGTAATTTTTAAAATATCTAATTTTTAAATAATAATTTTTATCATAATTTTACATCTGTTTTATCATCTTCAGATTTAATATCTTAATTTTAAAATAATCATTAATTTTAAATATCATAATTTTTAAATAATTTTTAAATAATTTTTAATCATCATAATTTTTATCGTCATAGTTTAAATAATTTTAAATATCTTAATTTTAAATGCATCATAATTTTACATCTTAATTTTTGTCATAATTTTATCTTAATTTTATCATCATAATTTTAAATATCTTAATTGCCCCCACTCTCTCGCCCCCCCACTCTCTCGCCCCCCACTCTCTACTTCCACTCTCTCGCCCCCACTCTCTCGCCCCCCCACTCTCTTTTTACTCTCCCCTGCGGCCCCCCACTCTCTACTTCCCCCCACTCTCTAGCCCCCACTCTCTCGCCCCCCACTCTCTCGCCCCCCACTCTCTCGCCCCACCCTCTCGCCCCCCACTCTCTCGCCCCCCACTCTCTCGCCCCCCCCACTCTCTCGCAGATATTGGTCGACAGATAAATGGCTGTAACTTGGGAAGCGCTCGTCCGATTAATATCAAACCTCGAAAAGGCACATCCGCGGGTACCCAGCAATATTCCTGGCAAGTTTCAATCAGATCGGACCGTCAATCATGCAAAAATAAATAAATATTAATCGTGATGTCATTCGTGATGTCATAGCACCATGTCTTGTCATTGGTCGACAGATAAATGGCCGTAACTTGGGAACCGCTTATCCGATTAATATCAAACCTTGAAAAGGCACATCCGCGGGTCCCCAGCAATATTCCTGGCAAGTTTCAATCAAATCGGACCGTCAATCGTGCAAATAAATAAATAAACAAACATTAATTGTGACGTCATAGCACCGAGTCTTTTTATTGGGCAACAGATAAATGGCCGTAACTTGGGAACCGCTCGTCCGATTGACATCAAACCTCGAAAAGGCACATCTGCGGGGCCCCGGCAATATTTCTGGCAAGTTTCAATCAGATCGGACCGGCGGTTGTCGAGAAACAGCGGACACACACACACACACACACACACACACACACACACACACACACACACACACACACACACACACACACACACACACACACACACACACACACACACACACACACACACACACACACACACACACACACACACACACACACACACACACACACACACTGCTGGAATTATAGATAGATGTAACTGAGTAAAACGAACATTTTTGTTTTATTCTATTAACTACTGACAACATTTCTCCCAAATTCCAAATAATGTCATTTGGAGCATTTATTTGCTGAAAATGACAGCTGGTCAAAATAACAACAAAGATTCAGTGTTTTCAGACCTCAAAGAATCAAAGAAAACAAGTTCATATTTATTTTTAAACAACACAATACTAATGTTTTAACTTAGGAAGAGTTCAGAAATCAATATTTTGTGGAATAACCCTGATTTTCAATCACAGCTTTCATGCGTCTTGGCAAGCTCTCCACCAGTCTTTCACATTGCTGTTGGGTGACTTTATGCCACTCCTGGTGCAAAAATTCAAGCAGCTCCGCTTTGTTTGATGGCTTGTGACCATCCATCTTCCTCTTGATCACATTCCAGAGGTTTTCAATGGGGTTCAGGTCTGGAGATTGGGCTGGCCATGACAGGGTCTTAATCTGATGGTCCTCCATCCACACATTGATTGACCCGGCTGTGTGGCACGGAGCATTCATTGTCCTGCTGGAAAAAACAATCCTCAAAGTTGGGGAACATTGTCAGAGCAGAAGGAAGCAAGTGTTCTTCCAGGACAACCTTGTACGTGGCTTGATTCATCAGTCCTTCACAAAGACAAATCTGCCCGATTCCAGCCTTGCTGAAGCACTCCCAGATCATCACCGGTCCTCCACCAAATTTCACAGTGGGTGCGAGACACTGTGGCTTGTAGGCCTCTCCAGGTCTCCGTCTAACCATGAGACGACCAGGTGTTGGGCAAAGCTGAAAATTGGACTCATCAGA